>NW_016107337.1:4271800-4373084 GCF_001604975.1 Cebus imitator
AAAAAAAAACTAGGAAACGTTATTCTGGACTTGGGCCTTGGTAAACAATTTATGACTCAGTCCTCAAAAGCAATTGCAACAAAAATGAAAATCGACAAGTGGGACCTAATTAAACTAAAGAGCTTCTGCACAGCAAAAGAAATCATCAACAGCATAAACAGAAAGCCTACACAATGGGAGAAAATATCTGCAAACTACGCACATTCTGTTTCATGGAAAATTAACCAAGAATATTATTCACCATTAAAAAAAGCAAGTTACAAAGTACAAATTTTATTATGACCTTAATTATATTAAATTATGTGTTTATATGAAAGATTTGCCTTAAAAATGTTTTCTAAAAGGTTCATTGTGATTAATTCTATGAGATAAGATTTTAGGATCTATATATATTCTACTTTTCATATAATTTAAATGTTTTTTAATTTATTTTAATTTTTAATGTTGTTTGTACTGAAAAGCTATTTCCCCAAAATACCAATTCTTCTATTTCTTTCCAAAATCAAAAGAAATACAGAGGGCATCACGTTGCTATTTTATTAATTGTAATTTTTTCTTTGCTTTAAAATAGCTAATGACCTATAGTTAAACAATAAACCAAGGAATACATAACACAAAAATTTTATATTTTAAAGTAAAACATAAATTTCTCATTCTTTCCTTTTAATGATATGAACAGAAAGCAAAGATTTTCTATGTTCTTACAGATTTACTTCCTAATCATATTAAAAAGGAGAAAAAAAAGTGAAGAGATAAGCAAAAAGAAAAATGAAGAATTGATGGGACAAAAATAAGGCTGACATATAAAGATGGAACAAGTGCTTTCAAATTTATTGAATCTCATTCCTCTTTGAAAACCTATCAAAAAATATGGGTCATTACCAGAAAAGAAAAATGTTTATGCATGCAGAATATGCAAACTTTAGTGAGTTTATAGATTCCGTGAATAACATGCATACTAATAAAGAAAAAATATTCAATGACATTTGATAAAGCATAGTAAAAAAGACTTTATTCAAGGCCTTTGGAATAGGTATAGAAACTTCTGCAATGAGATTTTTCATCAGAGAGAGGTACTTGGTTTGACATCAAATACAGCACGAGCAAGTGAAAATGTATAATTAAGAAGTAGGACAGGTGTACGTTGATGGGAAATTACTAAAAGGAAAAATCAGGCAGAAGGGAGATTCTGGCTAAGCTGACCTAACAGAATTCTTGCTGAAAACGGGCCAGGGTGATCAGGTATCACCTGAGGGATGGTAGAGGAAGGCACCCAACCAGATATTTAGGGTGATCAGATATTGAGGGTGGGAGGTTCTTGCTAAAATTACTCAGCAAGTTTTTTGCAAAAACTAGATTTTACAAGCAAGTGCACAGATGGGTTTAGAAGGTTCAGGAACCTGACGAAAATTCGGTCAAGCAAAGAATCTGTGTCAATACATCAGAACAACAATAACCAAAGACCTAAACAGACAAAAGAATTGATAACCACACAGCGGTAGACACGTAAAGAAGAAGAAACAGAACCCAGGTGCGGATTGCCTGTAACAAATATTTCTTGTATCCTCTACTTATAGTTACTACCAACAGATTTTTAAACCAAGAAAATCTTTACAACTTCAGACAGAAGTAGAAAATAACATTTCTTTCCACTTGTCTAGAAAAAATACTTAAAACTAGTAAAATCCAGATCCCAATGTAAAATTGCAGATGTGAGTAACTGTGCCTATGCCTTAATATTTACAAAAGATAAGAACACAGTTACTTCACACAGGTGAAGTAATTTGAACGGAATGTCTTAAATCCAAGCATTGTGATTTTGGAAGTCTGGTTCCCTTAATTCAGTGAAAAAAACCCAACAGAAGTTAAATTGCATCTGGGGGACCCTGTGTCCTGGCTGTGTGTCAGGCTCTGCTCACTGCTATTGTTTCTGCCTCTGGGATAGGACANAAAAAAAAAAAAAAAAAAAAAAAAACAAACCTTGGAAGGGTTGGAGATAAAGAAAAAATAGAAAAACAAAGGAAAGAGCTTTCATCAGAATTTAATTTTTTCAAGTTAAAAGAGATACTAGAGAATTTTGCAGAATGACATCTGAGGACTAACTTAAATCATTTATATCTGAATAGCAGTTTGCCAAATTTTACTTATACTGTTAACCCAAAAAACTAAAAGCTATATAACCAACTTTACATAAAGAGAGAGTTTGTTATTTTGTCTGTAACTAATCTGTTCTTCCTACTGTGTCCCCAACTATTTGTGTAAGTAAATACCCAATCTAAAGTTTAGTCTTCAAAAAAAAAGGACCTTCAGGATATGTTTGGTTTCTTAGATAAAAATTCTGTCACAGATAACTTTCCTCCAGCAGCTCCTCTCCTTAGGATGGAAGCAGTGGTGCTGCTCACATGCTCTAGACTAGAAACCGAAGCAAACAACTTAGGGTTTTTGAATGCTAATTCCTTTCCAATTCTGGTCTCCAGTAAATAAATCTGCCCTTGGTAATCTTCGGTCCATTCTTTTTGAGTTGATGCCATGTTTCTGCTCAGAGTCCAGGCCTAGAAGGTCTTGCCCTATTTCCCACTTACACTACAGATAATAAGGTCTGACTTTGAGTCTACTGCTTCAGGGAACAGATAATCCATCTGTGGCCACTAAACAGCAACACTGCTAGCCCAGTGCTTTCTGTCAAGTTCTTTCAGTTAAATGCTTTCTGCCCAGGCATATTATCCAGGATGTGGTAATGTCCTCAGCTGGTATGAGTCATTCTGCAAGGTCCAAATCTAGCTTCCTCCCCGGGGTCTCAAAAAGAGGTATGAGTAGGACTCCTCTCTGCACATCATAATACTCTTGTTTATCGGACAGACTATCCCACCAAATGGACGTTTGAGGAACAGAAGTTGAGACCCTTGCATTTGTTCACTTCATGCATCACTTTCTGTTTCTCCTTCCTACAATCCCTCAAGAGTGGAGAGGAGAGTTTTCCCCTTTTCTTCTCCCCTTTCATCTCCCTAGATTTCCCCTACTTAGAAATTCTGTGACCTAGCCTGGTGAGCAAGATTTGCCAAAGAGGCATAAACTAAACCTTCATCAGACAATAGCCTGGCTTGCAAAGGTAAAGTATAGACACAAAAGCGCTCCTTTTAAATTTCAGAATCTGAAGCCTCTTTGTGTCTTCACGGATTCCTAGGAGGACAAGAGTGAATAAAGGCTCAGAACGTCAAAAAGATAATCACATTTTAAAAATTAAGTTCTTAACTTTACTCTATTTGTTCTCTATCCTATGTCAACTCCTCATGTCCCCCTGCATAAGTTAGGCATCCCTTAACAGCAAAAATTATAGGAAACATTGACAAAGAGCTATAGATAGAAATGATACCAATGCCTGCCTCCTTCTCTACTTTCCTACTCCTAATTTCAATGCATGCTAGAATGGCTACAGTGTATAGCTAAAGCAAAGTTCATTGTTTTTCCTCAGCCAGAGTACAGCTTCCAACACCTCTATTCAGAGGTGAGATTCAGTGGAACTGTGTTGAGTCTCAGGGCATCACCTTAACTGGTAGCAGGGAAACGTCTAACACTATTTGAATTAGCTCATCTTATCTAACCTCTCTCAATGTCTGTCAATCAGACAGCAGAATTAGTTTGCATAATTCTCTTTCTCTCAAAGCTCTTGGAATTATTTCCTTCTGAGATTCAAGAAGAGGAGACATAGGTTGTCTATTAGCTCAACTACAGTATTTTACTTTAAATGGCAAGTTTAACAAATCAGAATATTCTATTTGAATCCTGTCTACCAAAAATAGGTTGTCTTTAATCATGAGTATATGTGCTACCTGAATTTTAAATGGTAACATGGCCTTGCCTCTTTTTTTCAAGCTCTAGGGCAGGGGTGTCCAATCTTTTGGCCTCTCTGGGCCATATTGGAAGAAGAAGAATTTTCTTGGGCCACACATACAATACACTGACCCTAACAATAGCTGATAATCAAAAAAGAAAGAAAAAAATCTCATATTGTTTTAAGGAAGGTTACAAATTTGTGTTGGGCTGTGTTCAAAGCCACCCTTGGCTGCTTGAGGCCCATGAGGTTGGACAAGCTTGCTCTAGGGGAAAATTCCCACACACAAATGAAAATCTTGTTTTACCTTTTTCATACCAACTCCCAGGATAACATATTAACAACCAGAGTCTTTAGAAATTAAAGATGGTAAAAAGATTAATGGTGGGAAGCAGCAGAAAAGAGGGTCTAATTTTCTTTTTTTTTTCCCATTTATTTTATTGCATTTTAGGTTTTGGGGTACATGTGAAGAACATGCAAAATTGTTGCATAGGAACACACGTGGCAGTGTGATTTGCTGCCTTCCTCCCCATCACCTACATCTGGCATTTCTCCCCTTGCTATCTCTCCCCAGCTTCCCACCCCCCACCGTCCCTCCCCTATTTCCCCCCAACTGACCCCAGTGTGTAGTGCTCCCCTCCCTGTGTCCATGTGTTCTCATTGGTCTAATTTTCTAACCACCTTGGAAAAACCAGATGTTATATAAGGGATGACATTTGAGAACATAGTGAGAATTAAATAACAGTTTGGGGATTGGGGTTCCTAGATGGGGTTCCTATATATAGTGAATAGTGAAAGGAAAGAAGTGTATCCCTGGTCAGGGTATACTGGAAAGCACTTCCAGTGGATATTTGAGAAAAAAGATCCAATTTGCTAGGACAGGATTTGCAAAATGATCATCATGCCAAGAGGTTTGCTCCACAGTAATCACAGTAATAGGGCTGTCACATGGTAAGGCAAGTTGCCAATGCTTCTGCAGAAGTTGTCAAAACATTTCAGCTTCTCGACAACTTTCTCACTAAATCCTTGTGAGAATTAGTGCAAAGTATCATTTCATAAAAGTTCTGAAAACACAAAATACCTCAATGGCAAATTTTACTTTGTGTTCTAAGCATTCCCCACTGAGGCTCATTGAAGGTACATACAATGTTTGTTTATCTCTGGCCAACCCCAACTGTTATACCAATGGGTGGAAGAAAAGAAGGAAGGAGGGGAGGAGGGGAGGAGGAAGGGAGGGAGGGAGGAAGGAAAGGAAGGAAGGAAGGAAGGAAAGAAGGGAGGGAGGGAGGAAGGCAGGGAGGGAGGGAGGGGGAGGGAGGGAGGGAGGGAGGGACGAAAGAAGGAGAGGAGGAAGGAGAGGGAGGAAGGAGAGGAAGGATGAGCATGCAATGTTGGACAGACATAGCATTGCCCTTTTCTTGGCTGATATAATATATAACAATAAATCATATCAATCACTGACAGACAACTCCTCAAGGAGTAAATGATGGAAAAGTGAAACAAAATAAGTATCTTTGAAGCCAAAAGTATTCTGAATATTTGAGAAGGATTGGGTCTGGGCATGAAGAAAATCCTTAGACAGCTGTAGATTTGACCATGGCAGGCCAATCTCTCATCACCAAGGAGTTGCAAGGGTCTTTAGTGCTTCATGGGGAATACAGGCTGAGAATAGTCCAAATATTAAACATGAGCCGCAGACACTATGGCTCTGGGAACCTCACTAATCCACAGTTAATATTGCAAAAGCGGAGCCTACAAAGCAAAGAGCTCTGTACTCTGCAGGGTGTGGGTGTGCACAGGCACGATGAGTTCACGTAAGTGTACATAAGCAGAAGGATCCATCTTATTTTCTCACCTTTTGTGTATGATACTTAGTAACTTTGGATAGTTCATACACAAAATAGAAAAATGATTAAGCAATTTTGGAAAAGTATACAAAAATCACACTAAAAAAAGAAACAAAACTCACTTATAATGCCACAAACAAGAAATAGGCAGTATTACTATTGTGGCACATATCTTCAAAGATTTGTTGTATTGGGATTATACTATGCATAATATTTTATAAACTACTTATTCACATAATATTAATGTACCCTGAATATCATGAAGTACATATTTCCTTTTGCCATGAGTCATTAATGTCTACAAGTATTCCCATCATATAGATATAAGGATTGTAATAATATTTTGTGGCTGTAAATATGGGTTACTTTTGTTTTATGTTTGCTATTAAGTATTAATTCTCTAATTCACACTCATGGTTATTTCCTTAGGGTAAATTCTGGAAGAAAAATTACCAGATCAAAACAAATTATCATATAAAATATTTTTATATCTTCACAGATGGTTCTATACATATGTTGCCTCACTTTTACTTCCCATTTAATTAATTATTTTCAGAGAAGGGGTCTCATTCTGTTATCCTGGCTAGAGTGCAGTGGTAGCCTCAAGCAATTCTCCCACCTCAACCTCTCAGTAGCTGGGATTACAGGTGTGAGCCACTATTCCCTCTTTAATTTTTAAGTCTTATTTACCTGTTTCCAATACTGCCTATCAGTTTTCCTCAACGCTTCACATTTTAAAATGTAAAATGTATGTATTTTTATTTTTATTTTTTTATTTTTAAAGTTTACAGCACCTGGTATTCCCAGGCGGTCTCCCATCCAAGTACTAACCAGGCCTGACCCTGCTTAGCTTCCGAGATCAGACACAATCAGGTATATTTTTATTTTCTTTAATCAAATGTAAGGCTATTCAACTCATATTCTTTTAAAAAAAAAATATATATATATACATATATATATATATATATATATATATATATAGAGAGAGAGAGAGAGAGAGAGAGAGAGAGAGAGAGTTTTATTGGTTTATGTCCTAACTGCTTTTGCTATTCATGTTTTTATATTAATTTTTTCCATTATTTTCTGTATGGCCTCTTTACTTAAAAAGAATATTCACCCTTTTAGGTTTGGAGAAAAAACTGTATTAAGAACATTTAATATGAGATATACCCTTTCAATAATTTTTAAGTGTATAATACAATATTAGTAATCATAGATACAATGCTGTATAACAGATCTCTTGATCTTATTAATCTTATATAACTGAAACTTAAGCTTTTAAACTTTTATTTATGATATGTTGACATACAGAAGTTTTCCATTTTTATGTAAGCAAATGTACCAGTTACCACTGTTTTGTCTTATTGTAAATTATGATTTAAGGTAAAGATCTAGTTTATTAATAGATAATAATGTTTGCAGCTTTTCTATTTAAACTGTGATTTTACCACCGGTTTGAAACTTTACCATATATCAAATTCTGATGACAATGAAGCCTGTTACTGACATTTTTATATAGTCCCATTAATTTGACTGTTGAAATTTGGTGATACTGGCATTCTGTTTTGATTATCATGGCACTATTTCTATTTTATTTATTTTTGAAACAGAGTCTCATTCTGTCACTTAGGCTGGAGTGCAGTGGCATAACCTTAACTCACTGCAATCTTCACCTACCAGGTTCAAGTGATTCTCCTCCCTCAGCCTTCAGAGTAGCTGAGACTACAGGTGTGCGCTATCACACTGGCTAATGTTTATATTTATAGTAGATATGGGAATTTACCATGTTGGCCAGGTGAATCACAAACTCATAACTTCAAGTGATCTACCCACCTTGGCCTCCCAAAGTGCTGGTATTACAGGCATGAACCACCACACCTGGCCTAGATTTTTATAAAAGCAATTTTTGATATTAATCTATCACTTATACATACGTTTCTCAAGTCACTCAATTCTGCCTTTACCTTACTATTTATGCCTATGCTCTTCTTAATTCTGATTTTCAAAAAAAATATTTTGAATAGCATTATAAAATAGCAGCCTGCTTAGTGCAAACAACTTTATCAAGTCCCTTTCTGTGCTGGACATTACACTGGTAGCTCCCAAAGAATCAGGCCTCCCCATATTCATGTCTTGGGTAGTTCTCTCCCATATAAATTCTAGGCTTGGACAGAGGGCTTGCCTTGGCCATTCATGACCAGATATGAAGTCAGCAGAGGATTGGTAAGCACGTGAAGGTTATTCTCTTGGAAGCCAGTCTCCATGTTGTAAATAATTGTAGGCTCTTCTCTTGCAGATAAAGTGTATGTGGAAAGACCCTGGAGGACAATATGCCACACGGAGAACCAAGGTGCCCTAGCCAAGCTCCTGGCCTTACACTGTCACCTGAGTGACCCCCAGATGACAAGACGTGAAGAAAGAAAACATGGAATAACCTACAGCATCATGAGAAATAATAAATATTATTTTTACGCCACTGAGTCTTAGAACTGTTTGCCATGCAACAATAGAAAACTGAGCAGATTTCTGTCTAAACTTGGTTTGATTGAATGATTTTTCTATTTAGCCAAGTTTCAGAGAAAGCTATTGAGCAGAAAGATATTTAATTCCCCATGTATCAAATATGCTAATCCACGAATAAGACAGGAATGGCCCTAACCAAATGTGGATTTAAATAGCATTCTTTTCTCTTTTTTTTTTCCTCAACAATAATGAAT
Organism: Cebus imitator; assembly: GCF_001604975.1. Classification (NCBI taxonomy): domain Eukaryota; kingdom Metazoa; phylum Chordata; class Mammalia; order Primates; family Cebidae; genus Cebus; species Cebus imitator. The sequence continues at coordinate 4,280,197 of NW_016107337.1, forward strand.
TCTTTAATCATATCAGTATCCTTTTTTTAGTGCTTCAATAGAAACATAGGGGATGATTTGTCAGCTATTAACAGTATCAAAGTTCTTGTATGTCATTTCTAAATCAGATCTGCTTTTGAAAATTCAAGCTGTCACATTAACCTTTGACTGATGGTGACTAATTCATTATGACTTACAAAGTATTTAAATAAATAAAAAATGTGTCTGTGTATCTTCTCCTCAGAAAAATATAACTACATGAAGAAACAAATTATCACATACGATTCCAGCAGCTTCATGAATCACCTGAAGCAAATTCATGGACTTATTAAGGAAAATATGTACTGATTTTTTAAATACATTGTAGCCAACGAATCTCTACTAAGATAAAAGCTTCTTGGGAAAAATAAAAATAAATAAAATAAGTAAAACAGAGCTGCCATAGTTGAAGCAAAGGCAGAGCTTGAAAATCCACCCTTTTCCTCCAGACCTTCTTATACCAGCCCTCACACATCTCTCCACAGATTAGCTTCTAAATCCCTGTTTTAAAAGGACATGATAAATTTATACACATAGAAGAAAAAGAAAAACAAAGTGAGGGAACTGGAGTCAGAAAAGTGCTAACCCAAGCTAAGAATGGATATATAATAGAACAAGGAAAGATGAGATTTATGCAAGTAAATTACAAGAAAATAACAGATAAATCACTGTGGACAGAGGTTCAACATGAGACAGTAAATGATCTGCTGCTTTGAAAGAAGTTGGCTGACCATATATATGTATATATGTAAATATCTCCCATTGCGTCCAGGATAGACCAGGTTTATGCCTGTGGCCCAGTTATAGTTATTTAAAGCTCCCCCTTTTACTCTCAAAAAGATCTCAGGGCAGAAGATAAAGTATATGTTCATCCAAAGAGGGCCCAGTTCTCACCACGTTTGTTTATGGGCACAGCAGTTTTCAGATGTCCTTGTTTATCCCAAAGTCAGGACTTCCATCTGAATCAGTCCCTGAAATACCAGCAACCCAAGAAAAGAGCCACCAGTATGATGAATACATGTTACTTAAATAAGCGAAAAAGAAGTATTAAATCAAGAGAAGAATTCTTGCTAAATTGACGAAGTTTTCAAAAATTATTACTTTCTCAATGTTAGATTACCACAGCGGTTGAATGGAAATGCTTTACCTTGGATAGAGGAAAAAACAAATTACATTTCACATTCACCTTTTCTTCCACACAAGTGAATTCAAAGTTCTAAAGCCTTAAAATATATCACCATTTTAAGTTCCATCCTATAGGATTATATCTTCACACTTTGGTTCTTTTTCCAATTAATGGTCCATTTGTGGAATGCACATGTAGTTATTTCAGTTCTATATGGCTCATTAGAGAGCCTTCTCAGTGACATGTTTCATTCCTCTTCATCTAATATGAATGTATTCATTAAGAATAAACTATAAAATAACTAATAAAGCAATTTTTGAACATTTGAGAAGAAGTAATAAAGCACAACTTATCTTCCTTAAAAATAATTTAATCTGTTTTGGCTGTTTTAAAGATTTGAAACCAAGAGAAAATCCTTTACAAGTAGTTTTTATTATAACCTGGAACCTGACACCTCATTCAAATGTGCATTTTAATGTATAATGCATATCAGAGTGATTCCAGTGGGAAGAATAAATGTATTAGATTGTGCAAGTATAAAGAATGTAAGAATAAACATGAAAACTGTCAGTGGGTTGGATAAAAGGAACCTCCATTCTATTTATCCTTTCCTGAGTAATTTCCAAGTTTGCATAAAACCATGGTCCTATTTAAATAATGGAACTGATTGTGATTTTGTCTGACTTGTGAATAAAACCCTGCGTAAATGTGTTGCTCGTGCTATTCTATTCAATTATGTTTTACTTGTCCTTTTCTACTGTTGCAAGGAGGGTCTGGATTGTGCCTTCTTGATTAAGATGGAATTTCTTTAGCAAAAGTCTCCTACTTCAGAAATATTGATAGTTTTACACTGAGAAACAAAACCCTGAATTTTTCATTGGCAAGAAATACTAAAAATTTTTGCTGTAGGAATTTTAGTTATTGCTAATATTATCAACTATTCCTATAGAATATATCAGTAATAATTCATGTAATAAAATATTAGATGAAAAAGTTTAAAAGTTAAAAAATAGATTTTTTTCCTCTTCTGCTAACCTAAAAGGAAATCAGCAGTAATTAACAAGAAAATATTGAATAGAAAAATAAATATTCTAGATGCAACCTATAAATGTGAATTGTATATGACTTACATGAAAAACAAGACTAAGTACTTTGTTAATTGACAAATTATGAGACTTCATTTGATCACCAGCACAATCACCTACAAGGACATGCTTCAACTGTTTACTAAGATCTAGAGCTCCTCTTCATTGCTTTAGACCAAAAACATGTCATTTGTAGAAAAAGTTCCCTCAATTCACATACATGATGTTGGATCCAACTCTATTTCAATCTAGTTTCATATCATATTTAACATTCAAGTTCAAAACCATATAAGCAACAGTGTATTATCCTTCACCTGCAATGCTAACAATATTCTGAGGAACCACCATTTTCAATTTATCTCTTACTAGTTTATTTCCACTGAAGTAAGGTACATATATTTAAATAAATATCTAGGCATTGATGGATCTCTTGTTTTCAATATTACTCAACTCATATGTAATTGAAAGACAGACATGAGACAGGCATAAAAAATATTCTTTGCCACATATCATATATAACAAAATCTCAAAACATATTAAGAGTTCTATGCTTTTATAAAATATACAGCTATACTCAGACTTCAAAAGGACTGAAATAAACTATAAATAAATGACAGAACATTTTCATAGGGAATATTTGAATTTGGTTAAATAGATTAGCTATCTAATTGTCAGCGTTGTGAGTTATAAAGTCCATATAGGAGGGAGGTAACTCAGCCATTTAAGATCTTTCTCTAAGCTTGTACATTCTTTGTCTCACCTCTCCCATCTCTTCCTTTAGCTGTTTATAGTAGGCACCCAGCCTTAAACAGCCTGGCCTGTTATGAATAAATCATACTCCCAGAAATGCATTACCTGGCTCCTGTTTATAGTCTTTTCTAGAAAGAAGGCCAATTCATGGATATAAGGGTTGGGTTACTTCTTGAAATGGGGTCACTCCTATCATTAGCCACCTGAGACAACTCAAATGCAATGGAAAGGGCCTTTCTTAAAGTGTTAAAATAATGCATACCAACTTACTTTGCTTCTAGAAATGAAAGAGTGGCAAAAAATAAAAAGGAAAAGAGGCAAAGAAAAGAAAAAGATAGGAAACGAAAGAGAAAAGATAAGAAAAGAAAAAGTAAAGGAAAGAAAAAAGGGAAATTAAAGAAAGGAGAAAAGGAAAAGAAAGAAAAGAAAGGAATGGGAGGAAAAAAATAGAAAAGTAAAGGAAGTTAACAGGAGATGGGGGAGGGACGATTAAAAGAAGAAAAGTGAGGGGAGGCTGAGGGGAGGGAAGGACAGTGAAAGGAAGGGAGAGAAAGAAAGGGGAGGGAAGAGATGGGATAAAGAATTTTGCTTTGGAGTGGAACAAACAGGATACCTCATGTGTCTTCATTGTCTGTAAGCTATGTGACATCTCAAAGCTTTCTTTTTATATAAAATGTGCCTACCAAATGAGTATATAACTACTAACAACCAAACTTACCCTAGTTAAGTTATTAATGTTAAATGAGGTAATACAAGTGTGATATTTAACACTTATCTAACCAGAGAAAGTCTCAAGCTGATTCTATTTAAGTATCCCAAGTATAGAGATGTGGCTAGGGAGCACAGGTTTGAACCATAACATTTTTTACTTACAAATATCATGGGGATTTGCAGCAGGCAGAGTCAGAGAGAGCAAGAATAGATACTCAAACTAGAGCAAGCAAGTCTTAGGGCAAGGTCAGGTGTATTTCCTACTGGGCAAATACCCCATAAGGCCCAGAAGGATGAAGAAGTGAGGTCCTTATAAGACCCTGGCAGTTTCCAGGTGGATGCAGTCCGTGCAAGGTGTGTGCTGAACTGAAGGTGGGGCAGTTTGCAATGGCTCAGTTCCTACTTGGAGCCAGGAAACCCAATAATAACCCTGCATTGATCATTTACAAGTCCTCCCATCTGGCTCTTCCTAGATACCACCCTTTCCTTCTTGGGAAACTTTCCCAAGATCAGCTACTAGAGACAACAAAAACAATCTCCTTTATCTCACCTTTTTAATTTCTTTTCCTCAAGTCTTCTTTTAAAAAAAAATTCAATATTTATTTCAGACAGGTGGTATATGTGCAAGTTTATTACACGGGAATATTGTGTGATGCTGAGGTTTGGGGTATGAGTCTCATCACCTAAACAGTGAGCATAGTACCCAGTAGGTAGTTTTTCAAGCCATGCCCTCCTCCCTCCCTCTCTCTTTTAGTAGTCCACAGTGTCCTGGTGTACTATTGTTCCCATGTTCAGGTCCATGCATATTCACTGTTTAATTCCCATTTATAAGTGAGAACACAAGGTATTTGATTTTCTGTTCCTGCATTAATTCACGTAGGATTATGGCCTTCAACTGCATCCATGTTGCAGCAAGAACATGATTTCATTCTTTTTTATGGCTGCATAGTATTCAGTGGCATATATATACCACATATTCTTTAGCTTTCTATCAGTGATGGACATCTGGGTTAATTCCACGTCTTTGCTACTGTGCTTAGTGAATAGTGTTGTGATGAGCACATGAGTGCATGTGCCTTTTTAGTAGGATAATTTATTTTCCTTTGGCTACTTATATATCAAGGAATGAGGATTGCTGGGTTGAATGGTATCTCTGTTTCCTTCTATATGTATATGTAAGAAAATATTTTCTTCTGCCAAAGAAATGTACTATCTTCTGTCTCTTCAGCAAACCTCTTCTTTTTTCTAATAACTAAGCAAACCCTTTTCTCTTCTTATATCCTTTAATGATACCGATTAGTGGCCTTTAAAAATTCAGGATGTAAATGAAGGAAAATACTGTTTTGGCTTAATTTTCAAATCCAGCTAGATAGTGAGGTGAGGAAGTCAGATTTTTTAATGCAACCAAAAAAAATATGGGGAGAAAAATATTAACCATCTATATCCTGCTACTTATTAGAGAATTCTCTATGGTGCTTGTAAATTAAGCATTCAAAAAATATTAAAATATTAGATAATAATTCCATGTTTGTGTTGAAGATTTGAAGAGTAAGCCTTGGCTAAGTGAGAAATGTTAATTTCAGATTACTATTGTTCAAAAGTACAAACATGTTTATATATTTGCGTATATTTTATCTCTCCATCTGTTCTATATCCCTGTAACAAAGTGAACCATACTTCGAAAATTACAGTGTGACTGTGAGAACTAAAAGCGTCCTTGAGTCCTCCACATAGAGTGGTAGAGAAAATGATAATTAAGGATTTTAAAACCTGCAGAGGGCAAATGAAACATAGCAGCCTGAAGTGGAAAGTGCTAGAGTACCTCCAACCTGTGCTTTGACGCTATGTATTTGTTTCTCAGCAAAAATCAAAGAGGTGCCACTAAGACAACTTACCAAAGCCTTTGATAGGGTTTGGCTGTGTCCCCAGCCAAATCATCTGGAATTGTAGCTTCCATAATTCCTATGTGTTGTGGGAGAGACCAGTGGGAGATAATTGAATCATGGGGTCAGTTTCTCCCATACTGTTCTCATGGTAGTAAATAAGTCTCACAAGATCTGATGGTTTTATAAGGGGAAACCCCTTTTGCTTGGTTCTCATTCTCTCTTGTCTGCCACCATGTAAGAAGTGTCTTTCACCTTCTACCATGGCCTTCTGTCATGATTGTGAGGCCTCCCCAACCATGTGAAACTGTGAATCCATTAAACCTCTTTTTCTTTGTAAATTACCCTAAACTCATTTGTATGTCTTCCATGGGGAAGGCATCACTTATTTGATTCCTTCTTTCTATGTCTCTTAGATTTTCAAGGCTTTTTTTTTTTTTTTTTTTTAACCCTCAAAGGCTTGGAGTGCTAATGGCCTGTGTCTCTACTGGTGGTTGAAGCCAATTTGCTGTAAATCTCACTTCTCCCATCATATAATCTTAGGTTAATTTTCCTTCATTTAAAAAGCTTCATCATCTCACAAAACTGCATTGTACTATTTTCTATACTTCCTATTGCATCCCCCTGGAATGTCAATATCCAAAAAAGAACTGGGTTTGAGAAACCACTGACAACTTGGTCTGTGAAAATTTTGGCTGATGGAGAATCCTGCTTCTCCCTCTCTCTTATATAATTTCTGTTGCTTTCCATTAATTCTCATTCCTTACTTAGTCCACATTTGTTTCCACAATAGGAGTTGGTGCTGACATAAATGTCTCACTAATAAAAGAGATGTGACAGAGCTGACAGTTCCTTGGCTTATATTTACACATTCTACTCTCAAGTGGTTCAGTCGTGTCTCACAATAATTCCCCAAAGCCTAATACTCACACCTATAGTGTGAATGCCTGGGACACTTGAAAAATATATGAAAGTTAAAATCAAAAATATATCATTCATAGATTAATGTTTAACTAGTTTTCCATATCAACTTATTACAAATAATTTTATCAACTTATTTTTCTTTAACAATGAATTAATGAAAATACTCTCTTTTTATTCACCATGAATCCTACTTTTGTATAAGCTCTGTCCTACATTTTAATATAGTTACCTTGGCTTCAGGAACCTGTGGCTTTTCTGTCAATAAATATATCTTGTGGGTCTTCTTTAAGCTCTATGATGTTGCTATTCTAAGAGAGATTTAAAATATGTATATGTAATTGTAAAAATCATTATAGTTAGTGGCAAATGTCATAAAGAAAAACAAAAAGACTAAGAATACACTAGATTAAAGGCAACAGTGGCACAAGAGAAGCAGGGTGCAAAAACATGGTGGGGAAATGTCTCCCTTAGGTGCTGAAATTAAAGCTGCAGTAATAATTTGGAGGACATAGACATACAAATATGCAGAAGAATCAATTTCAAGGCAGAAGGCAGGCTTTGAGGAAGAAAGGAGCTTGTATTCCAGGACAACTGAGTCACAGTGCATGAGAAGGAAAGAAGTAAAACATGAGATGGACAGAGGCAAGGAGTCTAGTTAGGAGGCTAAACTAATCAAATATTCCATGAGAAAGGATGGTGATGGGCCCAGATCACAGCTGTGATGTCAGGAAGTATCTATAAGAGTCAGGGTCTCTTGTACAGGTAGAGCTGATAGCACCCGCTAGGGGATGAATTTGGAATGCTAGAGAATGAGAAGTGTCAGAAATGACAACTAGGTTGTGCATCAACTAAGTGGATGGATTATAGTACCATTTACTGATATGAGAAAAGCATATTTGGGAGAAACAAAAATCCATTGGTCTTTCAATAATTGATATTTGAGACATCTGGGAGACATTTCCACTAGGAAAACAAATCTGAGCTACGAAGACAGTAAAGGATAAGATAAAGGCTGTTGCCTTTCCGCTTTAAGCACCCTTTTCTGTACCTGGCTTTGTGAGGCCAGGAATAGTTTTCCATACATTACATTTTCCAGATTCCCTTGCATTCTGGCTTTCATTTAGGTTTTGTTTATTTTATCTTTTAAGAAGATTGGGAAAAAAAATTAAGGTATGAGGGACTATGTTCATGTTTTCTAGTTGCTGCCAGCATGATTCTAGCAACAGCAGAATAGCGGCCTCCAGTTTCAAGCTTTTTCTGTAATAGAAACATCCCCGTTTCCTCACACCCCTCAGTGGTGCCCAAGACCCTAGCCCTCACCCTCTTGGAGCCAGAGCACCAGCCACTTGCCTGAGTCCTTGGGAGCTTCAAGCATGCACTAGATCACACTTCCACCTCAGAGGCCTGAGCATCAGCCCTGCAGGGACCACCCTTTCAAGCTCCCAGTTTCTAGTAGCATGCCCTCTTTTCTAAGGGTAGTTGTTCCTTCCTACAGTTATAAATTTCTGGGATACAACATTTTCCTTTCTTTACTTTTTGAGCCCCATAATAGATGTGTACACAATTCCGTAAATTAAAGCAGCTTTATTTGAAATTCTAAATGCAGTTTCTGCTTTCTTGACAAGACCCTGACAGATCCATGAGATAGATGGTAAATTATACAGATGATAGATATGGTAGATAATAGAGATGGGAGAAAGAGAAAGAGAAAGAGAGAGACAGACTAGACAGATGATAGATAGACACATAGATAAGATAGACAGATAGACAGACAGACAGACAGACAGACAGACAGACTTTATTTTTTTTTTCTTTCTCTCAACACTGGTGGTCTATCATCCCTGAATCGGCTGCTTAAGCTAATGAGAAGTAGAAGATCACTGCTACTCTTCTGCCATTATTGGATCACAGCTAGGAAAAATACTAACAACAAATTATCTCCATTATCTATTCACATCTCCTTCTTCTAATTTTTTTTCTTCTTCATCAATGGGTATATATCGAAAAGCTTACTGTTAGGCAGGAAAATTCTTCCCTTGCAAGAATGTTTCTCTGCCATTTTATATTGCAGTTTTGGATGCAGAGGACAAGACTCAGGACTCAGTCATGTAATTAAAGATATCTTAAGTGATATATCTCACCCATAAGAAAAATATGATATCCAAATTATTATACTTATAGCAGTGTCTCAATTGTCTTCATTTGTCACTGAAAATGCAATATCTTGGAGGAAATAATATTTGGCATAAATATTTTTCAAGTTCCACTTAAGAAACAATAATCATCATCGTTAGTATAATATAAAATTTAAAGCTACACAAACATACAGCACATGCCACAGTAGAAAGTATAAAGAATGCACAATGAAAATATAAATGACAAATTTAAAATATTTTGGGGGGTTCTAATCATTAAAATAATCCTGAAGCATATTTTTGTCTTCCAACTGATTAGTATACATATACACAAACACGCATATACACAGAAAAAGGGAAGTTAAAGTTCTTTTATAACACATTTTTTCTATTGTTAACATTCTCTACCCCATGGGGTTATGCTCAGAAAACTGTAAAGTACAATCATGACATAACTAAGTTTTTAAAATTATCACCACACTTTCCCCTTTCCCATTTCATGAGGGATTGAGTGGAGAGTTTGGCAATTTGACAGTCACAAACAATTGTAATAAAAAAAACAGATGTTGCCAAACATTAGTGCTGCAAAATCATTTTTTATTAGTATCACCTGCAGCCCTATGAGTGATATCACTTCCCAGTAAGCAAATATTTTTCAGTTAATCCCGTATTGGATCATACTTGTGTCAATGTTTGTAGTGAAGGTAAGCAGTTAGTTTTTGGCTCCAGGACATGCTGTTAGAAATAAAATGTGCATCTTCCACTGTGCCTTGGGGAAGGGTTTAAATATCTGTACATTTTATATAGTCTTCCCCATGTTGCCACAGAAAGCATCATCTTTTCTTTTTTGGCAGCTCTGGGGTAACATATAAAGCTGGTTGGTATTGAGCTATGGAATGCCAACTGAAGACACCTCAAAAAAGTGTTCTGAAGCATAATTCATTTCCTTTGGAAATAGGGATTATCAGTTCTTCCAAAATGTGATTTAATTAGGCACTTACATAAAATGTCATCATCCTAATACACTTGACATTTTGATACATATTCTGTTCCTGTCATCTATATCAATGACAAATGACAGAATAAAGGCCTAGTTTAAAATTATATCATCCAAGAAATTTTATATAATTACAGGCAGTTAGAATTTGTAAAACATTTAAATGAATTTAGCTTTTCTTTTAAAAATCAGTCAGCTCATAAGAAAGCTTAAGCAAGCGCTGAATACTCAATCTATCAATTAAGAGACACAGTAAAGAACCAGGCACTAGACTAAGTCATGGCACCAGCACTACCTTGCCTTTGACCTTGGATGAGCACCTCATCCTCCCCAAGATTTCTTCATTGCTAGAAGACATAAAATAGAAGCTTTCTAAAATTATTCCAAATAACAAATTCATTGTCTCTTAATATTTTGAGAGTATCCGTACTGGCTAGATGCTGTGAGAGATCTAGACATCGTTCTTTTAACCTGAGACACACAGCCTATTTTTGTAAGACACAAGGAAAACATTCAGAGCAAAATAAAAGGCAATTAAGAAAGACTGACCAGGTTATTTACCAGAGATTCTGTGGCAGCTAACCAGCATTATAGGGACTGGGAAAAAGGAGAGGTAAGTAATGGAAATCTCTGTTTAAGTTCAATAAAAGTATCTAGATTGTCTTCAGGCCTACTTTCCTTAGAAAACCTATGATCTAATGGAATTATATACAAGGGAATATATGTTTATTGTATACTTTCTATGTAACTAGTTAACAATGTATTTTACCACCTGATTTTCCATTCCTATTTCATTCCATGACTGTTGGCTCTTCTTCTAAGCTTTGAATCTATAAATTCTTTGGAACTCTTTTTAATCCTTGGTCCAGGAAGTCACTCAAAGTTACCCAGCAAAAGAGTGGGACAGGAAAAGTTAGAATACAGGTTTGCTGACTATTAGATCAATTCTTCGCTATGCCGATTGCTTCAATTACAGCACTATCCTGAGTGAGCTCCCTCTCAGCAGTGCATCCTGCACACACTACCAGAATAAGCTTTACATCACTCTCTTCTAAAGACCCCATTAGACTATATTAAGCAACACAGGCAGTAGGAAACCTTAGAAATGATCTGGTCCTATTTCTCTACACCGCCCATAGACACACTCTTCATCAACTGCAGAATGATCTGCTCCAGTGTTTCAAGGTGATTACTTACTGCAGTGATAATGCATGTCTTACCATACCTGGTTAAAGCAAACCCTGGGTACCCTTAAAACAAATACATATTAGTTTCCTGTTTTATGAGCCTCTCCAAAGAATGAATATCATACCTTTAAATTTCAGCATTCCCAACTGTGACTCCTAGAATTCTCTCCAGCCTAGTGAACTGACAACCAAGATATATTATGTTTTATTTACCTATTGCCAGGTTTTGCAATATATACATTCAGTCTCAAATAGAGTTCCACATTTGCAAATGGTTTTGCTACATCTCAAGTTCTCTTTGGCCTGATGTTCTAGCCTACCTTCTGGCTTTTTTCATGTGTGTATATGTGTATTTTTTGGAAGACGTAAAACTTGGCTTTGATATAAAGTCCAGAAATTTTAACTATGTAGCTACTCCAGAACCCTCATCTTACCAAATCTAACCTGTCAACACACCCAGATACGAAGAAGAACAATTTTGTTGAGGATGATGGATTAAGAAATATTTGATTTTGAAAAATGATTCTGACACTATTTGCAGGCTTTGAACACATTGCTTAACTTCTATGAGCCTCAATTTTTATCTGTAAAGTAGGAATCATAATTATTCCTATATTATAGCTATAAAGATTAAGTGAGATTATACATGTAAAGTATCTGATATGTAATATTCCCTAAAAGTGGTAGCTATTTCTTCTGTGATTTTAATTGTGGTTGTAAGGATGATGATGTTGGTAGAAATGATTAGTTTTTAAAGTGAAAGATGATCTCCAAAAATAAATTTTTGAGCACCTTTAAAATGTTCATATGTTTCAACTGGGTTAGAGTTAGGGTTAGGATTATGTTAAGGTTAGGACACCTTGGAAAATTATGTTTCAATATTTGATTTTAAATATATATTGTATATTTCCATGTAGATTTAAAGACAAGTTCAACTATTTAAATATCTATGATTTCAGAGACAATTCTTATTTTATCAAACTTGTTTTTAAAGGAATGAACATCCATTCACCAGAGACATACGCTAAATGTGCAATGGCTTAAAACATGCCTGCAATTATACATACATACATACATATATATATATGCATACATACATACACACACACACATACACACATATACATATATATACATGTATGTGTATATGTATATTTATATAAAGCATACGCTTGTGTAACTCTGCATAGCTTATTTTTTCTCATGGATTACCATTTAATCCTTTTAGAAATCTAGTGATATGAGCATAGAAAGCATGATACAGGTATAAAACCATTATTATCACCATTTTACACATGAGGAAACTGAGGAAGGGAAAAGTAATTAAAATTAGAATGCTTAGCTTCATATATTAATAAGTTTAACAATAACACTGACCACCTCACTAAAACAACTCCTGTCAAGGCAACTTAATAATTCCAAATTACCGAACTCAGCACTCAGTTCTTTGTCTTTATTTTACTAACATATTTGACAAAGTTGATCACTTCCTCTTTCTTAAAATATTTTTTGCATTTAGCTTCTTTGACACTGAATTACCTGATTTTTGTTTGGTTCAACCTAACTACTCCTTGGTCTCCCTTTGCTAGATGCATCTCCTTCTCCTATTGTTAAAATTACGGAGTGGCTCACAATTTTGTCTGCTCTTTTAGTGCTTTCCCCTCAGATGATGTCATGCATTCCTACTGCCTTACATATCATCTGAATGTTGGGAATCCAAATTGCACAGTAGCCTCAGCCCTTAACCCCCTGAGCTCCAGAGTTGAATATTTACTACTTACAGCATATCTCTGATCTCTTACAGACACCTCAAAACTTAACCTTTCCAAAACAAATATAATTATTTCTGACCCCAACTCTAAAACACTCTTCTCATTCTCCCTCATCTCTAAAATGGCTCCTGTCATCTAGCCAAAGTCAGAAACAGAGTCCTCATCTCTCCTAACTTCACAAAGCCAATTCAGAAAATCTTGCCTGCTCAAACTGCTAAATATGCCTTCAGTCTACAACCTCTTCTTTTTCCACAGCTGCCTATCAAGTTCAAGTTTTATTATTTCCTACCTGGACAGCAGAAATGGCCTTTTAACTGGTATCCCAGCCTCTATTATTGCTCCTCTACATTTTATTCTCTACGAAGCAACTAGAATAATCTTCATGAAATGTATATGGATTGCATCACTTATCTGCTTAAACTCTCTAAGGCTTCCCATTACATGCAGAATAAAACTGAACTGATTCTTGTGCCCCAAAAGCCCCTGCACAGTCAGCTTCTTGCCTACCTCTCTGGTCACTTCTGGGATGATGTGCCTTCACATTTACAATGTTGCAACCACACTGCCCATCTTTTTCAGTTCCTTAACCTTCTCTAGTTTTCTGTTTTGTTTTTACCTCAGTGATCTTTTTAATAGAGTGTACATATTTCCTGAAATGATATTGCTCCACATTTTCAAGTAGTTGGGTCTCTCTCATCATTCAGGTTTTTGCTCAGGTTTATCCCTAGGACATAGTAAGAGCTCAATAAATATTGGCTGAATCAATAGAAAGAATATATGAAATTCCACATCCTCAGAGAGACCTTCCCTAAGTATGTGAAGTACAGCCATCTAAGTCCTCAGCTTAGTCATTATTCTCATTACTCTGTTTCATTTTTTCAAAGTATCACTGTCTTGCAGAATTATCTTTTGATTGCCTGTTGATTATCTGTGTAAAGAATGAAGGGTCAAGAATGAAGAGAACAAGGATCTTACTTGTCTTGTGCCCCACTGCATTCACAGTGCCTGGAATAGTGCTCAGTCTTGAGTAAGTTCTCAATTACAGATATTTTATTGAATCAAAAAGAGTGAATAAATAAATAAGTTAACTCTATTTTGCAGATGATGAAAGGAGGCTCAAAGAAGTTAAATAAATTTCTTATAAGTCATACAGATTAGTGGATGAACCAGCATTTCAGACTGGCTTGACCTCACATTCCCTTCTTGTTTAGATATGACATGGCATATGACAACCTGAGGTCTAGACAAGATGCCAGAGACTTATTTCTCTCTGCTCCTCCCAACTTAGTGTAACTATAAACCCTGGAAATGGCATAAAAGTCAACATAGAAAAACTCCAAAAGATGATAAGAGGGAGAAAAAATTATTTGAGACATTAAGACTAGAAAAATAACACAATAGGGTATTATACATCTCCTCCCTTCCCAAAGGACAGAAAAAGGCAATCCTGGTTCCCTGACCCTCAACCTAGCAATAGAAGGCAGCTGAGAGAGGTTGTTACTTCCCCTAGAAAGAATTGTAGTTCCCCTGATGATGTCAGGTGAGCCTAACACAACTAGTAAGGGGAAAAGATGGGGAACCAACTCCACTAATAATAATCTGCCAGAAAAAGTGCTCTCCTTTTATTCAGGGCCTGAAACTTTCCTCCTCCATCAAAAGGACAGGGCAGCTGGGTAACACTGCAAGTGGGATCTTGCCACAAACTCACCTGGCCTGGAAAGCCTTATAGGCCCAGTAAGCTGAGACTTCTCCCCTGCACCTGGAGACATGGGTTCCCTAGCTTCAGGAAACCTCTTGTCTCCCCTAGGTCAGCATTGACAGGGACCAGTAACAGCCACATCAGCATTTGACAAAAGTGCAGGAAGACCAAAATAACTTTGCAAATGCTCTGAAAATTAAGCTGGTTTTGGAAGCACAGCTCAAAACAATAGGTCAGAACCTGTGTACTAAACCTAAGCAGAAAAACTATCTGCTAAATATAAGATTTAAATAGCATGCAGAGTCCCCTATCATAATAGATTAAATGTTTAGAATACAATTAAAAAATACTCATCATGCCAAAAATCAAGAAATGACAACTTGAATGAGAAGAGACAATCAATGGATGCTAACAATAAAATGAATCAGATATTGAAATTATCTGACAAGGATTTTAAAGCAGCTATCATAAATTTCATTAAAAATCAGTTGCAAATTCTCCTGAAACAAATGAAAAATAGAAAATCTTGGGCAAGAAATGGAAATAACAGTAAGCTAAATAAAAATCAGAGAAATTAAAAATATAATAATAGAAATAATAAACTGGCCAAATGATCTCAACAGTGGTGAAGATAGCAGAGAACTGGCTCTGTAAGCTTGAGGAAAGGTCTATAGAATTTATTCAGTCTAAAAAATAGAGGGAAATATATGGGGGAAAAAATGAACAGAGCCTCAGAGACCTGTGGGGTGAAAACAAAAGGATGAAACATTCATATTATAGGAGTTCCAGAAAGCAAGGACAAATAGTGGGATTGAAAGGGTCGTCCAAGAAATAATGGCTCAAGACATCCCAAATTCGTCAAAAGACACAAACTTACAGATTAGAGAAGCTAAGCGCACCTTACACAGGATGAACCCAAATAAATCCCTCTAAGATTCATCAAAATTAACTTCTGAAAAACAAAAAGAAAAAAGAAAAAAATCTTGAAAGCTACCAGAAAAAAGTGATGGGTCACTTATAGAATACTCCATCTCATAACAACGAATTGCTCATATGAAACTGTAAATGCTTCAAGAAAGTAGTTAAATAAATCAATATTGTAATTTTTCCCCTGTAAACAGGAAGAATCATTAACCATAACTAAAAAAATAGATAAATCCATGATGCTACTTACCTAGAAGCAAAGCAGATGTAGTTGCAGTGTGAGAAGCAGCTCTGTGTGGATCAATGTTTTAAGTTCCATTGAAGGCGTCTCTTTAAGGGGTTTCCTGAGTCTAAGTGAATTTCTTGCTTGATAAATAGCCTACATTTTAAATCAAATGATCCTAAGAAGGCTTTCTAAATTTGAGAACATCTATGCAGTCATTTTCACTAGATGCAGCAACTATCAGAGATAAATTTTTTATTTATGTAGATTAGTCAGAAGAGCAAATTCAAGCTTGATGCTCAATGCATTTTGTAGACGCATGTTCAGTTTTCATTGTTGCACTAAAATCTTAAGGTTAGGCTTACCAGGCATTGCTTCTAAAAAAGGACAGTCACGCTGAAACATGCTCAGTACTTATTTTTGTGGCTATACATCAAATATAGGTTTCAGACTTCCTTATAAGATTAGAATCCCCACTGAAAATGGAAAATGTTCAGCATTTAAATGGTAGGGAACTATGAGGAGAGACTGGGGAGAAGGTAAGATTGCTGATTACAGCATCTCTAAAAGTTACTGCCATTATTTGACCTTGGCATTTCATTTTATTTAAAATGTGCTTATTTCATACACACAAAAATGTTTAAATGATTATTAAGCAGTTGATAAGTCTTTTGAGAATGAAAGGCAGTCTTTTAAGTATGTAAGGTATTCCAGCTTTGCCTCTGCTACCCTCAAATAAATGTATAACTCGAAAATGGATTTTCTTATCATCATGAAAAAGTATAAACTTAATCTAGTTTCTATTTCTTTATCTCAATACCCTTTTAATTGACACTTTGCCTCACCTAATGAAAAACCACCCTCTCCACAATCACAACTATTAGAATCTTATTTTGGCCTTGTCAGACTGACAGCAAAGTTAAAGCTTAAACACTGATAGCTGAAAATCGTCTAATCCAAAAGCCAGTAAAAATCTTCAGTATCCTGACTGAATACATATCTATTATTCTTTGTAGCTAACTTCAAGAGGATTCAGAATGACAGGTAACAAGATTTAAGAAAGCCTTAATGCACTTTAATTCTAGCTTTAAAAGTATTAGGTACTATGATTTTTTTCTCTAAAATACATTTAAATATAGAAAAAGAGCTAAAGGTAAGTTATACAGACTTCTTAAAGTATACCATTTGCTTCCTTTTCTAACATAATTCTATTTATCTGCCATCCATGAAAAAAATTATGAGCCCAAAGCTATGCTTTACTATATCAAAATCCCATATCAAAGAGAATCTATACTCAAAATATAAAGTATATTCACTGGGGTATAGCTGATCATAACTCTATATTAGCAGCCAAAAGCAAAGTGAATCCACAAATGAATGAGTCCACAAGTTTCTGAAATTCTCAACCCTACTTTAGGAGAAAACTGTGATACTATTTGAGATTAGAGAATTTATTAAATAACTCATGACTCATTCATGTAAAGTAATACCAGACAGATATTCCAAATCAGGTTCTCACAGTACATACCAAAGTAGGAAAATGCTTGCTCTATATTTTTAAGAAAAAACATTATGTAATTGTAATACCAAACATATACAGCTAACTAATTTTTGATAAGGGCACCAGAAAGACATGATGGGGAAAAGTCTAGTCTCTTCAATTAATGATGCTGAGAAATTAACACATCAATACGCAAAAAAAAAANGAAACTGGACCCTTGACCTTACCCCATACACAAAAGTCAACTCAAAATGTATAAAATAGCTAACTGTAAGACCCAAAACCATAAAATTCTTAGAACAAAACAGAGAAAAAAAAATGCCTTGACATTGGCCTTAGCAACGATTATTTTAGATATCACACCAAAAGTTCAGAGTACAAAAGAAAAATAAATGGGACCATATTACACACAAAAAAAGCATTTGCACAGAAATAAAACAACCAAAAAGATTTAAAAAGGGCAGCCTATAGGTTAGTAGAAAATTTGCAAACCATTTATCTGATAATGATTAATATTCAACATTAATAGAGAACTTACACAATTCAATGGCAGAAAAACAACCCAATGAAAAAATGGGCAAAGGACCTGAATAGACATTTCTTCAAAGAATACATAAAAATGGCCAACAGGTATATGATAAAGTTGTCAACATCACTAATCACTGAGGAATTACAAATCGAAACCACAAAACACCTCACACCTGTTAGAATAGCTATCCCCTAACAAGAGATCAGTGTTGGCAAGGGGGTGGAGGAAAGGGAACCCCATTATGCTCTTGGTGGAAATGTAGATTGGTGCAACCACTGTGGAAAACAGTATGGAGGTTCCTAAATAAATTAAAATAAAACTATCATATGATCCCACAATAACTCTTCTGTGTATATACCCAAAGGAAATGAAATTACAGTACCACCTTGTAAAGGTATCTGCACTCATGGCAGCATTATTCACAACAGCCAAGATACAGGAGCAACCAAAGTGTTCATCAACAGGCAAGTAGATAGAAAAAAATGTGTTTACAACATAAAAACAAAACATAAATTAGCCAGATGTGGTGGCATGTGCCTGTAGCCCCAGTTACTCAGGAGGCTGATGTAGGAGAAGCACTTGAGGCCAGGAAGTTGAGGCTGCAGTAATCTTGATCCCACCACTGTCCTCCACCTTGGGCAACACAGAAAGACCTTGTCTCAAAAAAAAAGCAAAACAAAAAATGTGATGTGTCTTTTTTCTTTTTACACACATATATATAGATAGATATCTATATAACGTATATTATTTAGCCTTTAAAAAGGAGATCCTCCCATTTGCTACAACATGAGTGAACCTGGAGGACACTATGCTAAGTGAAATAAGCCAGACATGAAAAGAAAATTACTGCATGACCTCATCATATGTAGAGTCAAAAACATTTAAATACACAGAAATAGACAATGAAACAGTGGTTACTGGGGCAGGTATGGAAGGATGGGTGAAAATTGGCAGAAATTATACAGTAGCAGATATGTAAGACAAGTCTACAGATCTAATGTACAACATAAGGACTACAGTTAATATTTTATTCAGAATTTTTGCTAAAGAGTAAGTGCTCTTGATAGACACAAAAGAAATGGGTACTGTGATATAATGGATTTGTTACTTTGACTATAGTAACCATTTCACTATATATATGTATATCAAAACATCATGTTATATACCTTAAAAACACAATAAAAATTTTTAATAAGTTACAGAGATGGATAGTGGTGATAGTGGTGCAACATTATAAATGTAATACCACAGAACTATCTATGTAAAAATGGCTAAGATAGTAAATTTTATGTTACATGTATTTTAACACAACTTTAAAAATTGGGTAAAAAAGAAATTATTTTTAGTATCATCTAGATTTGTATATATCTCTCTCATTCTGGTTTATTTCTATTTATGCATGATCCAAATGCACATATTTAAACATACATGTAAACCTTGTTAGTAAGTCATAGCTGAGTTTTCATCAGTTTACTCAACTGACCAGCTGTCTCATTTTCATGGAGCTTATCTGATGCTTCTTTGGTCTCTAGGGGTGATGATTTGCCTTTAGGAAGAAGACATATAGCCTTTCAAGTTTGGAAGAATAATATAGTTTGTCCAGTATGATCATGATGCTGTGAGTTAATAAACCAGAGAAATGCTTGGTCCTGAGAAGTAAATTCAAATTGTAATCATAGTTCAGGATAGGTCTATCTTCAGATAGATGGAAAGAACTTCAGAGTCCTCCAACATTTCAGATAAAATTCACGAGAATGAGCATAAGCGACAATTGTGATTAGTGGTACCTAATCATAAGAATTGTATTCTGTGGTGAAACAATAGAATATAGTTGGGAAATATTTGGATTTTTATGTAAGGACTTAGACTCTTTTTCTGTACAGGCCCCCTGCTAAGCACATTCATGATCTTATCTAATGCTGAGATTACAAATTAGAAATTTGACCTCACAAAATCTTGCAAATTTCTCAACAGCCCCAAGCTGGTGGAGGGCAGAGCTTAGATGTTTCTACAACTCTTTTTACTATACAAGACTGATTGTGAGGTCTCACATAAAAATGCCTAAGAGAATTATCAAGAACAAGTAGGTAGGTGATAGGTTGTTGCCCAGTCATGTACCTCCAAGTAAATAACACTACTATTTCCTCAGTTGCTCAAGACACACTTTTGTTTCTCTTTCTCTCAATATCCTTACCAACCTGTAAGTCAGTCTTGTGCACCCTACCTTGAAATCACGTTTCAAAATCCTTGCACTTCTTTCTGTCTCTACTGCCATCACTCCAATCCAAGGTACAACCATGCCTTGCTTTGCCAATTCAATAGACTCCCATCTAAGTTTTCTAATTTTACTTTTGGCCCCTTTTAGTACGTTCCTCACGTGGTAGTCAAAAACGTGACCTAAATAAAATAATGTCACTATCTTCTTTGGCTTATAAATAACTCTTGCAATACCTTACAAGATTTAGCTGCTGTTCTATTACTTCCCAACACTATCCCTATAATCCACTACTCTCCTAACACATTGGCCTTATTTTGTCTCCTCAAAAGAAACAAGCTTGTCCTCAGATACAAGATCTTTACACTAAGCTTCTTTTTCTTGGTTATTTTCCCTCTGATCTTTGCATAGTTGCCTCTGATTATTCAATTTCATGTTTAAATGTTATCTTTTCAGAGAGGACTTTCCTAGCCTCATAATACAAAGCAACCACATAGTTACTTTCCATCACATCACCCCACTAAAATTTTCTTTGTAACATTTATCACTATTTAAATATTAGCATTTACTTAATGAATTATCAATTGATTACTGATTGTCTCCTGTCTCCCTACAAATACATTTCTAATATAGATGAGCAAAGATGTTGTCTCTGCTATCCACCCCTGCATCACCAGGACAGTCTGACATAGAATAAGTGCACCATAAAAAACAGAAGAGTTATTCAACGGCCCTCATTATTCATCAACAACAATGTCTTCTTCTCATTCTGTAATCCTCTTAAAACATGCAAAATGCACAGGCAATTCTTTCTGACTTCAAATATTTTGTCTGTTATGGTGTTTTCTGTTGTTAGAGTCAGCCAGTCTACAATAGTTTTATTCCTTTTTAGCATTTGTAAACCAAAAGTATCTGAGACAGGTTTCAATCAATTTAGAGGCTTGTTTCGTGAAGGTTAAGGACCATGGCCCCATGACACAGTCTCAGGAGGTCTTGAGAACATGAGCCCAAAATGGTTGAGTTACACTTGATTTTATACATTTTTTAACAAAAGTTACAGGCAAAGACATAATCAATACATGCAAGGTATACACTGGTTGAGTCGGGTTAGAGTTTTACCATATTGCCACAAAGAGTCTGTTCTGTCAGTTTTAGAATCTCTATTTTAATGTTAACATTGGTTAGTTGTATCTAAAGTCCAAAAGGAAGGGGGTACAATAAGGCATATCTGACCTGCCCTTTCTGTCATAGCATGCACTCATTTTTGAGGTTTATTTGGAATGCCCTTAGCTAAGAAGGCAATTCAATCAGTTAGAGGCTTGGAATTTTAATTTTAGTTTACACATTTTTGTAATTTCTCTTCTATATTTGTTCAGGAAATTCATTCAATTTGCGTTAAGAAAAATAAATTGAGATCAAAGTAGATATAGCTAATAATTCAAGCACAGAAATGAAATAAAGAGTTACAATAGAGTTGCAAAAGTGGGAAGCAGACATATGGTAAAATAACTCTAGGCACAACAAATGCTATCAATATAGTAACACTACATTCCTGACTTAAAATAAATTAGCAAGCTGAACAAATAGCAAGCCAAATGCAAACTAATGAGGTTGGTGGGGAGGGCAGTGCAGAGAAAGAGGAAACAAGATGTCCCCAAAAAAACTCTACAATAGATGAAAAAGATTCATCATGGGCAGTTGTATGTGTAAAAGTATCATAATTCCTATTCCAATTGTTTCCAAGTCCCAATCATCTGGGAAGCATGTTAGGAATGCATTGTCGCAGGTCTGAGCCCCTGAAATTTCAAAATACTGTATGGAAACTTTGAATCTATATTTTTAGCAATGTCTTCTACTATTGTGAGTTTAAAAACCTCCAGCATAGTATCACAACCTTCATTCTACAGATAAGGAAGCAAAGATCCACAAAAATTATTTAACACTCACCACAATAACCAGTAAGTTTCCATGGATATTTTTCAGATATTAAAAGATCTCTTTAGAAGAGTTTTAACTACTTTAGAAAAAGAGATGAGGAAAAAATGGGCTGTTAATGAAAGTAATAAGGAAGCCTGACTGTGTCAGAGAGATCTAGTCCCCCAGGGATACTGCAGTATTTGAAAGCACCTCACCACAAGCAACTGCCATTACATAACTTAAATTTTTGTTTCCTTCACTTGAATTTGAAGTAGAAAACCAAGTAGAGGGAATTAATAGAGATCAGTTATGGAACTATTGTAAAAATTAAGAAGTGGCCAAATCTAGGATTCAAGGGACTGCTAGGGAGGGGGGTCCACAATGGATGAGCACAGCATAAATCCAGGAGGCCACAGTCACATAAACCACAGTAAAAATAGTATACCTGAAGTGGTGCAATAAGATAAATCTATGAGCTAAGGTGGTAGAGAGGAGAAGAAGGGAGGAAAGGAGAGACAGAGAGAAAGAGAGAGGAAAACAGCTGAAATTAAGATATATTTAGGACATAAAATGTCAATAATTTAGATTTACAAGTGAACAATGAGTTTATGTGAATTTGTAGTTACATAGCTGTTCTAATATTGTTTTCTTAGATTACATTCTCTATATTTCCATTGAAATTTATGTTAACTTTCTACAAATCATATCCAATACACCTAAACCAAATGATGAAAATAAAGAAGGAAGAAATCTTATTCAAAGAAAAAGAAAAATTGTGCTCCTTTTTAATGTAATGCCCTATATATTTTTCAGGGATTCCTATGGAAATAATCAAAAAGAACTCATAGTCTACCTCCTTAAATTCTAAAATAGCTCAAAAAATAAAAATAAAAAAGCTCTTGTAACTAACAAATTAATGAATAGATAATATGATCAAATATTTTAAGGAAAAAATATTTTAAAGACTCTTTCTCGAAAAAGAAGTATTGGCCATTTAGTCTCTTGGCTTAATTCCAAATCATAATACATATTTTTCTACTTAGTTTGATTTGATAAAGAAAAAGAAAAAACTAATAATGTGAAACTAATAATGTGAATAAGTCTCCCTTTTAAATAAATATTTTCAGAATAAGTAATCAGTTTGCAAAATGTCAAAAAAGCAACAGAAAAAAGTTGTTATATTGAAGCTGTGACCATTAAATTGGTTTATGATCCATCTATTCATGTAGACTGGCTAGAACAGCAGTTCCACATTTAGCACACACAATGTAGTCTTGCAGCCTCTAATTTAGTGTCTCTAGGATAAACAACCATCAGGTTTGCATGCATTGATTTTTTTCCACTAGAATCTCACAGTTTATTGTTCATGACTTCATTATTCATAGTTCTATAACTTTAAAAAAACCTAACTCAATTAAGGAAGTTTACATTATTCCAAAGCAGCCTGCAACAATTGCAAAAAGAAAAAAAAAATAGTTTAGTAGAAAACATGCTTAACAAGGCAAAAGTTATGCTGTAAGAAGACCTTCTGGTAGTTCACTTAAATTTTTTAAAAAGGGTCATTTGGAATATAAATGACAATAAATGACCAAGTAAAACTCTGTGATGCTTGTGAGAATAAGCAAGTCATATAAGAAGACATACAAGCAGCCAACAAACGTATGAAATGCTCATCATCACTTATCATCAGAGAAATGCAAATCAAAACCACAATGAGGTACTATATCAGTAAGAATGGCTTTTGTTAAAAATTCAAAAAATAACAGATGTTGGTGAGACTGCAGAGAAAAGAGAAGCTAATATACTATTGGTGGGAATGTAAATGAATCCAGCCATTGTGGAGAGCAGTTTAGCGATCTCTCAGGGGACTGAGTTGAACTACCATTAGACTCAGCAATTCCATTACTGGGTACATATCCAAAGGAAAATAAATCATTCTACCAAAGGACACATGCGCTTGTGTGTTCATCACAGTAACATTCACAATAGCAAAAACATGAAATCAACCCAGGTGCCCATTGGAAGTGGATTGGATAAAGAAAAATGTTTACATATACACCATGCATGGATACAACCACAAAAAATGAATGAAATTATGTCCTTTGCAGAAACACGGATGTAGCTGGAGGCGATTATCCTTGGTGAATTAACGCAGTAATAGAAAACCAAATACTGTATGTTCTCACTTATAAGTGAGAGCTAAACCTTGTGTACACGTGGACATAAAGATGGAAACAATGAACACTAGGAACTTCTAGAAGGAGAAGAGAGGGCAAGGGGCAAGGATTGAATATCTACTGAGTACAATGCTCTCTACCCAGGTGACAGCGTCAGTTATACCACAAGCTTCAGCATCACTGAATATATCTTTATAACAAAAATGCACAAATATCTCCCGATTCGAAAATAAAAGTTAAAAAACTTAAAAAGGAACTCTGGTCTGGTGCAGTGGCTCACGCCTTTAATCCCAACACTTTGGGAGGCCGAGGCAGGCAGATCACTTGAGGCCAGAATGTTTGAGATAAGCCTGGTGAACATGACAAAACCCTGTCTCTACTAAAAATACAAAAATTAGCCGGGTGTGGTGGTGACCACCTGCAGTCCCAGCTACTTGAGAGGCTGAGGCATGAGAATCGCTTGAACCCAGGAGGCAGAGGTTGCAGTGAGCCAAGATTAAAGCCACTGTATTCCAGCCTGGGAGAGAGAGCAAGACTCTGTCAAAAAAAAAAGAAGAAGAAGAAGAAGAAGGAGGAGAAGGAGGAGAAGAGGAGGAGGAGGAAAAAGGAAGGAAGGAAGGAAGGAAGGAAGGAAGGAAGGAAGGAAGGAAGGAAGGAAGGAAGGAAGGAAGGAAGGGAGGGAGGGAGGGAGGCAGGGAGGGAGGCAGGGAGAGAGAAAGGAGAGGAAAGGACTGATGGAATATGAATTGACTTATCCTTTTCTCCAGATCCTATCTGTATTAGGGTGCTAGGGCTGCTAACTAAGTGCCACAGACTGGGTATCTTGAACATCAGAAATTTAATTCCTCATAGTTCTGGTGTCTGGAATCCAAGATTAAGGTGTCAATGGCTTGGTTTCATTGTGAGGCCCTTTTCCTTGGCCTCTAGATGGCTGCCTGCTGGTGTCGTCACGTGGTGTCCCTTCTGGGTGTGTCTGTGTCCTAATTTGCTTTTCTTACATGGACATCAGTCATATTGGATTAGGGCCCACACCGATGACCTTATTTAACCTTAAATATCTTGTTAAAGATCTAACTCCAAATACAGTCATACTCTGAGATTCTGGGGGTTAGGATTTCAACATTTGAATTTTGAAAGAAACACAATTCAGCCATATCGCTATCTGATCCTTGCTTCCACATTCTTACTTCCACAGTCCTAGCTGAGAATATGTCTCATGTCTGTCTTGAACTTCAATCCCACTCTAACTACCTTCACGTTTTCCTCTATACTGGCCTCATACCTGCCTCATATCTACTGGGATTATAAAACAGGGGAAAACTTCGAGCCCTTAAAATACTCTGCCCAAGGGTAAGCTCCTGCCTGGAAAATACATAGGTTGATAAACTATGCTATGAAACCTTATAAATGTCCACCAGCCAAAACAAAACAAAACCTTTAGTACTAGGGGTTCAGGAAAACATAATAAATTTACTTTTATTAAATGCTAGTTGAATCACTGGAAAGCTTTCATATATACCAAAGATCGCACTAATTTTTCCCAAGTGCTTATGTTTGTACTTTGTGCTCAGAAGACATTTCATTTCTTACTTATTCAATTTGTAAAAATTTTAAACAAATTATATTTCCTGATACAGTTAAAACTGTTTTGCTTACTCCTGTATCCCAGGGCCCAGAATCTATATAAGCTTATCAAATGCTCTTATATATTCCTGATAGAAGTGGTAATGACATCGCCCTTTAAAAAGTAATTGCCTAACATAAATTCAAAGCTTTAAAAATGTCCACTGAGCCAGTAATTCCAGTAGGATTCTAATCTAAGGACATTATTCTAAATATGGAACACTTTTGTGTAAAGATACTTTTTGCTGCAGAAAACTGTAATGCTGAAGAAAGAGTTTATATGTGTTTACAAACAGGTTGGCTACTGGATAAAATAACAATTAAGACAACAATTTAATAGTTCACTGCCTACTATATGTCAAACATTAAGCTAAGCGTTTTACATATATTACCTTATTTAATTATCACAACACCACCATGAATTAATTATTATTATTCCTCTCTTATAGATTGGATAACTGAGAGTTAGAAAGATTAAGAAACTGGTCCAAATTTAAGACACTGTTAAGTAATGGAGCCAGTTTGCATACTGCAAATGAAATTAATATTGGTTCATTGTTCCTATGTTTCACAGCCACATTTCCTTCAGGTCTACACTGCTCTTATTCTTTCCCTCTCTCCCGCTCAGATGGACTCAGGAATTTAATAAATTCACCCAAAGTTGTTGAGTAAATACAGTTTACTTACCAAGGGTCTTTGAATTTTAAAAAGACAGCTGAAAGCAACAATGATTAACCTATATCAGTGCTTCTCAAAATGCGAGCCAGGAACCCACGAACCCATGAGAGACCCTAAGATATTTCCAGAAAGCTCATGAGGTCAGGATTTATTTCATAACAAATCTAAGGTATCAATTTCTTTTTTCACTCTCATACTTTTGTAAGTATATAGCAGAGTTTTCCAGAGGCTACATGACAGGTGATATCTCAATGGATTGAATGCAAAGCAAATATGAAAATCTAGCTATCTTAAGTCAGATTTTAGTCAGATTTGCAAAAATAGGGAATGGTGGGGAAATACCACTCTTCTTATTTTGTTTTTAAATTTGAAAATGTAGTTCTTTTTTTTTTGAAAATATTATGTATCTCAACATGTAATGGTCTAATTATAATAATTTTTATTTAATAGTTTTAATTTTTAATACAGCAATATGAATAGATATAATCAAATAAACAAGAGCTCTGGGGTCCTTGGTTATTATTTAGAGTGAAAATGGATTCTGAGATCAAAAAAAATAGGACTTACTAACCAAGGTAAATTATTAATAATGAAGTTTTTATTAGTAGCTGCAGGTCAGCTTAAAAAAAAATAGAGAATGTGATTATATTTTCGAGTCAGGGTCTTGCTCCCTCAGCCAGGCTAAAGTGCATAGGCATGATCATGGCTCACTGCAGCCTCGAAGTCCTGGGCTCCAGTGATCCTCTCACCTCAGCCTCCTGAGTAGCTGGGATTACAAGGGAGAGTCATCACCCGGGTTAATATTTTATTTTAATTTTTTGTAAAGATGGGCCTTGTTATGTTACTTATGCTGGTCTCAAATTTCTGGGCTCAACCAATTCTCCCACCTCAGCCTCCAAATGTACTGGGATTACAGGCATGAACCCCACTGCACCTGACCTGGAAGATGTGACATTTTTATTAGCCTCCATCAGTTTCACAGACATGGACACCCACTTGACCTAAGCTTGTTTTCAGCTTCTCATCACTCTTTCATGATCTTTAAAATAAGCAAACATTGTAGCCTACCGAAGTTACATCCAACCCGAATATTCGGGGATGAAAAACTCATTTGTCTTTAAATCTAATAAACATTTGTTAGGTATCTACAACCTACACAAATCAAGTATTTAATATAATCAAAGTTGACAGTGCTGAGATAGAAACATAAGTTTTCTTGTTCCCAGTTCATTGCTCTTTGCATTACACTACCACTAAATGTTTAAATAGTCCATTTAAGTACACTCAAGATTGAACACATCACTACCCACTCTGCCAATTCTCTCTCTCTCCTTCACACACACATACACACACACACACACACACACACACACACACACACACCCCTTTCTAGTAATACAAACTGATAGAGCTAGACTCTACATTTTCCGAAATACAAAAAGAAATCACTATTTTGAACTTTGCTTCATAATGCCAAAATAGTCCCTTGATTATAACAATGACAGAAAAAATGTTGTTTGGTTTCCATTAACAAGAGCATTACTGAGCTGTTGAGCTATTATTCTGTGACATTTATTATTCCTAATGTTCTACATTCAGCGTCTCAGTTGTAAATAACTTGTTCCAAGTCACATAGTCATTAGATTACAGAGCTGAGATTCATACCTAAATTTCTTTATGTGTAAATCTTCATGTTCTTAGCCATTTCACTATCCTCTTTTGTAGTGTTTAACTCTGATTAATTCTCTATGTGGTACGTGGAATGGAATTACTTGCATGGTTATTACATGATTTGATGACTTACTTGAAGGACAGTGCCTAGCTGTGGTGCATGAAGGTGTGCAAAAAAATCAAGTTTTATTCCTATTACCTACTAGCTGACTGTTATTTCAAGACAGTTTTAGTTTCTGCTGTGTTATGGGTCCTCAAAAGTTTAAACAACAGGTCACGAAGCAAATGAAATGATTAGTAGTGGTATTTATTCACTAGCTGCTCTAAGTTCAGTAAAAAATAATAAATTGAGTCTTTTTTTAATGTTAACTGAGCCACTGGAGAGACCTAATGCAATCTAAAGTATATGAAAAGAAATATGGACAGTGGCAAGTACAATTAACTGAACATTTTATAGAACATTGAGAGAGTTCAGGGAAAGTGCATTTCCCATTTTTTATCTTCCCGTGTTTAATGAAAATCCACCTATTATGGTTGCATATCAAAAGAAGAAATAAAAGAGAATTATCATTTTTATTTCTACTTAGCAGCTCATTCAAGCATTTGAGTTTGCTGGGTCTAGAGGCAAAATATGTGGAGGATTGGTTGAAAGAGATAAGACAGAGCAGATATTTTTCTTCAACCTCCTTGTCCAAAATTAAAACCTTAATTAATACTTTCACACTGCTATAAAGAAATACCTGAGACTGGGTAATTTATAAAGAAAATAGGTTTAATTGACTTACAGTTCTACATGGCTGGGGAAGCCTCGGGAAACTTACAATTGTGGCAGAAAGGGAAGAGGCACGTCTTACATGTCAACAGGTGACAGAGAGCATGTGAAAGAAGTTAAGCCAGGAGGACCCTCTTATAAAACCACCAAAACTCATGAGCACTCACTCACTATCATGAGAACAGCAAAGGAGAAACTGCCCCCATGATCCAATCACCTCCCACCAGGTCTCTCCTTCAACACCTGGGTTTTACAATTCAAGATGAGATTTGGATGTGGACACAAAGCCTAACCATATCATCCAGCCATAGTTACTATCTTTTAAAGCTAAATTATCAGTATAGGAGTGTGTATGCATCCCATTACTGATTTCATTTTCAACATATTCACTTTCTCATAAAAGATACCTAGCTCTTTCATGAAACCTTCTAAAGGGCATTTTATTTACATTGTTTTCAGAACACAGTACATAGGAGACTCCAAAATATATTAGCAAGGAAAAAGAGAAGAAGGGAGAAACAAGAAGGGAAGAGTTGTGAAAGAAGAAAGAAAATAGGAGCTTTTGAAAATAAATGATGCTTTCAAGGGATTTCACTGTTAAAAACACTCAAAGCCACAACCCTTTACCCAGGAGTTCCACGTCTTATAAGAATAACAAGGGCAAATTCCCAATAGGCAGAGCTCCTTTTGGCTATAATCAATTTCTGGAAGTCAGACCTTAAAGCATGAATAAAATCATGGAAAAGGCATATTTTACTGAAAACACAGGTTATGTTGCCTTTTAAGTAAATTTTGAAATAGACAAATGTGCTTTGGAGTATTTGTCTCATGGGTCTTCCTCTAAAATAATGAAGGTTTATGCCATGAGATTTAAAGAAGGTGTTCTGGAACAAATGAAATGCCCTGAAGTCCAAAGAGCAAAGATAAGACCTAAAGACCAGATTCACAACACCCCATTAGAACGGTGCCTCCTTCTGCACACAGGAGGCAGTCAGCAGATAGAATTCATCTCCCCACTACAATAAACCTCTGAAAACCCTCAAAACTTTTGTCAAATCTGATGCACGTGCATTTATTTACTAAGAGTATTAGAAAGAAGCAAAGGGAGAAGGCAGTCTATATGTGTGAACCACTCACTGTTACCTCTCTCGGCTCTGCTGAGAAGTGAGCAGCATAGCATCCTGTTGAGTGACTTTATCCATGAATACTAAGCAAGGAACAGCACCAAGGTAAACAGGCTCAAAGTGGGGCTGGGAAAAACTCAAGGGAGTAGCTTCAGTGGGAACGACTCCAAACAGGACAAGACCTTTTCTCCCAATAAATCCTAAAGCAAAGTGAGCTACAGAAGTCTGAGGGGAGAGGAAACAGAAGAGAGAATATGGTAGGAAGGCTGGCAATTGAAAGACATTAGGTTTTGTCATATTTGTGCATAAACATATTCTATCTATAGTATTCTATTTTTCCATACTGAGGAATCCATGATTTTCCATGAAAATACTTCACTGTGGATTATTTTCAAGTGCAATAAATGGCTGCAAAATGTTGTGCATTTCCTTTATTAGAAAAATTAAAGGTATGGCTATTTGAGGTATGTTCAAAATGGAAAGAGCCATGGCTGGCAGAACACATTATTCTAATGCCATTGGGCCAGTAGAGGAGATGAGCTTATTGTATGATGACTCAGTAAGTCTTTGGAGACATGCAGAGTTGTATGTTCTTTTCTCCTTTTCTTTTTTTAAATGATTTTGTCACATTAGGGACTATGCAGTGTTTAATAGTTCGAATTCAAACACACACACACACACACAAATTAACTTCTATAAACCAATTTTCATCAGTTCAACTTGCTGATAAAATTGGCCTAGATAAAATTTGATTTATAAAATGCAAGAACATATAATTTTATCTCTTATTGCTTTTACTTCTCTGTCAATATTTAAGCACTAAAAAATCTGATTTGGGTTATATCTGTGTCATTTTTTATATACTTTACAAAAATTAATAACTTTATTAAATTACCTTCAAAAAGAAAGATATGATACTAAAAATAGCCAAGTTAGAGGGTCAGATTGAAACATAAAGATATTCATGATGATGACAGAAATTCATTCATTATTTGCTTTTATCCCTGTAGCTCCATCAAATAAACTTAACAGCAGAAGTGATAATAATCCTAACCCAACCACAATTTGTAAATTAGTAGTAACTAAATTTAAGCCCAGTAGGGTATCCATACATGCTGATTTATGGTACTGGTTTTATTGCCAGGGCAAGTCAAATAATCCTAAGCCTCACTGTATTTTTTTAATAAAAGTCCTGCACCATAACTTTAGGTGGCCACCGTACATTATTTAAAATCTAACATTAAGGAATTTTTTAAATTAAATCACCAGACTAATGATTTGATAAGCAATAAAGTAAGAAGGGGAGGTGTTGTGGAATAATATAATGAAAATTACAATCAAGTAAATACAGTTGCTTAAAGTTTCCTTCAAATTCAACTTCAAAACTATATTGGAAAGTAAAACTTATGTGGAAGGAGACAATAGAGTGAAGATCTCAGATGAGGAATAGCCAATTGTGTAGATCATGGTATACTATTTATCTTGTTGATGTCTATGATCTTTGAAAACATGTAGAATTTTAAAGTGACTAATGATAATATAACCGTTGAACAAGTTTTCAACAATCTACCTGAGGGTTTTTATAAGAAGAAACTGTATTGGCTGGAATAAAATAGGTGATTGGGTGAATATGAATGGAGCCAAATGTCAACAGTAACAAGCACAGGGAAGTTAGCTTGCCCCAAATTAATAAGACCTTCAGCAGCTATGAGAACTACAAAGAATTTAACTCAGATGATTTGCTTCTAGGTCATCTCAGTGTGTTCAGTAAGGCATTAGAGATGGCAAATGTGAGAATAAAGGATTGGTTTATCCACCTGAAAAGAAGCCTGGGAAAAAATAGACAATAAAAAAATTTGAAAGAAACAGTTTAAACACTGTATGGATGCTCATCTATATAAAAAAAGTAATCATATGAAAGACAAATATGAAGAATTATTCTGCTACACAGATTTTTTTTTCTGTGAATGTGGGTTTTACTGTCCTTTGAAAAGTTTTCCAAATTAGTAAAAGACCCTGCGCTCAATCTTTCAGTATACCTTATGAAAAGTGGTTTGCTATCTCAATAAGATAAATATATAGAAATTTTCACCTATGTTAGCTTAAAATTTTTGCACCATACAACCTTTACAGTAGTATTTGGGGTAGCTCTGTTCAGTGACTGAAGAAGTGAACCCTGTTTTTATTGTATTTATGCCCTATGGGAACCTGAATTAATATAAAAAATAAATTACCTCAATGCTGAATTTAAAATGTGGCTTCATCTCTTTGTAATTCAGTCTAACAATTATAGTGTGATAGACTCATCATAGGATAACATTTACAGTTAACTATTAAGTCAGGTAAAAGATTATTGTTTTTCATAGTGGAGAATAAAAGTATTACTTTATATTAAAATAAATATGACTACATATTTGAGAACTAAACTAATGATTCTTAATATGGAATATGGAATAAAATACTTTAAATGTGTATTGTGCTGGTATTGGACTATTTCAGGCTAAACCTGCAGACACTGCTTTTTCATCCATTTTTCTTTGGCCATAAGGAAATACTTCTGTCAAAACTTGTGAACATTAGTGAAGTAGATACATATTTGAGTTAACATTCTATGTTATTGACCAGTCTGTGACTTTGAAAATATTAACTTCTCTGAATCAGAATTTTTTTCATTTTCATAAGTTAATAACATCTAATTCACACAACTATTTTGATGATTAGTTGTAATGGTGATATAAAAGTCAAGACTCTGCTCTTAACAACAGTCAACTGTGGGAGACAAGAATGGAGGCAAATGCCCATAGAACATGGTGAGTGCTGTATCAGCAAAGCTCCAAAACAGTACCCAGGAGGGGTGAATGGATTGTTAATGAGAAGTTACACAGAAGGTACTACACATAATAAAGCATGTGGCCAGAGAAGTGAGTAAGAGTATTAGAGCAATCAAATAAAGGCAGTCACATAATGTGAATAAGAGGTAGACTTTCAGGGAGATATGCGGACAAAAGGGCAAATGAGGATTACACATGAAGGTTAAGGCTTAATTACAGAGGGCCTAATATGTCTTCTAAGGTCTTTGACTTTACATCAAATAAAATGGAGGGTCATTGGATACACTTAATTAGAAAAAAATAGAGTGTATTGCTTTGTAAAAGGTACTCCTAGGAGAAGTCCAGAGCACAGTGTGACAGGGAAACTCACAGATGCAGAAAACTTCCACAATTGCCCAGACAAGAAATAATGAGAAAATTGTAAACAGCAGTATAAAATATTAGGATAAAAAACACAATTTAGGGGCACACAAGAAAATAAGAGAAAAAAATAATTGTATGGCGAGATGCACTAAATGCAAGCAAAGCAATATTCAGAGGCAAATTTATGATGAAAACATTGTCTTATAATACTTATTATAACAATTCCTTGAGCTAGTCAGTTATCTGGAGAAATTTTAAAAATAAGTTTTTAAAATAAGAGTAAAAATAAAATTGAATCAGAGAATAATATAATCCAGAAACTTACATTTTTTAAAATAATAATGTTAATAAATTTCTAGAAAACCTAGCCAAGAATAAAAGATTAAATAATGGATAAATAAAATTAAACATAAAAAGTGGTTCTGATAACAAATAATTTTTCACTATCAGTGATTTAAATGCAGAATTGTATGTTAAGATATTTGAAAAAATTGATGAAATAATTTTCTAGAAAAATATATGTAAAATCTGAAAATTGACTCAAAGGAAAACAGAAACCTAAAAAGGACACTAATCGGGTAAAAAAAAAAAAAAAAAAAAAAATAAAAAAAAAATGGGAAAAAAAAAAAAAAAAAAACTAAAATCTATAAAAATATTAATTTTTGAAAGGCAGAAACAGACTATTTTACCATGATGCTCCTTGTATCATTAAAGTAATATTTAATTTCAGTTATTACTAAAAGTTTAGCAAATTGCTGTACAGGATTAATTTCTAGAAATCAATAACTGGCTAACAAACAACAAGCCATTGGGAAATGCAATAAAAAAGTAATATTTCATTCAGAACAGCCACAAATACAATATAAAACATTTATCAATAACCTTAACAATAAATATGTGGCCCCATAGAAAATAAACTCCCAAACCTTTCTAACATAGAATCAAAGATGTGAATAAATTATTCTAAGGGCATCTTGTGTGATGAAGAACAATAGGAAATAAGTTAATTTTGCTAATCTAAGTAGAAATATAATATAGACTGAACAGGGAAAATGTGGCACATGTACACCATGGAATATTATGCAGCCATCAAAAACGATGAGTTTGTGTCCTTTGTAGGGACATGTATGAACCTGGAAACCATCATTCTCAGCAAACTAACAGAAGAGCAGAAGATCAAACGCCACATGTTCTCACTCATAGGCGGGTGTTGAACAATGAGAACACATGGACACAGGGAGGGGAGCACTACACACTGATGTCAGTTGGGGGGAAATAGGGGAGGGACAGTGGAGGGTGGTGAGTTGGGGAGAGATAGCAAGGGGAGAGATGCCAGATGTAGGTGATGGGGAGGAAGGCAGCAAATCACACTGCCACGTGTGTACTATGCAACAACCTTGCATGTTCTTCACATGTACCCCAAAACCTAAAATGTAATAAAATAAATTTAAAAAAAAAGAAATATAATACAGAATGTATAAATTACTAAAAATAGAAAATAATTTGAAATATCATAAACTGTATGTAGTACTATGTGCCCTGACACCTTTACATAGATTAACCATGTAAGCCTCACATCTATTCCATGAGGTGTAAACTATGCTTTTCTACATCTTATGCAGGAGGAAACAAAAGCTCAGAAAAAGAAATTGTCCAAGATCATGTGGCCAGTAGATTTTGGAACTAAAACTTAAAATCCAGATCACATGATTCAAAACCTGAGCTCTTAGCTGCTATGATAGCTTCTCAATCCCAAATGTCCAAAAATTAGAGACCACTCAAATAAGTTAGGATACATACATATGTCTTTGAAAAGAGAAAATGCTTAGATACAATGTTAAGTTAAAAGGAATAAATAAAACAAAAACATTATAAACAATACATCCCCAATTTTATTATTTTTGCCTGTGGGTATATGTGTGTACAAAGAGTGTTTTTAAAAAATGAACAGAAATATATTTTTTAAAAGTTAACTGTGGTTTGAGGTAATATTATACATGATATTGATTTTTTATACATTCCAAATTTTCTGTACACCACAGATATTATAACAACAAAATAAATAAAACCTAATTTTTAAAATAAGTATAACTTAAGTATCACTATCTTAATAGTGATCATAAGATAAAAAGTTATTTAAAATAATATTTTACACAAGTGCATTATAGTCAAATGTTCAGAACAGAAAATGTTCTTAATTTTCCCAAAATACATGAAATCAACTAAGGCCAATAGCAAAGCTAAAATACTCTCCTAGGAATCCAACTCCCTGTGGTATCTTTCCCCTGTTTTCCAAAACATGTAATACTATGAGCTAATAGGAATTAAAAATTGGATATCTAGGCTGGGCATGGTGGCTCACACCTGTAATTCCAGCACTTTGAGAGGTCTAGATGGGTGGATCACCTGAGGTCAGGAGTTTGGGACCAGCCTGACCAATATGGTGAAACTCCCAACTCTACTAAAAATACAAAAATCAGCCAAGTGTGGTGGTACGATCCTGTAATCCCAGCTACTTGGGTGGCTGAGGCAGGAGAATTGACTTGAAACCAGGAGGTGGAGGTTGCAGTGAGCCGAGATCACACCACTGCACTCCAGCCTGGGCAACAGAGCAAGACTCCATCTCATACACACACACAAAAAGGATATCTAACATTTATTTTTACAGGAAAATCCCAGAAAGTTGCATATTTACACATTTTACATACTAGGAAGTGTTTATTTTAGTCTTTTATTATTCAGTTAGTATACAAGAATCAGCAAAATGCACACTATTCTGTACAATTACAGACTATCATCCTAGGCTGCATGGCAGGGTTTTCTACCACATTTCTCTAAAGCAAGAAATAAAGAAAAATAGAGCCAATCAAAAAGTTTTAAATAATTTTATACCTAAATGAAAATAACAAATAAGCTAGAATATTTTATTATTTTGTTTAAATACTTGAATCTTTTATTTGTATTGTTAAAAATGCAATATTACCGAAAATTTTTATCTAGTGAACCTACCACTACAAGAAGAATTGATCTAAGATCTTCTTCAGTATCTCTCTTGCCTCAAAAACAAAGACCTCCCAAAAACATGGATGTTTAACTGTATAATTATCTGCTTGGATATCTCTGCCAAGATCTGCTTCTCCTAACTTACAGGTCTCAAGTTGAACCCGTCAACCACAAATTGTCCTGCAGTAATAGAATCCTCCATAGTGAATGTGTCAGTACCAGCCTCTGTCTGCAACCACAGTCACTTTCAGCTTTCAGTTTTTATTTAAAAGACTTAATTGGAAGTTTTTATTACTCCCAATTAGGCTTTTTAATTAAAAGGAAAAGTTGAAAGAGGCTGCAGGCAAATAGTGCTGAAACCCATATCAGCATAAAATCAAAGGAAATAAAAACAAAATTACACTACTGTAAAACAGCAGTAACAGGCGCAGCTTTCAATAATGTTTACCTCTGGTCATATTTAATGTTATGGTAGCACATTGACAGTGACGAAGTGGACATGACTGATTGGAAAAACCAGACTGTCTCTAATGTAACAATAGAATTCATCAAAGTGATACTTAAAAGACCACATTAGCATTCAAGGCAAAAATCTACCAAAATGCACAGTTGACAATTCAAGCAGTTAGCAACTCTAATTCACCAACATGGCACTAACTCTACACACTAATGCAGACTCTTAAAGCATCTTTGACAAGCAGAATACTACACGTAAACAATGTTGGAAAGTGCTTATTGTTGTAAGATGATCAGCTTTTTAATTCCTTGAAGAATTTTTTTCTGTATAAAGCCTTAACTTGTCATCATTGTCAAGTTTTATACTACTGATGGTTTTTTAATTCAAAATGAAATTAGAAGTGCATTCACTTATATTTTTGGCATCATTTAAATTCCATATAATATCTTCAGAGCAAAATAGAGCTTCTTATATAAAGGTGAGCTGATCATCAAAGGCAATAGGGATATGTAAAGATACTAGATCTGTGCCTCGTATGTGTCTAGTATGAAATACTAGACAATTTCATACCCAATAAACTTGGCTATTTATCCTGAATTTTATAAATTAGACTTAGAGTCAGAAGACATTTAAAATGGTTCACATATAAATTGTGATGCTGAAGAAGTTACTCCTTTGTATCTTGGCTTTCCAGCTCACAGACTGAATTGATATTTGCCACCAAATCAAACTACCAAATTTGGGGTAAAAGCACATTGAGGTCTATGCAGAGATGATAAATTTCAGTAGGACAACAGGGCTGTAAAAATCTTTGTTGTTTATGTCCAGTCGTGTGAGGAGTTCATATTTTGCAATTTGCATTCTTGACTAAAAGATAATGCAAATATAATTCAGCCCCTCTGTCATTTGCTAAAGTCAATGATCTTGCATTTTCCCTTTCACAAGGAGACACTCACTACAGTGCAAACTAGGGGGACAGGAGCAGGTTGGAAATCCTTTTTGTGTCATGGATTACAGCCGTTTTAGTCTCCCTGCCTTGACTCTTGACTCTACAATTCATTCTCTGCATAAGAAGCTTTCATAAGGCATAAATCAATTCACATCATTCCCTTGCTTTACAAACACTATTACGGTTTGTTACTGTGACTGGAATAAAACTTGAACTCTTATGCATGACCTATCAAAGCACTGACTGGTCTAGCACATGACTCCAACCTCATCGTGAGTCTTCTCCCTAGCTCACCCTCTCCAGCAACTAGGATCTCTGAACACAACAATAAGCCCTTGCCTAAACTAGGGCATTTGCAAATGCCCTATTCTGTGTCTAACACTCTTCCTACTTTCCCAGAGGTCCACTTTTTAAATGCCTCTCGATTTAAACATAGGATCAATGTACACGTTACCTCTCAAGAGATGCCTTCCCTGACCATTTAAAGTATGTCCATCACAGTTACTATCAAAAGTCAACCATAATTCATATATCTATATGCCCCATAATCCTTAACACAATCAT
The DNA here is from genome assembly GCF_001604975.1 of Cebus imitator. NCBI lineage: Eukaryota > Metazoa > Chordata > Mammalia > Primates > Cebidae > Cebus > Cebus imitator. Next base: position 4,318,005 of record NW_016107337.1, read on the forward strand.
AATTATGATATTGAGGTGACCATTTATGTGTTTTCTTTTCTTTAGAATGTCTTCAACAAGAGCACATCCTCCCCACTAAAAAAGAGCAAGAACCATGACTACTTGTTTCAGCATATTCCACCATCTGCCCAACATCTAGCTTCATACTGGGCAGACAGTAGGGAATTAATAAATGTTTATGAATGAATGAATAAAGGAAGAATATATGAATGCAAGCATTAAAGAATCCCATTCAAGTTGCTAGTAACAAAGGTACCTCATGTGTTATAAAATTATTATAATAAGGTAGTAGGGAATAGAAACACTGCTCAGTTGTGTTAAAATCAGCTAAGAAGGTATTCATGACCCCTCTAGCCAGACATATCTCATTCCAAAGAAGGACTAAGCTCCTCTATCTTCTATGTGGTTTGGGATTTGGCGGGAGGGAGGGTTGTTTCGTTGTTTATTTCCTAATCATACAGTTTCTTTTCCCCCTTCTCCCACCTCCCACTTAAAAGATCAGCACATAGATTTACTCTGAGTTGTAAGTGTAAGAAGTGTCACTTATATTTATAGAGTATGTGTACCACGGTTAAAAGTATAGTAGTATTCCACTCATCAAAGATAATTTCCCATCAACTCACATTATAAAATGGGAAACAAAGTAGAAGAAAATAGGAATTTTAAAATAATATCAAGAGAAAAATGTAGAAGGAAAAGGAGTTGGAGGAGAGGAAGAAACTAAGTCAATACTGTAGCCTTAGATTAACAATTGCGGGGTGAAGATGTTAGGGAGCTTATTCCTCATCAACTATCTTCACTCAAAGTTCACTTAGGGAGAAGAAAGAAAAAAGAAAAACTTCATGACACCACCAGCCTATGGTTTCATACCTCCAGATGGTGGGAGTACAGAAACTATCTGGAGATGCATCCAAGCACCTGCAGCTTCTAGGAAGACCGATTTCTTCCTAGAAATGGAAAGGTGAGCTGGGATTAGCCCTAGAAGATTGAGAGAAGTAGGGAACTAAACATTAAAGCTTGAGGCAATTGTATAAATGTTCTCCTACCTTAGGAGAGAAAGCTGAAAGAAAGAAGAGCCAAGCATGTGTAGCGTCTATGTTATCATACTCATTACATAAAACCACATGGTAACATCCGTATCATTTATTTTGAATAGAATAGATTATAGATCAGATAGGATAAATGATTTGCCATGAGCAAGAGACTTAATAAGGGTTATAGCCTGGATGAACACAGAATTCTCTGTCTCCAAAGCCTAATGAGTTATTTTCAATTTAGGCAGAAAGAACCTTCAAACCTTTTGCTTTTTACCTGTTCCTTTTTATTGTTTCTTTGGTTTGCAGTGTTTTGTTTTCTGTTCTGTTTTACTTTATTTCGTGTTTCAACAGACATGCCTGTGCCACCTACTTTAGAATACTTGCAGAATTTTGCAAAGCCAAACCTTAACATCATTGCTTATGTTTAAAGGGACCTGGAACCTTTGTTACAATTCTAGGTTCTACACTGCATTTGAAGAAGAGAGAAATCATGAGTAATGTCACAGGAAGAAAATTTCACAGAGATTAAGGGCTCCAGCTCCCGAGCCAGTTAAATCTGAGCATTATTCATAGCTCTACCATTTAGTAGCTGTACTCTTAAATAAAGAAAATTACTGCATTATTTTTATTGTTGTCATAACAAATTATCATAAATGTAGTGGCTGAAAACAACGTATATTTATCATCTTACAGTTCTGGAGGTTAGAAGTCAGACATGGGTCTCATTGAACACAAATCAAGGTGTTTGTAGGGTTGTCTTCCTTTCTGAAGTCTCTAAAATAGAATCCATTGTCTTGCCTTTTTCAGCTTCTAGAGGCTGCCTGCATTCCTCAGCCCCGGCCCCATTTATCCATCTACATAACCCCCAACAATGCGTCTTTCTCACCTTCTTCCAACATCACTTGTATCATTGACCATAGATAGCAATGGTTTTCCTCCTTTTAAGGACCCATGTGATTCAATGAAACCCATCCAGATAAGCCAAGATAATCCCCTCATCACAAAGTCCTTAACCTTAATCACATCTGCCAATTCCCCACTGCGAGGTGAGACAACATATTCATAGATTCCAGGGATTAGAATATGAGTATCTTTGGAAAGGTTATTATTTTGCCTACCACAGTTAGGCAGTTCTGAGTCTCAATTCTCCCATCAGTATAACAGGAAAAATAATAGCTCCTACTTTATAGAATTTTGAGGTTGATAGGTGAATATATACACAAAATGGTTAGCTTAGTATCTAACATATAATTATGGCCCTAAAAATGTTAGCTACTGTCATAACTAATAATGAGTTCTTGCTGTCCTCACTTGCTTTTAGCAAAATCCACTACCAACTGCCACAAAATGGTCAGGGTCACTGATTTCACACCATCCTCTATCCCAAATTCTTCTCTATATTTTTCGGAGGACAATGTTTTCTTAAACTTTTCATAAGCATTTGTCTCCCCTTTAAATAAGAGGAGAGGTGACACCGGGGGTTGTGTCTGCACACATGAAATTTTCAAAACTGCCACTTGCTAATGGGCCCTAAACCCCTGCAAAACTTATTTTACGATCTACCATTCATGGTTACTTTTCAATCTAAATAAACCCCACACTGAAATTCATCATAAACACTCTCATGTTTCATTCTCTGAGGCCCAGGGCTGCAAGTGGTGAGGCAGCCAGCCAATCACCTGCTACTTTCTGAGGTCCTGGCGTCACAGTATAACCAGATTGTCAAGGTTCACCTGGAGGATTACCTGCTAAATCACAAGTTTAAAGAAAACAATTTGGAGTTACCCAAGAGGAAACAACACACTTACTTATCTCCAGACTCTCCACACAGACAGTATTAAATTTTCCATAACCAAATTTACTGCAGGGCTGAGAACAAGTATGAGATATTTCTGCTGAAAGTTTTTGATATTTCACACTGCCTTTAAAAAAGAGACTTAAAACGTAAGTGCAATTCCTCTCTTCGGCAAAACTCATACTTTTTTTCATTTGGGAAAATTGCTTGGCTGTCTAATTGTTCCATAGTACAAAGTAAAAATAAGTTCAAAAAACAGAAACTAAATTAAACAAGGTAATATTGCCCTTCACTGTCAGATTTTGTAAACACCACATTTGATATCATTAAACTGTCTAGGAGTTCTTTCAGCACCAATTTCTGTGACATTTTTAAATCAATAAAACACAAGTATTCACACTAGCAGAGGGAAAAAGAAATGAAACATGGCAGAAAAACTACTTTTTAAATTTCTAAACTAAATATATATTCAAGTATAGCAACTCTTGAGCCAAACAGGTAATGAACTCTTGGAGAACTATTCAGCATTTTTTCCCAATGCTTGGTAGTCACTGCACTAAGCGTACAATGCAGGAACAGAGAAAACAAGTAGAATTCAGCCGAATAGATTTGTTGTAGTCAATATTCACCAATACTAAAAAGAAAGTCATGTTTTGTATGAAAAGGGCACCTCAATTCCCATCCCTGCCCATCAACTGAAAAGGAAAATATATGAGGATATCAACTGTGAAATGTCAGCATACTAAGTAGGGTATATAGCTTGTGTTTCCTGATATGAAAGGGAAAGATTTCGGTGAATGTTATTTGAAAGTCCATCTGCCACAGAGCTATACGACGCTTTCCCGTGTTCTATAAAGCTGCTCAGAGGGGATGCTCAGAGTGCTGAAGCACTATCTCAGTACATCACCCCATCACCACCCACAGCTGTTCATGGGAGTGCCAGAGAGAATTGGATGTACTAAAGAAAATGAATTTGGAAATAAAATAGAAAAGCTTCAGAATTTAAACAAGAAAAGGAAAAGAACTGAAGCAAATGATACGGTTACCTTATCCCATGAGACAAGCATGTGAACGAATGTTATAAGATTTTTTCCTAAGCCTAAACATAACTATGAAATATAAAAAGGGCCTAGGTCTTTTGTTGTCACTATCAAAGGGGGAGAAATGAGCTACTCCAGAGTGACAGTGCTAGAGGCAGATAATGAAAGCTTGAAATTGAAATGGTGATAAACTCTACGTACAAGTCCTGCAGATTAGATGAATATTTATTACAGTTACATTTCACATTCTCCAAAGAGTATGTAGCATCATAAAGAATAATTTTAAAAGCTCTCATTTCTATTTCAAAAAAAAAAAAAGGTGGGGGAAGAAAAAAGGATGCAATCTACATGGAGGAATGTGAATTCACAAATGGCAATGCTCACAATATCTTAACATGTTTCTCAAACCAAAGATCCTCATAATCACTTCTCAGATTTAACAAGCTGACATCAAACTATAAACAGGATCATTTCACACCAACGATATCACAGCCACCTTTCAGGAGAAAGGGAAGCCACATTTCACAGTCTAAAAGTGCATATGAAATGGAAAAGTGCAACCAAACTACCCAGAGTCTACAAGGGAACATCGCCAGATTAATAATGTGTGAAATGTAGTCAAAACCCTGCTGCCCATAGCAGGTATTTCAGCTTTTCTTAGGCTGTTAAGATAACTGGAAACTTTTAAAGACAGGATACTGTCATTTAAAATGGATTCTGCTTTAAAAGAGTTAGTTTTGATATATCACTACACAACTTCAAAAGTAAACGGGCACCCAAGTGCAACAAGGGCTCTCAGGAAGACACATTTCAGTACTGACCTGGCCAAGTGCAAGAAGATGGAAGATATATTGAGGTTTGATTTGATGAGAGAGAGAGAAGAGAGAGAGAGAGAGAGAAAGAGAGAGAGAGAGAGAAGGAAGGGAGGGAGGGAAAGAAAAAAGAAAAGAAAGAAAATGCCATTGTATCAATAATAAGTTAGGGACATTTGTTGTCACATACCCAAAGAAATAATTACTTGTATTGTAGCATGAATATCATTAATCTTTTTTTTAATAGAGTCTCGCTCTGTGCTCAGGCTGGAGTGTAGTGGCACGATCTCAGCTAACTGAAACCTCCACCTCTGAGGTTGCAGCAATTCTCCTGCCTCAGCCTTCCAAGTAACTGGGATTGCAAGCATGCACTACCATGCTTGGCTAATTTTTGTATTTTTAATAGAGGTGGGATTTTGCCATTTTGACCAGGCTGATCTCGAACTCCTGAACTCAAGTGATCCGCCAGCCTCAGCCACCCAAAGTGCCATTAATCTATTTTATTAGGTCAGCTATAATTTGGACTAAAATTTATAGACCACAGGGTGTGGTGATTTCAGACAGTATAAAAAATTTACCTAGTTAATGAAATCTGAAGCTTTCATTTGTTTTCCCTTAATCACCTGAATAATTTGTCAAAAATATTGCCCCCATCTACTACATCTTTTTAAATAAATCCAACTGAATAAAGTTGATTCATTTTAAAATTGTACCTCCTCCACCATGACATATTAATGCATCATCCTATTTATCAGAAGAGACATTAAAATGACATATCACATTTTAATACTATGATAGTAGAAAAATATCAGAAGATAAAATATACTTTTCTTTTCTTTTAGCTAGTTTAGGGGGAAAAAAAATGTCTGTCTTGCTTGAGCTTTTAATTAATCTTCCAAACAGGTAAGTCAGTGCTATGAAGTGCTCCTCTGGTTTCAAATAATTACCTAAAAATGAGTGCCTGGGGTTGGATTAATTGTTGCCTCATCAGCATTCATCACTATTGCTTTAGCATGAAGAGGAAATAAATAAATAAATAAAGGAAGGGAGGAAATAAAACTAGGACAAAAATGATAATTTTTTTTTTAGTCTTGCCTTTGATCATATCTCCCCAAGCGTTATTTCACTGTACATATTGTGATGGTTGCCTAACAGCCACATTCTTGAAGTACATACTTACCTGACACAAATTTTGTAGTTTCTTCTGCTTTCCAGGCAGAGACTCTCACACTTAGTTGGCACCAGAACCACCTGGGAGCTTATTAAAAGTTAAGATTCCCAGTACTCTAAAGATTCTGAGGCAGCAGGTATAGTTTGGGGCCTGGGCATTTTCAGGCACTCCAGGTAGATTCTCAAGCAGGAGGTTTATGGATCATACCTGGAGAAACACTGCCCTGCACATTGTGCTCTTCATCCTCTTCCACATCCCCAAAGAAAACAAGATGTCCTGCATACGCCCTGCACTCCAAAGAGGCAGAAAATCACTGCAATTCTGTCTCATTGTCCATTGTATGAATGAGGCTGTTGCCACTTATTAGTTGGCTGGCACAAACTGAATCTCTGGCAACAGGTCCCTGTATCTCCGAAAGTATATCATTTCATCTTTGAACAATTCTGACTTTTCTCTTCCTCCCATATTTGCATACAAGTTTTTGTTCTAACCTTTGGAATCATATTCTGTAACTGCTATTTTGCTCCCTCCCACTGACAGTGTAGGCACAAGTAGACGATTCAACCCAAAGGTTGGCAGGGGAAGCAAATTCAGTGAAAATGCCCGGGAGTTAATATGACATGACACATTCTTAGAAAAGGCTGGGGGAATTTAAGCGATTTGAGATGTTGGTAAAGCTGTATATGATTATAAAAGGTATAGATGATGAGAACAGAGAATGGAATTGCCAAAGGAGAGATTATTTTCCTTCTAACAATATAGGATACACATGAAAATACAAATTTAAACAATATGGAAGTTTAGAGTAAAAAGGTAAAATCTCTTTTCCCAAAGCTGACCCTCCTATTCTCCTAAAACAAGTATCTCAACATCTTTTATTTCTAGTTATTTTACTGGCTTTCATTACCACGATATATTTACATCTCTCTTTATTCATGAATACCTGACAGTGCCACTGCCTTCTCACCTAGAGAGATGGGGACTTTGTGAACATACTCTACCCTCTTCTCCATCCTCTACCTTATATTATTAATTTGAGCTATTCTAGTGGTTGCCTTTATGACTTTAACATTTGAAGTTAAGTTTCTAGCTCTGATTAGTCATCTGGGGCAGCATATAAAGATGCTATTAAAAAATAAGGATATTATCACATTTATTCTTCCTAAAGATAAGATATTAAAAATGCTTTCTTAATCACTAACCTATGTGTTAGATAACTGACCTAAGGCAAAGCTACTGAAATCATTCTTCTAACCACAGTCAGTAGTATTGTTGACATGTATACTGTGTATAATTGTTAGAAAGTTCCTGAAGCCTTGTGTTTGACATAAATATGAATTTGTATAACATATAGACTAGATTGGCTGTCCCCATGTGCCTTCTTATAACTTTGATACATGATTTTTACTCATGTTTAAAAAGAAAAAAAACAAAACAAAACACTGACTGGGAGTGGTGGTTCATGCCTTTAATCGCAGCACTTTGTGGGGCTGAGGAGGGTGGATCACTTGAGGTTGGGAGCTCGAGACCAGCCTGTCCAACATGGAGAAACCCTGTCTCTACTAAAAATACAAAAATTAGCCTGGCATGGTGGTGCATGCCTATAATCCAGGCTATTCAGGAGGCTGAGGTAGGAGAATCATTTGAACGTGAGAGGCAGAGGTTGCAGTGAGCCAAGATTGTGCCACTGCACCCCAGCCTCCAACCTGGGCAATAGAGCAAGACTCCATCTGAAAGAAAAACAAACAACAACAACAACAAAAGAAACACATATTTTTAACTAGTACAACATAACCATAATTTGTTCCAGAAGAGTTGATCTTCTATCTTGAGGATTCTTTAGTACCACACTCTATTTCAACCCCATTAAACAAAACACTTCTTTATTTGACAGGCCTTTGGATTTCTAATCAAGCTATATTTGTATTATCCAAGAGTAATCTAACATCTACTGACCAAAAAAAAAAAAAAAAAAAAGTCATCAACTAATATCCCAGAACAAAGTTAAGCTATCAGTTCTGAAAGAATGTTGCCCAAACAACCTCACTGGGTTAGTCTTGGCTGGAGAACAAATGACAGAAAGTTATTCAAAAGCTGACATATGAAGAAAGAAATGGCAATGCCATAAACAGGTAGTTAATGAATCATAAAAGTAAAAGATAATCCATTGTTGTGACATAGTAACAAACCACAGTGGCCAACTCACTTGTCAATCAGTGCTATTATGCTCCGTGGGAGTATCATTGTTTTTGTTGTTGTTTTGAACAATGATATAGACAGTGAATCAAAGAGCCAGAGAAATAACACTGCAACTACAAACCAAAGAACAACTTTTGTGAGAACTGTATGTTCTTTATAACTAGAGACGTAAATGTTGTTTTTTTCTGTGACATTACCACTGCATAGGAAACTAGCACTTCCAATATCCTTATGAAGGCTAACTTTGCAGGCCAATCTTTAATTTTCCTGGTATTGATTCTTTAATTTTTCTATTAGAAGTTACTGACTCTTGGAAAACATACAGCATTAACTCATTGCACAGTGCCCTTAAAGAATTACAAGTAAGGCTTTTTGGAAAAGTGCAAACCTTTATACATATATGCAAAAATATACATTGTTACAATAATATCTATAAATAAATACACCCCAAAGGAATAGACTATTAAATGCCAAAATGATTGTTAGAAAATCAATAAGACATACATGCTATCATAATATAAAATTTTAATAGATGTGCTTATTAACTAAGGAAAATTTGTCTACAGAATGCCCAGTGTGAGATTAAAAATAAAATCCAACAAAAAAGGTAAAATTTCATAAGTGTCCATCCAGTTGGTACAGTAGAGAGGAAAAGACGTTAACAAACAAACAGCAACCAAAATATGTAGGTCAGGAAGTATTGAAGTAAACTATTGTTTAATTTCAAAATCACAATGAAAAAGATAAATGCTTTTTAATAGACCAAGTAGATGGAGTATGTTATACATACTATTTAATGGAAAATGAAGCAAAAATTAAGAAGCAAACTTAAAGTTTTCATAAATTGTTTGTTATGTAGGCATAACATGGGATTACAATAATTGAATTTTTGAGGTTAAATAATAGTGAATTTAAATGTGAAAATCCATTTTTAAAACCATACTTTATATCCTGATGGTTTAGAATCAGCTACTATGCAAAGAAGAATGTCTTGATTATACATAAAAGGTCTTAAATTCTAGCCTTTTCTTGGATTATAGCTATTTCCAAAAGGGAGGAAAAATCATGGCCAACAAAATTCAAAATCCTGATCCTAATTAATTTTTTCACTTCCTAATCTATTCATGACTCAGAAATCTATTTGAAGAATTTATTCCAGTATAAAAACCCTCCCTAGTTCCAAAGACTATTTAATACAATAGTTTTTCATTATTCATAGCCCAAACAGATACCAAGCGGTAAAGAATTCCACAGTTGCCTATGTCATTATCAAATGTACCAAGAAATCACAGTTCATAAATATTCATGTCTGTGGCTGAGTCAATGCTTTATCAGACCAATTATTATAAATATGAAAGTGCTAACAATCCCTTTGCTTACCATAGCAGAATTTATACTAGTCCCTGGTGAACAACATTTAAATTTTTAGATGCTAATATTCATGGCTTCAGCTATTTTCACTGCATCTTCCATAAACTTTTAACTTGTACAAAATATGGTAACTGTAGCTACTGTTTACTGTGTAATGTAACCCTAAAGATTAGGCTACAGTTACAGCTTAGCAGTTACTACAAATATGTTCAAGTTAGTGGTAGTAAAGATTATCATAATTGCTTTACAAGAATTGAAATTCCCACAGAGGTAACTATTCCAATTGCTACAACTACTCGGATTCAATTTTCCAATTCTTACCATTTTCTCTGTAGACAGGAAAACATACAAGAGCTAAAGAACAGAAGGAGAAAAGCAGTATTATTATAATGATGAAGGTGCTGAGCTGGCTTTCCTCACTCCAGCTCTGAAGGTGCAAGATACACTGCTCAAAGTTATCTTAAGAAGAAAACCCAAGTATCAGACTAGTGTTCTAATCTGAGATGCGCCACTATCTCTGAGAATGTACATAATTAAGTTCTCTGAGCCTCAGATACTGCTACATCTTTGTTAATTTCCCTTTTAGTCCACAGCCTGTCAAACTGTATCCATCTTTCATTGGTCAAAGGATATCTAGACTTCCTCATTAAGTCCTTTTTTATTACTTAAGTCAATTAATGTATCCTTATTTTGAATATTTAGAGCTTAGATAACACAATTTAGTGCAGAATTATGTATATTCCACTTATTTTTAAAAATTATCTTCTTTGGGCCGGGTGCTATAGCTCATGCCTGTAATCCCAGCACTTTGGGAGGCCAATGCAAGTGGATCACCTGAGGTCAGAAGTTCAAGACCAGCCTGGCCAACATAGTGTAACCCTGTCTTTACTAAAATACAAAAATTAGCTGGGCATGGTGGTACATGCCTGTAATCCAAGCTACTTGGGAGGCTGAGGCAAGAAAATCACTTGAACCCAGGAGGCGGAGGTTGCAGTGAGCGGAGATCGCTCCATTGCACTCTAGCCTGGGCAACAGAGTAAAACTCCGTTTCAAAAAAAAGAAAAAAAAAAAACTCCTTTGTACACAACAATAACAACCTCCTGTTTTGATTACCTACTATATGCCAGAAATCTTAACTGACAAATTGGATGCACTATGATTTCTTTGCTCAACTAGGAAACTCCAGCCAGCCATTTATTAACACAGTGTAAACACGTAGCATGGCAGTGAGTTCACTAAAAAAATGTATGGTTCATGGCAGAAAAATAAAAAAATTGCATTCATTAGCAAGATGAAATAAAGGTATGATAGCAAGATTTCCACTTATTTTTGTGAATTCTCTAAATCTCCAATTGCCAAAGGGCAAAGCTCAATTTTAATTAGAAGGGCTGCTCTACAAGTTAACTAGTTGGTAAATGTGGAAAGAATGACAGGGTATGCTCTGCTTAACTGCACTTGCTTCCTCTAAAGAGGGAGCTTTCCTGCACAGAACACATATTTTCCTCTCTTTCATGCTGTACATCTTATCCAGGCAGGCTTCTGGCATAGGCAAGCCCTGGTTTAGAGCCACCTGGAAGTAGATGGGGCAATTTCTGTGATGCTGTAGTTTCTTATTTGCAATCCTATAAGGCAAACAGTTAACAAACTACTCTCTACCTAACCTCTGTTGGTGATAAAAGTGGCATTTGGGGCCCTATATTTCTTTGGCTTTTATTTTTTTTCTAATTTTTCAGATGTGGAAAGGGAGCGCTGTTTATTGAGATTTCCTTGAAAAACTCATAAACTCAATTTTGTAAAATTGTGCATGTATACTTACTTAAAAATCTGAAAAATAATTAAACCAAAGTCATACAATGGAAGACAATTTGGTTCTTCATCTTTGCATATTCTACATTTTTACTTTATGAAGATATATGATAGTTAGAAAAAAGGGGTGAATATACATACATACATATATACACAAACACGCATATGTGTGTGTGTGTGTGTGTGTGTGTGTGTTTATGTAGAATACTGACGTCTCAGAAAAAAAAAGTGGTTATATGTATTCCTCACAATAGGTGTTGTCTTAAAACGTTCAATATTCATATCATAAGTATTTAACAGTATTTTAATAATAAGCCCCCAAATTGATTGCACAGTTGGGGTAAGCTGGCAGGAGGTCTTGAGCCTCTATATTATTAAGAGCCCTTTCTAATCAGTTAACAGACCCTTGGCGTAATCAAAGAAAATTGCCTTCTTTTAGCAGTTACAGATCCAAATGGCTTTTCAAAAACATATCACTGCATTACACGCCCATGGTAGACCAGAATCCCTTTGGTCCAGTAGAAGCTATAATATGTGTTAATGGTGACATTTTCCTCCAAATATCACTAACTTTCATAGAAGCCAGCAGCTTCAAAGTGCTGGAGGCAGCAGGCTTGTAATCAGGAGACATTTATTTCCTCCTCTGTCACTATATTTCTGCTCACTTAGCCTCGCTTCAGTTTGCCCATGCACAAAATAAGAAAAATAACTTTTGCTTTTTTATTAATAGTGCTAGTTAAGAAAATAAATGGGCATATCTATATGAATGCTATAATCTCATATTCTTACAAAGAAAACTATATACATATATACATTCTTTAATTAACTTTATTACAGTAATTGCTATTACTATAATTAATGTTAGCAGTCCATCAATGATTAGGCTATGTAATTTTTCTTTTGTTCCTTAACTCAAGATGCACTTAAGTATGTGACATTTTTTCTCTTAACATTACTAATTTCACAAAAGTTCAGCCCTTCAAGGTACTAGAGGCTGGGAAGGTATCAAAACTGCAGAGAAGCAAGCTTTGTCTGTAGGAGGAAAGCTGGTATTCTCCAAATCGACAAGAAAAACATCACCCTTGAGAGCTGCTTTCCCCAATCAAGAGATGAAAAATCACTTGTATGTGGCAAGTTAACCAAATAATAGTGGAAGAATGCCAGTTTCAGGAAAAGTCATTTTGATGGATGTGAAAGGAATGAAATGAGATGCCTGCTTTATTAAATAGCAGCTGATCTGTTTTCTGCACACAAGAGGAAGTTTACAAAAGAGTTGGACAGTTGTGTCAGGGAACTGAAGCCCACATCACCCACAGTAGTTTGAAAAGGACAAAAGCGCAAAGTACATCCAGAGCATAAAGACAAGTGACATCTGATAAAACACAAGAGACTCAGTAGAAGGGCATTACAGCTTGAAGAAAGAAAGCAGCAAATTAGGGTCAAAGGAAAAGCTTGTTTTTATGAATCTGAAAACACTGAAAAGACTAAGGAGACAGAGAAAACCCCTTGCAACCTGGCAGGGCTATAGATGTCAAATAACCAGGAAAGGTCATCTTAAGTAGTTCCACTGCCAGAGTTTTGTTTTGTTTTGGTTTGTTTTTTTAATGAACTGAATTAATGAGCTGGATTTCACTGCCCTTTTAAAAAGAAGGCAAAGGAAATAAGCCAGTGTTGACAAACAGCATTAAAAGATGGCTAAAATACTCTGCAATAGTTTTGCTTGCAGCCTGCAGCTAAACCCAGCTGTTGACTAAGGGTGACAGCTGCAGAAACACCCAGGATTAAAAGTATCACTTGAAATTGGGGTGATAGGTTTTGAGGTTTGTTGTTCTCTTTTCAAAGTGATCGTTTTGCCTGGTTACATCAGAGGCTTAAAGGAGATCGAAAGCTCCAGATGTTGTAACCTGCTTTGTTGGAAAGACTTCTAATTTAATCAGACATGGACAGAATATAATTACATGAAAAGTAATAAAGTCTCTGATCAAGACTTGAAGTTGCAATGCTTGGACTGCTCAAATACCCTTACTATCTCTTCTATAGGAGACATTGGCAATTAGAGATATGCATTATTTCCAAAACTCCAATAATTCCTGTTTAGTATGGGAGAAAAGCAGATCAGAAAAAAAAAATCTTAGGGACGATTAACGTTTTTGATATGAAAATTATATGCACATTAGTAAAAAGTGGGCAGAGCATGGATATATGGTTATAATGAACAGGGATAAACATGGCTTCATATCTGAAATTGTAACAGAGCACTTGGGCCGATCTGGCAAAGTCTAATCCCCAACAAAACCAGATGGATCAACATATCACAGAGAGAAACTCAGAATTCAAAAACAAATCCCTATTTCTGAATATGTTTTAGAGAGCATGTGTACATATTTGTTCTTTATATCTTGGCCAACGCTCTCCAGATAAATTCTGTGCTCCAATTTTGAACAACATAAAATGATAAAGCAGGTGAGATGTTTACTTCCAACTCAGTACTGACATTCAGTCAGGCAAAAATATTCCTTAATACCCACAAGGCTTTTAACATACAGTAAGTACATGGAGGCACATATTAAAGAAGCTAGGCAACATTTTTGAACTAAAGAAAATGTACAATAATAATTTTAATGATACAGGGCATATATGTTCAGGGATTCTAACTAGACACTGGCATTAGAGAAAGAAACCAAATGCAGATGATGCAAGAAGACATTTCTGACAGGAAACTGATTTTTTTTTTCCTTTTTACATTTTGTTGTTAAGAGATCCTGTGCAGTAACTATCACAGCCAGTCTCTCCTTACTTCATACTGCCACCTAAAGGATAGCAGGCAATTGCTAGATAATAATGTGTTTTCTTTCTCATGGCTGAAAATAAATGTCCTAATTAATTTCATGATGCCCCTATTTTTCATGCAGTATTAAAGTTAAGTACGCAAGTGCACATTGGACCTTATGTCTATAATCATAAAATAAAAATGCTGCCTGGAGTTTGAGATTCGTTTAGGGAAGCTAAATAAGTCCCTCCCTGCCCATGACATTTAATAGCAAGGTACATTTTCATTCCTGTTCCATTTCATTTCAGAAAGGAAGAAGATTATCAGAACAAGTTGGTCAAAAGATTCTAAATAAGGATCCCAGTTCTGATAATGGAGATAAATGTAATGTTCAAACGCAGTGTTTAATGAATGCTTTGGTGGCAGTTGTGGTTGGCTACATGTTTCATTAACTGTGACATATTTAGCCGTTCTTTCTCAAAGAAAACACTTCCAATATTTATATTTTTAAAAGATTTGGATTTTTAAAAATAATTTTTGAGAAGCATAAAAAAACAGAAATTTAAAAAATGAAATTTAGTGACAGAAATAATGTCAAGTGATGAGAATAAATAAATTCAAGTATTAGTGTCCAGTGAAAGTAAATAAAAGGATCAAAATATCATGGTTATTAGAAAGAGACCATTATGAATTAAAAGAAACAATTTAGTTCTTTCAATTTGGTAACAAGAACATTATGACATTTTCTGTCTGAAAAGAATTATCAAATTACTTGCTTGAAAAAAATTGATCAAACCAGGCCAGAAGAGCAGCTACCATGGCAACCAATGCATTAGAAGATCATAGATGTTCTATATCCTCATTTAGCATCTTGACTGATAAAATTCAGAGAAATTCAATAGGTCCTAGATGAACTGAAAGACAAATTTGACTATGCTGATTGGTGAAAGCTACAATAAGATTACTGGTGAAAGTAATCAACAGATTCCCAAGGTAGATTCAGATATCTGTTAAATGATTTAGATTCATCCTGCACACAAATCAATCAGAAACAACTTTATATTAAAAAAAAAAAACTTTCTTTTTGTTCTACGATAGATATGCAACAGGAATAACAGAAACATGTCATGTTTCTATTATTCAATTCAGTTTCTTAAATAAACTGGAGAAGTTCCCTGTTAGAAGGAATCATATGTTGCATCATTTTGTAAAACAATTTTTTTATAGTACAAATAGCAGCAATTTTCACTCCTCCATGTATTTGGTAAATAATGATCCTCAGATATTGAATTTTCTTAAAGTAATACAGTCATAATTTGCAAATAACAAAATGCAAGGAGATACAGAAATTACTCCTGGAGAGTTCAGAATTCAAAGGCACAGCATTGCCAGAGGAAGTTTTAAAAGATGACTATCATTTATTTTTATGTACTATAGGTAGTAAGTATTTGTGAATTAAGGCTTGTCAGACAACAAGTTTCATGCAATTCAGGATCTCAGGTTGAATTTAACTTGGTTGCTCCAAAGGAGAGAAAATAATATATCAGTGTTTTCCTTAGTTAATAAACTTCATCATAGCTAAATCAATTTAGTTTTCTCTTTAATACTAATTCAAACCGGCAATGTGATGTATCATTTGGATTGGTACATATATTTTTGTGTGACTTGCCTTTTGCACTTAACCAGGGACCATCTGAAACACTTTCAAAAGAAATAAAGACCTCATTTTCAAAACTATCAGATTGAGAGTTTATTTTGGGATAAAGATGTTTCTGTATACATTTTCAGAATTTGTTGTGGAAATATACATTTTTGGTAGAGATATAATGTAGTACAAAAATGCTAACCTAGGACCAGGAGTGATGGCTCATGCTTGTTATCCCAGCACTTTGGGAGGCCAAGGAGAATGGATTACTGGAGGTCAAGAGTTCGAGATCAGCCTGGTCAACATGGTGAAACCCCATCTCTACTAAAAATACAAAAATAGCCGGGTGCTTGGGATGCTGAAGGAGGAGAATCCCTTGAACCCAGGAGATGAAGGCACAACTCATTTTCATATAGTTTCATACAGTTAAATTTCTAAAATAGAATAAAATGTGGTGAAGATCATATACAGAAAGTGCCACTGCACCCCAGTCTGAGTTACAAAGCAAGACTAAAAAAAAAAAAAAAAAAAAAAAAAGCTAACCTAGATTGTTAATACCTTCAGTATTACTGTGTGAACTTAAGAAGGGGTAAAAACCTCTCTGTTCTATTTCTTAAGACATTAATGTTATGTTACTCAAAATTATTTTAAATATTTAAAAATAGTATATGTAAGACTTTGCAAGCCAAAAACCATTTTTGCCTGAAATACAGCCATAGGTGGAGAAAAGAATTTTACTCCTTTTTGCATCAATTAGCAAATTATGTCCATTTTGCCACTTAAGTTCATATTTGTAAGAAAAGCCTCATAATCATTGTGATTACATTAGAAACTTTTATACTTCTGTTACAAGAGGAAAAAACACACAGTTTGTATGATAACATCTGATAATTACCATGCCTATGACAGGCTTTTCATATTGTAATAAGACATTTATGTATCACATTACTTTTGAATAGATCACAGGCCTACAAAAATCATCTCACTAATTTTCACCTCATCCCTAACTGGCAGATAGGATATCCATCGGAAGCTAGTAGGTAAGGGAAAATGCAATGATGGCTGGGGGTCACGTCTGTTCTAAGGTGAAAAATTACTATAAGCTCCTTGAGGATGAGCATAATATTTGATGGTCTCATTTCCCCTACTGAGGACATTGCTTTATACAAATTTTAAAAACTAAAATGAATTTATGGCCTTTGTGCTACCATAATCCCTTTGTCTTTATACAGCATCACCTTCATCTTTATATAGTACCACTATAATACAACCCATTTTCACATATTTGGTTACAGTTAAATTTCTGAAATAGAATGAAATGTGGTAAAGATTATACACATGAGTTTATCTTCCAGGTGGCAATTCTCTATATTTAACATGAGCAATAATTCTCCTTAATCTTTGAAAAGTATAAGATGAAATAATTTGGAAACTAAGGTACAATTTAGATCATCATCTGAAACTTATTATAAGACTAATGAGAGTATGCTAAGTTAATGGTAATTTATGTGAAATTAGCCAGAGGACTTATAAAGGCTCATATTCCCAGTCCACTACCACTACTTAATTAATTTCTCTGGAAATTACTAATTCCCTGGGAAGAAGCCTAAAATGCTTCCATTTGAAGAATAAGATGAGAAACAGAAAGCACTGGACAGTGGTAGCTAGTCTTCAAGATGGCCCCAATGATCTGCACCTCTTGTATTTCACTTTCTTGTATAGCCTTCTCCCACTTTGCACCAGGAATGATCTGTTACAAAGTGATCAATACTATGTGCCAGAAATAATGGTGTCTCTTCTGAGATTAGGTTATAGATGACTGCCGCTTCCATCCTCAGTTCTCACTCCTTTGTGCACTCTCTCTTCTCTCAATCCCTCTTTCCATTTTTTTCTCTCTCTCTTTCTCTCCTCAAAGTCTCCAACTAAAAGCTAGTAAGGAACCAAAGCTTCTCATGTAAGTAAGCTTCAAAGTGACTCTTTAGCCCAAATGGAGCCTTGAGATGACTTCAGCCAAGCTTACACATTGGCTGCAACTTGAGAGACCCTCATCCAGAATCACTCAGCTAGGCTCCCAGATTCCTGACCCTCAGAAACTGTGTGAGATAAAAATTACTTGTTTTAGAGTGCTATGTTTGGAGATGATTTGTTGCACAGAAATAGGTAACTGGAGACATATCCAGACATTTTATACTTTATAATGTTAAGAGTATGAATATAGAAGTAAAATTTTTAAAATATAAGAAGTGAACATCTAACTACCTAAAACATAATTACCAGGATTTGGTTTTCCAGATGGAGGTTTATGACTTCTAAATGATTGGCTATTTGGAAAAGAGGGAAATCATTAAAAGCCTGTGAAGAATATATTTTGCTATGATGAAGATGTATAAGACATGAGGAAGGAAAGACAGTGACAAGTTTAAAGGGTTAAATAGTTTAAAATAAATTTAATGTAAAGAGAGTAATTATGGAAATGATGTTTATAGATTCACAGGGGAAATTTTGTTAATAAAGCCAAGGTCTGAGGTGTTTTGTTATGGTCTGTATCTAGAACAGTTAAGAACATGGGTGCTTTACAAAACATTTAAAATGTCACATAAAAAGTTGTTGTTGCAGATCAGGGCTAGTGGGAGATGAAACACATGCCGGAAAAAGCAACAAATCTATATCACTGATACAGTCGAGGAGGAGAGTAAGGTCATATTTAAAGAATATACACCACCTCCAGAGGATCCAATATGGCCAAATAGGAATAGCTCCAGAGTACAGTTCCCAGCAAGAACAACAGAGGGTGAAAGCTCACTGCATTTCCAAACAAGTTTCACTGCCCACAGACCAGGAGATTCCTGGCCGAAAAGTGCCACGAGTTTTTAGCACAGCTGGTGTTGCAGGTTGGCGCACAGAAACTCACACAAATCTGGGCAGCAGTTTCAAATGGTGCCTAGAACACCTGGGAGACAGAGCAGCCCATTCAACTGAATGGGAGGGGGCTGAGACAGGGAGCCAGCCAGGCGATTTGGGTCAGCGGGTACCACCCCCACAAAACAAGCAATCTGAAATGCTCTGGATTGAGAGTTTCACAGCAAGCACAGCTGGACCCAGGACGGTCCAGCTCAGTGGGGGGAAGGGCAACCACCACTACTGAGGCAGTCCACCAATACTAAGGCAGTTCTAACTATACCTCTATTAACAACACCTCAAGGAAGTTCATACAGCAGCTGAGCAGAGCCTGGAGCACCTCAGCAACATATCTAATGGCAGACTGTGACTAGACTACTCCATATGGGGCAGGGAGTCTCTGAAAAAAGGCAGCAGCATGTCAGGAACTTATAAATAAAGCCGACCTTCCTACGTCAGAGCATCTGGGAAAAGAGGCAGTTATAAGTTCACTGCAGCAAACTTAAAGGTACCTGCCCAGCAGCTCTGCATGGAACAACGGAGCTCCCAGCACAGCACTTGAGCTCCTATAAGGGACAGACTGTCTCCTCAAGCAGCTGCCCGACCCCTGAATACCCAAAGAGACACCTCATAAAGGAGAGCTCAGGCCGACATCTGGCAGGTACCCTTCTGGGATGAATATAACAGAAGAAACTGGCAGCAACCCTTACTGTTCTGCAGCCCCTGCAGGTGATCCCCAGCCAAGCAGGGCCTGGAGTGGACCTCCAGCAGTCCTGCAGCAGAGGCTTGACTGTTAGAAGGAAAACTAAGAAACAGAAAGAAATAGCTTCAACATCAACAAAAAGGATGTCCACTCAGAGACCCCATCTGAAAGTCACCAACTACAAAGACCACAGGTAGATAACGCCACTAAGACAGGAAGAAACCAGTGCAAAAAGGATGAAAACACCAAAAACCAGAACACCTCTCCTCCTCCAAGGGATTGCCACTCCTCACCAGCAAGGGAGCAAAGATGGATGGAGACTGAATCTGATGAATTGACAGAAACAGGCTTCAGAAGATGGGTAATAACAAACTTCTCAAAGCTAAAAGAGCATGTGCTAAGCCAATGCGAAGAAACTAAGGACCTAGAAAAAAAGTTAGATGAGATGCTAACTAGAATAAACAGCTTAGAGAAGAATATAAACAACTTGCTGGAGCTGAAACAGCACGAGAACTTCACAAAGCATGCATAAGTTTCAATAGCTGAATCAACCAAGCAGAAGAAAGGATTTCAGAGCTTGAAGATCAACTCAATGAAATAAAATAAGAAGGCAAGAATAGAGAAAAAAGAGTGAAAAGAAATGAACAAAGCCTCCAAGAAATATGGGATTATGTAAAAAGTCCTAATCTACGTTTGATAGATATAGCTGAAAGTCACAGGGAGAATGGAACCAAGTTGGAAAACACTCTTCAGGATATTATCCAGGAGAACTCCCCCAACCTAGCAAGACAGGCCAACATTCAAATTCAGGAGATACAGAGAACACCACAAAGATATTCTTCAAGAAGAGCAACTCCAAGGCACATAATCATCAGATTCACCAGGATTGAAATTAAGGAAAAAATGGTAAGGGCAGCCAGAGAGAAAGATTGGGTTACCCACAAAGAGAAGCCCATCAGACTCACAGTGGATCTCTCAGCAAAACCCTACAAGCCAGAAGAGAGTGGGGGCCAATATTCAACATCCTTAAAGAAAAGAACTTTCAATCTGGAATTTCATATCCAGCCAAACTAAGCTTCATAAGCAAAGGAGAAATAAAATCCTTTACGGACAAGCAATTGCTGAGCGATTTCATCACCATCTGGCCTGCCTTACAAGAGCGTCTGAAAGAAGCACGAAACAAGGAAAGGAACTACCACTACCAGCCACTCCAAAAACTTACCAAATGGTAAAGACCATAGACACAATGAAGAAAATGTGTCAATTAATGGGCAAAATATCCAGCCAGCATCAAAATGGCAGGATCAAATTCACACATAACAATATTAACTTTAAATGTAAATGGGCTAAATGTCCCAATCAAAAGACACAGACTGGCAAATTGGATAAAAAGTCAAGACCAATTGGTGTGCTGTATTCAGGAAACCCATCTCACGTGCAAGGACACACATAGCCTCAAAACAAAGGGATGGAGAAAGATTTGTCAAGCAAATGGAGAGCAAAATAAAGCAGGAGTTGCAATCCTAGTCTCTGATAAAATGGACTTTAAACCAACAAAGATCAAAAGAGAAAAAGAATGGCATTACATAATGGTAAAAGAATCAATGTATCAAGAAGAGCTAATGATCCTAAATACATACACACCCAATACAGGAGCACCCAGGTACATAAAGCAAGTTCTTAATGACCTACAAAGAGACTTAGACTCCCACACAATAATAGCAGGAGACTTTAACACTCCACTGTCCACATTAGACAGATCAATGAGACAAAAAATTAACAAGGATATCCAGGACTTGAACTCAGATCTGGACCAAGTGGACCTAATAGGCATCTACAGAAATCCCCACCCCAAATCCACAGAATATACATTCTTCTCAGCACCGCACTGCACCTACCCCAAAATTGACCACATAATTGGAAGTAAATCACTCCTCAGCAAATGCAAAAGAATGGAAATCATAACAAACAGTCTCTCAGACTACAGTGCAATCAAATTAGAACTCAGAATTAAGAACCTAACTCAGAACTGCACAGCTTCATGAAAACTGAACAAACAATGAAATGAAGACAGAAATAAAGCTGTTCTTTAAAACCAACTAGAACAAAGACACAACGTAGCAGAATCTCTGAGACACATTTAAAGCAGTGTCTAGAGGGAAATTTACAGCAATAAATGCCCACCAGAGAAGCGAGGAAAGATCTAAAATTGACACTCTGCGGTCAAAATTCAAAGAGCTAGAGGAGCAAGATCAAAAAAACTCAAAAGCTAGTGAGGGAATGTGTTCTCTTTCTGGGTCCACAAGGGGGCGTAGTTTTAAGGGCAAGAACTTCCTAGCACCATGCCCCCCTCCCATCTCTCTCCATCCTGGAGATTTAAGTTTATGTTTGAATTTTGTGGGCACGGGAAGAAACTAAGAGTCAATCACTCCAGCAGAAGTTCAAAGGAACTCCTTTCATTGGCCTGGGGTCTTAGAGAAGGTGGGGGTTCCTCCCAGGTTAAAAGTCCCCTTTTTCCACACCCCTTGGGACTCCATGTTTGGGTCCCCTTCCACGAACACTCCCTTCATGGAAGCTGTTTTTCTCTCTCCTGGATTTTCCCTCTGGAGTCCCCTTCCACATTCTCTCATGGAAGCCTGTCTTCTCCTCCTAAACCCCATCTCTCTCTATTCCCTTCCACTCAGTGTGGAAGCTGCTTTCCTCTCCTGGATTCCATCTTTCTGGATTCACTCACTCAGTGTGAGAGTTAGCTGTTTCTTTCTCTCTCCTTCTGTTTCTCTAAATAAGTCGCTTTCTGCAAACACTTTTGAGTCCATCCTTTACTGCTCACTGTGCCGTGGTCCCCTTTCTCATTCTTGAGAGGGCAAGAGACCAAGAACCTGGAGAAACATCCCTCAGGGAAGCTGAGGGCACCCTGAACCCCTGAACCCCAGTATTACATTTTGGTGAGCCAGCCAGGAGAGGGGTATACCAGGAGAAGGGTACACCAGAAAGAGAGGTAAAGCCAGGAAAGGGGCACAGCCGGAGAAGAAAACTTCAAAATCGTGAGTAAAACCAGCCCCATTCTGTCCTGTCTCTTTGAGAACACCTGAAGCCGCCAGGCAGGGCTGTGGGGAACGCCGAGCCTGGGAGACACGACCCAGCCCGTTTTAAGCGATGTGGGCCAGCCAGAATTAAAAGCACAGATTTCTTACCTTCAAGCACTCTCTCTGCTTTCCGTCTCCTTCTCTATCCTTCGGATATTATCTCTGGGACCAAAGCCTGACGGAGCCTGTGGGGCAGAGCGAGCGAGCACTGCCCCAGGCCTTCCGCTCCTTGCCCGCTGAGACTGAGGTCTCACGGCCCAGCCCCCCAGGTGGGCCCAGGTGCGTGCAGCAAGCCGCAGCCGCCAGCACTGAGGGCCGAGAGAAACACAGCTGGGAGGGGCGAGGTACAGCCCGAGCCTGCACGGGACCGCGGAGCACGGCAGCTTGGCTCATGGTTCTGGCAGGCCTCTCTGGCATTCTCCAGTCCCAGGCAGCAGGGTAAAAAGACTGCCCAGGACGTTCACCTGCCGGCTGCCGGTCCCTGTGTGGGCAGCGGCTCCGGGAGTGGCCCAACTGCGCATGTGGTTCTGGTGGGGTCAACATGGTGACTGAAGGCCATGGAGGCAGTGAAACTCACTGCAGCTGCGAACACGGCTTTTAAGCTGACGCGGCAGGCGGCTTTTTTCCTCTGCCCCTGCGGCTGAGGGAAAAGGAAGCAGCTGCTGACCATCAGCCCCATCCAGTAGGCAGGCCACGCTGCCTCAGGATGCAGCATTCTCATTCAAAATTCGGCTTAAGAGAGCTTTCTGCCTTTGTTGCACACAAGTGGCCTGTTTGCACAGTTGGTTAAGGTGTAGGGCCTGCAACTAAAAGGTACAAATCACTGGTGGAGTCTATCTTGATTTGGGGAAGTCTTTTGGGGGATATTCAGAAGCTGAAGGCTATGGGACTTTGTATCTGGTGTATAATTTGTCTTGCTTAGGATTGGCTCTCTCTATGGCAGAACGTTCCCATCTAGAAAATCATAGTTAAACCAGTTCCAAGGCCCAAATAGTCAATGGCAGGTCTCACAACCTTAAGAGCATTTTTCTACAAGGGAAGGTGGGTTAGAGGAGAGGATGTCCGGGTCTTGAGGGTATTGTTCCAGCCTCAGCCATGCCCAGCCTGCCTTCTTTGAACTGTGTGCTCTAACGGCCCCTCCCTAGAAGTTTTTCCCTCTATTAAAAAGACACATGCACACATATGTCCATAGCAGCATTGTTTACAATAGCAAAGACTTGGAACCAACCCAAATGCCCATCGATGATAGACTGGACAAGGAAAATGTGGCACATATACACCATGGAATACTATGCAGCAATAAAAAATGATGAGTTCGTGTCCTTTGTAGGGACATGGATGAACCTAGAAACCATCATTCTCAGCAAACTGACACAAGAACAGAAAATCAAGCACCGCATGTTCTCACTCATAGGTGGTGTTGAACAATGAGAACACAGGGACACAGGGAGGAGAGCATCACACACTGGGGTCTGTTGGGGGGCCCAAGGAAGGGACAGTGGGGGGTGCGGAGGTCAGAGAGGGATAACATGGGGAGAAATGACAGATGTGGGTGATGAGGGGATGGATGTAGCAAACTACATTGCCATGTGTGTACCTATGCAACAATCCTGCATGATCTGCGCATGTACCCCAGAACCTAAAGTAAAATAAAAAAAAAAATATATATATATATATACACTTCCCTGTGATACAGGAGAGGAGCAGGGAAGTGCTGAGTAGAGACAGGTGGGTCCGTGGCAAGGGTTCCACTCCTGTGCCTGTGCCCATGGACCTAGGTGAGAACAGGCATTTCTGTTTTCATGCCAAATGTTTTAATTCCCAACACCAACCTGGGCCACCACACCCCTATCCTGTGCCTATAAAAACCCTGAGACCCTAGTGGGCAGAGACACAAGCAGCTGGACATTGAGAAGAATGCATGGGTGGAAGAACACAAGGACAGGCACCGGCAGACACTGACAGGCCGGGCAAATGTCAAAAGTCCACCAGGCCATAGACCAGTGGAAAGACGGGGAATTTGGCCAGGGCAGGTGAGGAGAGCTTGGTCGCTGAGCAGCTCAACTCCAGGGGAAAACCACCTTCCCACTCCATCTCCCTTCTGGCTCCCCCATCTGCTGAGAGCTACTTCTACTCAAAAAAAACCTTGCACTCATTCTCCAAGCCCATGTGCGATCCAATTTTTCCAGTACACCAAGGCAAGAAGCCCCAGGATACAGAAAGACTCCTGCCCTTGTGATAAGGCAGGGAGTCTAATTGAGCTGCTTAACACAAGCCTATGGACAGCTACACTGAAAGAGCACATAGCACATAGCACATCCCACTGGGGACTTGGGAGCTGTAAACATTCACCCCAGACGCTGCCATAGGGTTGGATCCCCACAATCTGCCCGTTTCCATGCTCCCCCTAGAGGCTTGAGCAGTGGGGCACTGAAGAAGTGAGCCACGCCCCCATCACACACCCTGCAAGGGGGACAAGGGAACTTTTCCCCTTTCACCTGTAGAGAAATCCACAGACCGAAACGCAGAAACACAGTTGGGTATCAAGAGGCAAGATTAGGAAGAAAGTGTAAAAGAAACAGCATTGTTAGGAATGTGACCTACAGAGCACCTAGCCATATCAAAGTTAGGGATTCAAAACTGCACAGGTAACAAGAGAGAGAAGATAAAAGTACTTCCGGTATAACGATATCTTATAAAGTTTGTTGGATTTTTTTTGACCTAAGTGCAAAATATCTGATGATAAATTATAGGCATTCTTTGTTGGAAATTTCATGTTTCATGTTTCACAATACCAGAGCACTGAAAAGATTAAGAAATGTCCCCACACTGGAATCTTGGGGAAATGGATGAAGGGGAAGAAATCCTAGTGTATGTACAAGATTCCAAAATATTAAAGATAGATAGGGTCAGTTATTTTCCAAACAGAGGGAAAAGATTATTCAATGAATAAACTAATGGCACAAATCTGTGGAAGAATTTTAGAATCATGTATAAACACAGTAAAAAGCAAAGAAGTTTTCTCCAAAAACCAGCCCAGAGTCACCAAGAATATATTCTAACACCCTAATCTCCTTATCTGATAGACTTACAAGATAAATAATTTTGGTGCTATTTTTTAAAGAGCATATATTGATTTAACATACGTTTTGATAAAGCCTCAACTGAAATACTTCTGAAAAGACCAAAGAGCAGATAACAACAAAGTGAAATATTCGTTATAACTAAAATATGTTGATTCTTAGATTGATGAAAAATTACAATAAGTTTCTAGTGACCTATTGTCCTTTCATTTGAAAGGATAGGTTACAGGCAGGATTACACTGTTTATTGACAACACATGGCCAGGGAAAATATATTTGATGGCAGAACTATAGTTTTGTATTAAAAAATACATAAATTTAACAAAAAGTATTTAAGGTCTTGGATTTAATCAATTGTCTACATAGAAATTGGGAGACAAAGTCTAATAGCTAATTTGGAAAACATTCTGGTGTCTTTAATGGACTACAATCTCAATATTAGCCCATAGAGTGTCAAAAAAAAAAAAAACCTTATGATCCAATATTAAGTATAAAATGTGTATTGTCCAGGTTCTAAAATGTAATAATCACTCTGTATTCTGCATTGACCAGATACTTTTAGGGCTATGATATGCAGTTTTGGGCAATACACTTAATAAAAAAATATTGAAAAACTATGGAACGTTCAATGCTGACTAGTTATTCCTTCTTCTAACAGAAAAACCATATACTATTTGGAAATTAATTTGTAATTGTCTATTCCATTCCAGGCATTATCTGAAACTGGTAAAAGGAAAAAAAAAAAATAAATGCCTTGTCCCTGTCCACAATGAGCAATTGACACAGTAAAGGAATAAAACAAATACACAAGACAGTGTGTATCTGCAAACTCTGTGATATAAGAAATATTTGAGATAATTGGAATGCTCTGCCTGGAGGACAGACTTGGGGAAATATGATGGATATCTGCAAACAGCTGAAGGGAAGCATTAGATGCATGCCTACATGTATGGTATCATACCAAAAAGTAAGGAGGACAATTACAGGAAGGTAAGTCTTGGCCTAAGAACTTTACAACATTTAGAAATGCAGAGCAAGAGACTTGATTATGAAGTAGTGAGCCCTATTTTGGAAATGTCTGATCAAAGGGTTGATGAAACCTGGAAGAAATATTGTAAGAAGGATTTTTGTTTTAGGGTATGACTGCAGATGCCGCTGCTGCTCCTGATGTAAAGTGGTGGGGTGTTTAAATGTGTTTAACAGAGAACAGAGAAGTGAGGTAAAAATGTTTACTCTGTCTCTAATATTTTTGATTCCATGCACAATAACTATAAATCTCTATCTTCATAAAACACGGTTATTTTTCTTGAGACAGGGTTTCATTTCGCCACCCAGGCTGGAGTGCAGTGGTGTGAACAGAGCTCACTTGCAGCTTTGACCTCCTAGGCTCATGTGATCCTCCTACATCAGCCTCTTGAGTAGCCAGGACTACAGGCACATGCCACCACACCTGACTAAGTTTTAAAAATTTTTGCACAAACAGGGTCTTGCTATGTTGTCCAGTCTGGTCTGGAACTCCTAGGTTCAGGCAATCTTCCTGCCTCAGCCTCCAAAGTGCTAGGATTACAGGTGTGATCCACTGCACCTGGCCAAAACACTATTTTTATTTTAGATGCCATGTCAAAATTTGTGATGCCTCAAGAACCAACAAAATTAAGCAGCACATTTATCTTAAGGAAAAGATTGTCCCTTGATCAGGAGATTAATTCTAGTGTGCCACACCTAATGTATTTGAGAACATACAGCAACTTTTAGAAAACGTGGAGTTAACAGATCCATATGCAGAAGGCTTAAAATTTTAAATTAACTTAGATTTAGGATTATTTGGCTTCATATTTATATAAAAATTGAAAGAAGTTATGCTATCTAGGAAACATTCACTCTTTTGTATAACTCTTTTCAGAATTTCTTTCAAAAGAGTTCCTTTAGCACAAAGCACACTCTTTTCATCTTATTCTCCGATTCTTAATACTGCCTGAGTTGTAAGAAGGTGACTGATATTTTCTTTTGAGGATGGTTCAAACACCCTCTCAGGGGATCAATAGCACAAATTCTAAGAAATTTAGTACCCATCCCCTACCATGTACTGCTAGATCTGTTAAAGGACCTAAAATCTTCAAAACATATGATTCCTTTTTCTATTATCAAACACATTACTTTCAACCACAGTTTAAAAAAGACACTAGTCCATTTACATCTTGCACGATATAACCAGGTTACAGAAAAAATAAAAGAACACAAAATATTCCAAGCAGCCAAAATAAAGCTTTAAACGAATTAGTATATTAATTTAAAAATTGCTAACTAGGAAGTATTTGCTAACTTGACCTTTAAAATAATATTTTAAATAATTTTTTTCTATTCTCTGTGGAACTCTACAGGCAATTCATATTAGTGCCTTCTGTGGGAATTTTTTCATGCGGCCTCTTTCGCTTTCAAGAACAAATCATATCCTATATTGACCATATTTATTGATAGCAAAGAGCCAGGATAATAAATACATTGAATGACAAAACTAAATTTTCTTTTTTTAAAAAGTGCATTTAACAGGAAGCATTTGAGGTCAAATTACATGGTTGCCACTTGAATTAGTGAAGTTTAATTTCTGCATTCCAGATTTTTGGCAAGTAGCAGAATCATAAATACTAGCTATTCTTACATAGGTCTCAATTGTGATAAACCATATATATGGAAAACTGCCAATTACTCCTCTAAATCAATGTGTCTCAAATTGTTATCTATGGTCCATGAGCATCAGAATGAACTGGGGGCTTTTGAATGACACAGGTTCCTGAACCCCACCCTTTATCTGCTGAGTCAGACTCTCCCTAAGTAATCTTTGTGTCACCTAAAAATTAAGAACATATTTTAGATGTACTTCATCATTTTTTTTTAGAGAGAGAGTCTCGCTTTGTCACCCATGCTGGAGTGCAGTGGGGCAATCTCGGCTCACTGCAACCTCCACCTCCCAGGCATGGGAGTGATTCTCCTGCCTCAGCCTCCTGAGTAGCTAGGATTACAGGCATGCGCCACCCAGATAATTTTTATATTTTTAGTAGAGATGGGGTTTCGCCATGTTGGCCAGGCTGATCTCGAACTCCTAACCTCAAGTGATCAACTCACCTCAGGCTTCAAAAGTACTGGGATTACAGGTATAAGCCACCGTGCCCAGCCAGATGTGCTTCATTATATCGCCAGAAAGCTACAGTAAGAAAAAGATACATATACTCAACAGTGTATTAATTTTACATGTTTATTGGTGGACACTGAGGATAACATCACATAATTCCTTTTCTATGAGAAAACAGAAAGTATGACTTTCAGGAAAAAGTTTTGCTTTTCCTGGAAAACAGCTTTACTTTTATTTTATCCATGATTCTTACTTCTGTCTTTGTTCTGACCACTAGATAGCTCAGAAACAAATTTTAGACCTGTCTTTTTAAATGCTAAAGTATATAAGAAAATTTATTGAACACACTTCAACAATTTAATGTTATTTCTTAAAACATATAGGTAGTAACTGAACTGAAATGCAGAAGAGTGAAATACAGATTGATAGGTAAGTCAGTAAATCTCCTAATAATCCAATCTAATATAACTTTCATTATTTTGATAGTCTATTACTCATTTAACTCTGGCAATTGAAATATATATGTCTTATCACACATGCTTTACACATATGTCTTCCCATTTTTTCTGTAAATTATTTAATAATTGTCTTGTTTAATTATTTCCATTCTCCACATCTCAGACCTGGTATAAAGCTGTCACCGGAAAAGTGAGAATGGCTAATGTAGGAAGGAGCTAGGATTTAGCCACCAAACGTGGGATAGAGTATACAGGAAATAATGAAGGAGTAACTGGTTTGGTAGACACTGACTCATAAACCAGATATTTGGACATAATCATTTAATCAATAATCTACTTAATAACGCCAGCACTTAGTCCATAATTTAACACTTTTTCCAAAAAGCATATTGTAAGAAAACTTGTCATGTGCCAAAATCCATGTATAGATGCTCCTTGACTTTTGATGGCATTACATCCCAATAAACCCCTAATGAACTGAAGATAACATTGAATCAAAAGTACATATAATACACCAAATCTACTGAACATTGTTTTGCCTAACCTATCTTTAACATGCCCAGGAAACTTTCATTAGCCTGCAGTTGAGCAAAAGTTATCTAACGAAAGACTTGTTTATAATGAAGTGTCAAATTTATAAAGAAATTTAACAACTGTACTAAAAAAAAAAAAAAAAAAAAAAAAAAAAAACAGAAGGGTTGTATGAGCACTTGAAGTATGGCTTCTACTGGATATCCATCACTTTCACACCACTGTAAAGTGGGGAAAATCATCTGCACATTGGATGTACTATGTTTTCCTGGTATTTTAGATTAGTCAGTTGTTTAAAAAAATAAATGTAGTCTGATATTAGTTGTTGTCTTAATATCAACCCATGCTAATTCCCAGTGATCACTTCTTTTTCATTTTCTTCAGTAAATGCTCAAATCAGTGCTGCACAATCTGGTAATGAACCAGTTTGGGTTTGTAATTTTCAATCTATCAAGAATTAAATTTTCATAAAATATAATAAAATCATTGTTATAAAAATAAAAGAGGCTGCCTGTAATCCCAGCACTTTGGTCGGCCCAGGCGGGCAATCACAAGGTCAGGAGATAAAGACCATCCTGGCTAACACAGTGAAATCCGATCTCTACTAAAAATACAAAAAAATTAGCCAGGCACGGTGGCATGTGCCTGTAGTCCCAGCTACTCAGTAGGCTGAGGCGAGAGATGCTTGAACCTGGGAGATGGAGGTTGCAGTGATCCGAGATTATGCCACTGCACTTCAAACTGGGTGACCGCAAGACTCCATCTCAAAATAAATAAATGTATAAAATAAAATACAAGTAAAAAATAATAAGAAAACAAAAAACCAAAGACATACAGAATACAGTGCATTTTTATTTTAATTTTTAAGACATCAAATTATTATTAGATTCAATAGTCATATAATTCTCTAACAAATGTCTACAGAATTTCCAAATGCTTACTCTTTCTTATTTTATCACATGGAGCAGTCATAAATAGTCTGCAGACAAGCATCTGTCTGTAGACTACACTTTCCCCAACTTTCCATGAACAATCCAACCAATACTCCACTGATTTCTCATCTGCAGACTCCACTTTCTATAAATGTTTAGAAAATGGATTACACCTGCCCCTCTCAATTTTTCTTACCCTTCTTCTACTCTGCACGATTATTCAATAATCACTGAAAATGGATTAGCAATCCCAACGGCAAATCTTTCTAGCAGTTGTGTGGTATAATTAGACTAAAGCTAATTGGAATAGCTAAAAGTGCTTTTTCAATTTTGACAATAATTTGGGGCTTCATTTCCCTCTTACCAGTGTTTCTTCTAAAGATTTCAGTTCAAAGGTGATTACCTTTGTTCACCAATGGCAAGTTCTCTTCCCTTCAGGGCACATGGAAAACTGCATTTTTCAATCCCATTCCAATTAAGCAGGACTATGTCAATAAACAATGACAAGCTCTCAGGTGATTCTCCAGTCTCTCTTTTCCTGACCAAGAAAAGCGGAAGAAAAGAAAAATCCCATACACAAAGGAAAGAAAAACAGAAAACACTTGTTCTATATAGTGGAGCCTGCCTCAATTGTCCTAAATCCCTGAATAATCATGTAATGCTGAATCTTCGGCTGACCTGAACTAAAAACAAAGCATGAGCAATAAACAAACCTTTGTTGTATTAAGTACTTGAAATTTCAGAATAAACTGCCTATCCTGACCAATAGAGTCTTTTTAGAAAGGAGAGTGAAACAAGAAAAATAGTCATCAAACAAGTGTTTAAAAATGAGATAATTTTAGTAAAACTGAAATGACAAAGGAAACGAAGGGTGCCATTCTCATATGTCAGGAGGACCTAATTCAGTGTAGGCAAGGCTAGAGGTTCAAGGAAGGCGTCCCAGATGGTGTGAAACTTACACTGAAACCTTAATCATAGTATGGAATTATTTAGGAAAAGAGGGAAAATGAGAACTCCAGGCAAAATAAATTGTGTGTGAAGACCTCGCAACTAGAAAACACGTTGACAAAAATGTAGAAAGGGACCAAGCTTCCAGAAGTCAGTTTCAGGCCCATCAGCTCCTACCTTGACAATTTTTTTTACCTCTTGTTCCTAGGTCACACTGAAGACTTCTCCCTATAGTTTTGATTCCCTCAAAACACCTGATCAGTGTTCTGGAGGGCACAAATTTTTCTGTAGTAAGACTGCACTCGCCCATTACTTGAGGAACTGCATGTTTTCTGCATGCCTAACACATAGAAATGCCTACTAAATAACTGAAAACTGACTAAATGAATAAACAAAGTATGATTAAAAGGGATAGTTTGCATGGATCTACAAGGTCTGTGTAGTCTATTCTCAAGCAGAAACAAAAAGCAAAAATCATGTTAGAGCTATCCTAAATATTATGATTTTCTAAATTGTGTTTATATTGCTTCTCTCCCAAGCGTAAAGGAAAACCGTATTGATTCTAATCAAATGTGGAAAAAGCTCACATGAATTAATGAGAAAAAATATTACTTTTAAAGCATAAAAGAAATGCCATTTTATTATATCCAAATACAAAAACACAAGTTAATGAAATAATAACAATGCTAAAGAGGTATTCTATAATTTCTTTTTTAATGAATCAGCCTGCCAACAAGTATTTATTGGATACCACTTCAATGCCTTGTAAACAGTCTGTAGAATCTGTGCCGCAAATCTCAAAGAATATACAATGATAAGAAATCACTGTTTTTAACATGCTTAAATACTAGGCAAGAAATGACTAAAGATTGCCACAGAGTCAAAACAATGTATACTGTTAAAAGTTATCATATTTGTTGTTAACCCATTTGGGCTGCTACAAAAAAGAATGCACCACAAAATGGGTACCTTATCAACAATGGAAATGTATGTCTCATAGTTCTGGAGGCTGAGAAGTCCAAAACCAAGCTTCTCTCAGATTCAGTGTCTGGTGAGAGTTCATTCTCTAGTTCATAGATGGCATGTTTTCACTGTGTCCTCACATGGCAGAGGGAATAAATGAACTCTCTGGGGTCTCTTTTATAAGGGTACTAATCTTATTTGTGAGAGCTCTGCTCTCATGACCTAATCACTTTCCAAAGACCCCACCTCCTAATACTATCACCTTTAAGGTGAGTATTTCAACATATGAATTTTTAGGGGATATAAACATTCAGTCCATTGCATTTTCACTAGCATACTCATTTGTTTCTTTTTAAATACATATAAAAATTAATTGAAAATAATTTATTCTCTGAAATTCATACATTTTATTCCCAAATATTTGTAAAAGTCTCCAAAACAAGCAAAGAAGACAGAACCTTTCTTCTAGACACGCTTTAAAATTTCTGCTTTTCACAAACTAGTCTCAGTGACCTTTCAGATTCTCTTTATTTATTAAACAGCATTTATGAAATAACTGCCTTAACATTCCATCCACCTCTAATTTAAGAACTATCTCCAGTTTAAGGAAGGTCCTAGTGTAGTAGGTGATATGGTTAGGCTTTGTGTTGCCACCCAAATCTCATATTGAATTGTAATCCAAATTGTAATCCCCATGTGTAGAGGGAGGGACCTTGTGGGAGGTGATTAGATTATGGGAGTAGTTCTCACAAGGTGTTCTCAAGGTAGTGAGTTCTCACAAGATCTGATGGTTTTATGAGGGGCTCTTCCCCTTCTCTCTGCACTTCTCTCTCCTGTCACCTTGTAAAGAAGGATGTGTTTGCTTCTCCTTCTGCCATGGTTGTAAGTTTCCTAAGGCTTCTCCAGCCTTGCAGAACTGTGAGTCAATTAAATCATTCTCCTTTTTAATCCAGTCTCAGGTATTTCTTTATGACATTGTGAAAACAAACTAATACAGTGGCTATAGAACACATCCCAACTGCTCCTTTTTATAGCACCATCACACTTGTCATTCCCGAGGAACTATATTTTTTTGCTCTCCATGTTATTTTATACATAGATAACTAACAATGCAATCTGTTTTCAATCTTTAAAGTTAGTCATTTAATTTGATATTCTGATCCTTTTTGCCAATAATTAGCAAGATTGTTTCCACGATTATATGTTACTTTGACCTACATCATATTTCAACATAATGTAAAGTTATCCTAGCTATATGATACTGGTCCTTTATAAAACAGTAACAATTAATCATGTATGTGATCTTCAAGATCAAGCCAATGCTGTTTGTTGCAACATCTAATCCATCATCAACATGCTCCTGTGAAACAAAAATCACATGGAATAATTATAATCACTATGTCTGTTTTCATCAAAATCAATAAGTTTGAACTTGATAGTTTCAGTAATACTAAGGCATGTTCTTAGCAATTATTTTTAACCTGCATACTTTGCTCTGCATGGCTAGATTCTAGTTGCATGAAGGCAAGAACAGATTTATGTATTCTCCAGCATGAAATATGTCAGGCGCCCCAGTAGGAAAACATTGTGTCCATCATCACTTAAAGCTCAGTCAACCTCTTGCCTGTATAGGCTGAGGGGTCAAATACACTATTACCCCTCAGGCTTTTGGCTATTCTGTTGCCTCTTCTTCTATCTCTGAATTACCCATATCAGTGAATCATCTCATAAAACATTGCTGAAAACTTACCAGAATTCCATCTCTAAAAATCTATCATATTTAATAGCATGCCATTCATTTATTTCAGTAATGGAGATTTATATCCTGTCTGTATTCAAGGTACAATATTAGAAATCAGTTGATACAAATAGATTCTCAGAGTAATATTCAATGTTTTAAAATTCTACTCTTTCTAAAAGAAACATCCTTAAGTGTTAGGGGGCAGAGTTAATGAAGAAAAAATCACAAGAAATCACATTACGCAAAGATGACTTTTACTCAAAGTCCTCAAGGGTCTTTCCATATTTCATATGAATTGCAATTTAAATGGATAAATAGACAGGTTTTAAAACCTATTAATTTTCTCCTGTTTAGAGAGGTTAACTTAAGCAACAACATTTTTCGTCACTATTTGATTCTCATCATATTCACTCAACAATAATGTGAGAGATTGATGAGATTAGAAAGGTAAATGCATATTTAATAATGGAGTGGATATTATTATACCTTTTAAGAGTAGGTCATTGTGTCTTTCCAAAGTCTATTGAATGGTCTGTGGTGAACTTAGATGACTATTGTTGTCTTACATAATAATTTGAGGTTAATAATTTAGGGTCATATTCATCCAGAACTAAGTGTTACTTTAAAATCTAAAGATCAAGGCATTCCTGTAAGTGCAAAGAAAGATAGCATCTTACTTCATTATCTATTCTGAGTTACACATGAAACTTAGGGAGAAAGAATGTTAAGGATGCTTCCTATTTTGCACCATGACTATGAAGAGAACTGTTTTATCCCAAGTAAACTTTGGCTCCTACTCTTCTGATTTCTAGCTCTACAGATGAGAGAGGTAGATCGAGAAATTTAGATATTCAACTCAATATTTATTTAAAATTATATATAATAATGTCTAAAATTATATAGTGACTTTCATTTGCAAAATGATTTAACACGTCTCACAGAAGATAGATGTAAAACACTAGCAAACACACTTAAAACTTGTATAAGTTGTTAGCAATTTGAAAGAACTTGTTGTAACTGTAAGATATTTTATATAAGCCTCATGGTAACTGCAAAAAAAAAAATCTATAGTAGATGCACAAAAAAAAATGAAAACTATGGACTCAAAGCCTACCACTAGAGAAAAATTACCTAATCACAAAGGAAAGCAGCAACAAAGCAAGAAAGGAACAAACATTCCACAAAACGAATGGAAAACAATGAACAAAATGGCAGTAGTAAGTCCTTAAAGATCAATAATTACAGATATCTTGGAGATATTGCAGGTTCAGTTCCAGGTCACCACAATAAAGTGAACATTTCAATAAAGCAAGTCACATACATTTTTTTTTTTTGGTTTCTCAATGCATATAAATCATGTTTGCACTATATTTTACTTCATTAAGTAGGCAATAACATTATATTGAATAAAAAACCAATTTACACAACTGAATTTAAAAATACTTTATTGTTAAAAAAATGCTAACAATCATCTGAGCAAGTCATAATCTAATGGGGGGTCTCACCTCCACATTGGTGGCATCTGATTGATCAGGGTGGTGGTTGCTAAAGGTTAAGGTGGCTGTGATAATTTCTTAAAATAAGGCAACAATGAAGTATGTTACAACAGATGACTCTTCCTTTCATGAAATGTTTGTCTTTAGCATGTGATGCTGTTTGATAGCACTTTACCCTAAGTAGAACTTCTTTCAAAATTGGAGTCCATCTTCTCAAACCCTGCCAATGCTACATCAATTTAGTTCATGGAATATTCTAAATCCCTTGTTGCTGTTTTAACAATGTTCACAGCATCTTGACCAGAAGCAGATGGCATCTCAACAAGCCACTTTCTTTGTTCACCCATAATAAACAATTCCTTAGTTGTTAAAGTTTATTATGAGACTTTAGCAATTAAGTAAAGGACTAGAGTATTTTCTGCCTATTCACAACTATTCAACTCTGCTGTGGTGTAGCGTGAAAACAGCCATAGACGTTGTGGTGAATAAATGGGCATGGCTGTATTGTTACAGCAAAACAGACCTAAGAGCTAGATGTGGTCTGCAGGCTTGAGTTTCCAAAGTCCTATTATAAATTCAGTTTAGAAGTTATCTTTTCTGACTCCTTTCATGAAACTTTTTTTACTTTTACCCCCATTGAGCAAAGATAGAATTTCTCCTTTCATGCTTACCTAGAATTTGTACATATTTTTATTATAGCACTTCTCTCATTGCACTATGTGAATTATTTACATATTTAGTTGCCCCTTTAAACAGTAAATCCACCAAAAATAAAAACCAATTTTTATTAATCAGTATGTAAGAAAATGGCTAGTATCCTGGAGGTGTTCAACAAATGTCTACTGTTGAATGAATAAATAAATGAATGGATGGATAATGAATATATATGTTAATTTGAAGTGGATCTCAAAAAATTGATAAGATTCAGCAGATGACCCTTGAAATAAAAGTGTAAAATGCTTTTAAATCTAAAGGAAAACAGTTTATTTTTCTCCCTGAACAACCTTCTTTATTCATTCGACAAATATTGATTGAAGAGCATCTGCTAAGGGTAAGGCCCTTGAGAATTAACATTCTATAAAATAGTGCTTCCCAGAGTTGAAGACTATAAAGTACACTAAGTCATTGTGCCCACTAAATGTGCCCATTATCGTCTGTGCATGAAAGTCCTTTGAAAAGTTAATGGGATCCAAATGCATATAGCAGAATAAAAGAGAGGAATACCCAGACCAAATTACACAAGAATTTATGACACTCTGTCCCCGTACGTTGAATCAAGGGATTTGGGTTATTGAAGACAGCATTCTAATGAAGGCTTTTCATCTGTTCTGCACATCACTGTCCTTTCATTAGCTGCACATTGAAGAGGAGAGCATGGCATAGCACCAACATGTTAATTCTTTGTTTGAGAAGGTCCCCAGGTCTTTATGTCCCCTTTAAGTACTCCTTCTCTTCTTTAATTAACTAGAATTTCTTAATTTGTATTGTTTATTATTCTGTCCAATTGGCTCTCCTCGTGGCCATCTGCTCTAATGTATATTTTATAAGTGATCTTCAGATATTTTAGATGCCATATCACTCTAGGCAATGGTTTATGCAGTTATACAAAAATTACACAGCATCAATTTCTGTGGCCTGAAAATTTAATATTTATATGATGTAAATCTAAATTTTCTTCTTCAAACATCTGAGTATCTATTGCTAAGCTTTGAACAAACATATCTAATTGCATTAAATTCATTGCTCCAGGTTTTTGGCAAGTGGAATCATATATATATTAGTTTCCTGAGCTTTCACAATGTTCTAATGGGGTCTGATGAATTGTAAAAAACAACAACAACAAAAGCAAATTTGCTGGCTCAGAAACACCTATCAAGGCTGAACTTCAGTTCTGTGAAAAGTTTCCATCAGTCACCCTCAAGTATTTGAGGAATTCCCAGATGTTTTACATATTCTTAAGAAGAAATTCACTCCCACTGGTTGTTAATGGTGCTTTACCATTGCATGCTAGAAAGCAGGACCAATATATGGTGTCCTCAAAGTCTATTATTGTGGCAGTAGATCAAATAATAACTTTTTGTTATACTTTACTGGTAGGGATCAAGGTGGAAAGCTTTATGCCTCAACAGTTTACATATTCTAGTCAGATAAATCTATTAACATTTTTATAAGAGCTGTGTCTTACTCTGTTGCCCAGGTTGAAGTGCAGTGGTACAATCATAGCTTACTGCAGTCTTGAGCTCCTGGGTTCCAGAAATCCTCCCAGCTCAGCCTCCTGAGTAGCTGAACAAGTCTATTTTTCATTACTGTGTGTTTTATTCTTAACACACAGGGATATGTCCATGGATCCGAAACGGGAGCAAATGAAAATTGATAAACTGTCTTCCGAAGAAGTTATTTCCTCTAATGCCAAAGGTTTTGTTCTTGGAAAAATGTATTTCCATGATAACTTCCTTCAGGGCCAGTTCTTTCCCAGGGATTACATCATCTCCTCAATTAATAGAATCTGATGCTTTGCTCATTGGCCCCCACCCCCACTGCTGTTTGACATATTGAAATGCCCACTGTGTGGAAGACAGAATCCTTGCAGCATTTATAATGTTTTCATCCTGAATGCCTTCTTTCACCTAGTAAGGATTGGTTATAAAAATTAACAAAACACAGTTAATCTTCTCCTCTCTGATTGAAAAATGATAAAAATATAGGTTACCTAAATTAATATTACTCAAATCTTATCAGAAACAGATGCGCTTTATGGAGAACAGCATTAATTACTTTGTCATTTTATGTTAGAGCTGAGAAAGATCTTGGATAATGTCTTCAGTAGCAGTGTCTTGCAAAAGAGAATATTTGGGTCTAGAAAAACCGAGAGCGCTTTTAAAAATTATACTTCTGGAAAGTTGAACATTTATTATTGTAGCCATCTAGAAAGACCAGAAAAAGTAAAACATTGAAGAACAGGCTAGGAAAAGTCCATCATGAACTTCAAGGTCCTGGAAGACACTAGCGCACAGCCATGTATGGTAGTGTGTTAGGCAAGCTGAAGACAAACCTAACACATACCACAGATTTTTGGGGGTTTTTTCCCCCCTTAAGGAAAGCTTGTGGTGAGAAAACATTGCCCACCAAAAATTCTATTGAATCATCCATGGCCTTATTTAAAGGCCTGCATCAAATTTTAAAAGCTCTATGACAATACAGTTATTCCCATTTAGTGTAATTTCTATGTGCCCTCTCTCTTTCCTCCAAAATGTGATCTTAAGGAGGTAGGTTGTTTTTTCTATATTTATTGCATGGTGCCAAAAGACAGGTCAAAGGACATCTTAGAAATTCTCGTGAGCTAAGAAAAGAACATATTTCAGTGTCTTCTGAAAACAAAAGGACTTTGGGAATGGAAGCAATGAATCTGGCCTCTGACAGCTCCTCCGTTTGTGATGGTTATTGGTTACAGGGCTTTACTGATACCTCGACGTGTAAATTGCACCCCTGAGATTGTTCCACACCTAACCTTTAACTCACACTTGATAGCAAACAAATGAAAGAGCGGCAATACCATCAGATGTGATGATTTATTTTTAAGCACAAGTTTTTTGTTTAATATAAATGTAAAAACATAACTTTCCCTTCAAGCCAGCCAGGTAGTTCAGGCAATTTATCAAACCAAAAGCATTGGAGCTCTGCAATATGAAAGAAAAAATAATGCATTTGTCCCAAGTAATTGTCTTTCTCTTCCTGAAATCAAGTAAGATAGATTCAGGGCATAGGTGATTCCAAATAATGATTATGGTCAAACAAAGAAAATTGTGTATGCAATTAGTCTAATTTTACTTCATTTCTAATTTTCAGAGGTACAACCACACAAGTTATGTTAAATTTCCTTTTTGCTCTTTGAACTGTTTTGTGAATTTTTATTTCATCAAGAAGACTGGTCAGCTCCTCAGTCACATAATGAATACATCCTTTCAAAAGTCATTTTTCTCCTTTTGTCTCCTTTGCTTAAAGCTATTTTCTAACCTTTGCACAAATCGTGCCCAAATGCAAAGCTGATTCAAGTACCCCTCCATAAAGCATAAGTTGTGTTATGACTAGCCATTCATCCACTCAAGTTGTGTTAGCCATTCATCCACTCAAGTATTTATTCAGCACTTACTATATGATAGGAAGAATTCTAGAAGTTGGAAATATAAGGAATAACATAAATCACAAGATCCTTGATCTTATGAAGCTTAAAATATAGTGTAGAGAGAAGAATGCAGAGAGGGAAATAAATTAAAAATATAATTTTAAATGGGTAAGGTGACCTAGAGTGGAGATGGCAATTATTTTAAGGTGAGTGGAGAATTAGAGCTTCTCTGAAAAAGTAATATTTGAGCTAAAACCTGAATGGTAAGAAAATCTGAGAAAAAATAATTTGGGTTGAAGGAATAACAAATGCCAAGACCCCGAGTCAGAAAAGAGTTCAGCATGTTTACGGAAGAGAAAAGGAATCAGTGTCATGGAGCACAGGGAGAAATGAGGGAATCACAGAGATGAGGTCTAAGGGGCCAGATCACATGGAACCTTGCAGGTCATTTCAAAGGATTAGATTAATTCAAGATGCAGTGGGCAGAGATTGGAAGATTTTTGACAAAAAAATAAAAATAAAAAAGTGACATGGAAGTCTTCAAGAGGAAAGAAAAGAGAAAGAATGTAATCTTTTACTACTAAGTTTTGTTTATGCCTTTCCTTGTGTGGGCTAACATTTGAAAGTTTTAGAATTTAACAGAATAATGGTATAGCACATTCTATAGTAAGAATGCTTTTTAATGATTTTCAGCTAGTTCCTTGTTCTGTGATATTAGTACAGAAAAGTGGAGAGAGTATGGCTGCCTGGTAATACAGACACTCCCAAATGTGCTTATTCGGGATTGATGCTGAACAAAAGAGATAAGCTGAAACAAGAACCTGAACCTCAGGAACAGGGAAAAAGAAGAATAAATGTTACAGAACCTGAAGGATAGCTTGAATCATCAGAGAAATTTACTTGTTAAGTAGACCTTTCATTCTGTGACCAATACAGAAGCCTATATAGATCTTTATTCTCAATATAACAAACAAATTTGAGCACAACGTGTACTTTAAGCTGCCTTGGCTTTACAATCTTCAAGCACAGACTCACATAACGAGTCTACAGAGAGAATCACATTTGAATTAAAATGTTATACATCCCATTTCAAAATCAGAAATAGCTGTAACGCTGAGATTTCCTAGCACAAAAAATATCAAGGAAATAGATTATACACTAAATCCTTTCATCTGTTAAATTCTGCATCATTTTTCACATATTCTCAGAACAATAGGAAAAAATACACAGGTTATTTTCAGAATTAGATCAGAAAAATTTAAGATCATTTTCATGTAATTTACTGTACATTTTGGAAATAAAATCCTTAATATCAATAAAAGCCTCTAATAAACATTTAGTTACATGTATGAAAGTAAAGGCGAATTTCTGCTGAAAGATACAGCTGATCTGATATACATTTTGAATGTTCGCTGCATCAAAGGAATTAAAATATGTAGGACTAATTTAAAGTAAGCAGAACAAGTCTCTTGAATGAATATTGTTATATATCTCTGTAAATATTATACCAGAAAATGTCTGTTAAAAGTTAGTAATTCATCTTGTCTGATTTTCCTAGTGAAGTCTCATATCCTATCACAATCAGGATATCCTGCCATTTTCTTTCTCTTCGGGTCTCTTCTTTTTGTCTTTGTTTATTTGTATATATTTATGGGGTACAAATACAGTTTTGTTACATTAATATATTTCATAGTAGTGATGTAAGGGCTTTTACTGTGACCATCACCAGAATAGTGTACATTATACTCATTAAGTAATTTCTCATCCTTCTCCCCACTCCCACCTTCCCATCTTTCCTTGTCTTCAATGACTATTATTCCACCTTTGATGTCCATTGTCCATTTGTACTCATTATTGAGCTCCCAATTATAAGTGGGAACATGAAAAATCTGATTTTATGTTTCTGAGTTGTTTCACTTAAGATAATGGGTCTTCTCAACTTTAAGACCCAAATCTTAATGGTTAGATGAGTCTCTTGTAACACCACTGTCACCGGTGGGTTCAAGATTTGCAAGGACATGGCCAGGCACAGTGGCTCACACCTGCAATCCCAGCACTTTGGGGAGCCCAGGAGATGGATCACAAGGTCAGGAGATTGAGACCATCCTGGCCAACATGGTGAAATCCTGTTTCTACTAAAAAAAAAATAATAATAATACAAAAAAATCAGCCCGGCATGATGATGCAAATCTGTAGTCCCAGCTCCTTGCAAGGCTGAGGCAGGGGAATCTCTTGAACCCAGGAGAAAGATTCTGTCTCAAAAAAAAAAAAAAGATTGGCCAGGACTTGACCCATTAATTCTGTCTTTCCACTACTACATTCTGCTTCTTCTTCTTTTTTTTTTTAATCTATAAAATCAGAGACCTAGAAAAAGATGCAAATGCCAACTAGTGGTAATGCCCAAAATTCCTCCATTGTTTTACCATTAGTTTTAGTCAAGACTAGGAAATTTGAATTGAATTTGAATTCTTATTGAATTCCTATAATAAAAGATATACTGTATAATTTACAAACTATAGGTGCAAAAGACTCAAAGAACTAAGGATAATTTAAAGATTTGTCAGTGTTTCAAAACTTCGCTACTTAAATTCAGTTCATCTTCCCCAGTGTTTCTCTGATAGGTCCTA
This sequence comes from Cebus imitator, assembly GCF_001604975.1. Lineage (NCBI taxonomy): Eukaryota > Metazoa > Chordata > Mammalia > Primates > Cebidae > Cebus > Cebus imitator. Next base: position 4,360,370 of record NW_016107337.1, read on the forward strand.
TTATTATTCCTGGGAAATGGAGGCTGGTATTAAATTTATACATCTCTGAAGAGAGAACAATAGAGACTGAGTAACCTAATAATTAAGAGGAAGAATAATATAGGAGTTTAAACATGCAGACTTTGGAGGCATGTCGCTTGACTTGATGTGGACACTTCAGTTAGTCATCATAAACCTCTATTGCTACAGATTTCTTACTTGCAAAATGGTGTAATAGTACCCACATCATGGGATTTGGTAATAATTAAATGAGAAGATATATGTCAAATGTTGAAAGCTGTTCCTGGAATGTAGTAAAACCCATATATACTTATTAACCATTATGTTTGAATAGTCTACCCATGACCAGATGTTGTTCAACATAATTAAAAGTCAACCTGTAGAGTACACATTTTAGAAAGCATGCAGAAGTTATAGGAAAGATTGATTAAAAAGTCAATGTGATGCTGTATAAGGTAAAATAAAAATCAGATTTTTTCATTCTAACTATAATAAATAAACCAAGAAATGTATATTAATAAATTTATTGATGTTTAGCAAGTAATGAAATAGGAAATGTATTTCTAGAAAAATGAAACATGGAAAATCATGCGTAGACTCAGAGGGAGCTGATTTTAAATCTAATCTTCACAGTGTGTACATTTTAGTCTTTTTTGCTGTATAATGGAAATTTTTTTTTTTAATTCTCATGAGTTTGGAGTAAGAATTAATTGAGAGTACACCTATATCAGCCTTTAGTATCTAATACATAGAAGGTATTCAACAAAAAAATTCTTTCTCCTCCTTTAAGACTGATATCACCAAGATTAGGCCAACCTTCTTATGGCACTTGTATGTGCTGCCAGAGTCAGAGGAGGCTGAGTGGACGAGTGGTTGATCCTAGGAAAGCATTGATGAAGGCAATAGAGAAACATTCTGTGTCAAAAGGTGAAAAGAAGAAGAAGAGGAAGAAGAAGGAGAAGGAGAAGGAGGATAAGAAAGAAGAAGAGAAGGAAGAGAAAGAAGAAAAATGAGGAGGAGGGAAGAGGGAAGAAGGAAGAAAGAAGAAGAGGAGGCGGCGGAGATTCTCTTCTCTAAGGCCTAAAGAGGAGGAAGAGGAGGTGAAAGAGATTATCTTTTCTAAGGCCTAAGGTTTTTTATTGCCCAGATAATATAGATTGGTGTAACTTGCTCAGGAGTCACAGAGATAGTTAAATTGTGATGGCCCTTAGCAGACTGGATCATCCGCAAGGATTATCACAGACTTCAAATGCATTGAGCTGAGACAGATCTGGCAAGACAGAGTAATCACAAGGCAATTAAAAATAAATCAGTAAGTCTTTTTAAAATGTAGGAACAGCTGCCTCTGCTTCCTGTGGCGTTTCTCTGTTTGGTGCTCATAGAAGTACACAATTTTATTTACTTCAAGCAGATGCTTTTGCTCTCTCATGTAATGATATGGTGGATCGCTAGGGTAGGAGTGTGGGAGGACAGATGTGGCCCCAGCAAATATGGCATTTTACTGAGAACAGAGCCAAAGGAATTCTTGCAAATCAAATTTTCATAAGCCCACTCATCTATGTAACTATTTGGAAGAATGTTTAATCTAGAACAGTACTGTCTTATAAAAATAAGTGAGCTGCATCTTTAATTTTAGATGTTTGTCTAGTAATTACATTAAAAATAAAGAAAATAACTTTAATAAATATATTTTGCTTAACTCAATATTTCAAAAACTGATTTCAAGATATTAATCAATACAAAAATTATTGAGATAATTTATAGGGTTTTTTGTACTAATTTTCAAAATCCAGTGCATATTTTACACATGCAGGACATTTCAGGTCAGAATAGCAAATTTGGTTAGTAAGTAACATATGAGCTCAGAGACAGAGAGTTGATATGAAATAATAATAGTAGCCTGGGCTTTATCATTCCTCTTTAACGAATATATGTCTGAGCTTAACAAGAAATACAGAAAAATACCACAACTTGCCATAGCATGCTCCTTCTTATTTTTTAGTCACTTTTTCATCTATGTCAATTCTCATGTACAAATTAGGTGGTTTATGTGGCTATCATTGTCTTATGTAATCTTACCAGTGAGAACCTCGAAGTAGTGGGCTCTACAGGGAACTCAGAACTGCAAGATCAAAACCCACAGTGATCTGTCTTTCAAAGTACCGTGAAATGCTTTGCAAATATTACCTACTAGTTCATAAAAGAAAGATATTTGCTGAATTCATGAGAAAATGGATGATGATGACAAATTTATAATTAGATAGAATTTACATTTTATACTTTGTATTTTTGTTGATAAATATTGTGTTATATTAAGCAATTTTATAGCAATAGAAAAATTATGGATAGATAGGTATATATGACTATGAGTTATCTAAAAGTAAAAATGTTTAATTACAAAAATCTGCAGTTACTTCTATATCATTCAGTTAAGGGTAAGGACTGCATTGCCAAGACAGAAGCATGATATAAAGAAATCTAGGATGAACAATGAAGGTTGAAAATTAGAACCTTTAACTCATTCCTTAAATTTTGTTCAAGACTGTCTATAGCTTTATGCTTTCCAATTGTTCAAAACCTGAGAGGAAAAAAATTGTCATTTTTTTACTTCTGATTGTATTCTGCTTAAGCAGAAAATCTTAGACAATCATTAAAACCTTGTTATCACATGTGAATCCTATGATTACTTATTTTTGCCTCCTATTTTTTCCCTCTGTTAGCTTAACCAAGACGCCACTTCAAGGTCTCCTGATAAGATATAGTTCTCATTACACTATTCCCATACTCAAGGACTCTCTCCACTATTAGATTACCTCCAAACTCTTTGGCATCCTAAATCTTCCATCAGTTGTGCACACACCTAATAATGTCTCCTGACTGGCTTTCTCATCAGACACTCCTCTTTATACCTCTGCACATTCCGTACCTAACAAATCATTTATGCCCAGAGTCTATGAGAAATGGTGGTGAGAGACATGCCAAAGTGCTCTATGAAACTTCATTCTATCCTTTCTGAGGCCAGCCAGGGTGCCCATGAATCAGCAGCAACAGACATTTACCCAAACTTGGCCAGGGAACAGCTATAAATGTGAATGAAGAAATTAATGGGATCAAAAACACAGGTATGGGCAATTTGATTTTATGGGATCAAAAACACAGAGAATGAAAAATCTGTTCAGCTGACATGTTAGAAACTCTTGCCAAAAATTGAATAAGTAGCTAAATCCTGAATCACAACTGGGCTGCCCAGTGCTAAGAATTTTTAGTGATATTTGAAGTTCTGTTATGTCAAGGTCAGAAAAATATATCAAATTAAATAACCTATCCTGACACATGAATTAGACTTGGGAATTTTAAGAAAAGAGGTTTTTGGCACACAAGGAGATGTAACCAAAGACGCTAATTCCTGTTGTTTTAATATGAAGACATTGGCATTATTGAAATGAAATAAAAATATAATATAGGCAATTGGCATTACAAGTCTTGGAGCTACCCTTATTCAGAGAGAGGGTATAATGACACTTCTATAATTAAATAAAGCAGAAAATCTGTAAAAAATGGTCTGGCTGCACTATAAGTTTTATGCCTGTTTTATCCCCGCTGGATTCCCAGTGCCTAAACTAAGAGACATCTTATAGGATTTTTGTTTGTTTGTTTGTTTGTTTGTTTTTTCCATTCTTTCAGTTATTCATGGCTGCTTAGTGAAAAATCTAGATAAAAAGTGTGCTTTTGAGTCATAAGCCACCTATAGGATGTTCATTGCCCAACTACTCTACTCTCTAGAAGTCAAATGAACAACAGAAAGAAGGGACTTCAAACTTTTATTCACATAGCTACAGTTTTTGAATCTACAAGGGAGTATTCTTTATAGGGAATGCCAATATAATATGTGCCCTTCAAAACTAAAAATGCTGTTTTGTAGTTTTCAGAATTGTATGGTAGCTCCGGGTAACAACAGGCATTTGGATAATAATGTAGTTTTCTAATTTAAATAAGAATTGAGGCCGGGCACATCGGCTCATGCCTGTAATCCCAGCACTTTGGGAGGCCAAGGCAGGCAGATCACCTTGAAGTCAGGAGTTTGAGTCTAGCCTGACCTACATGGCAAAACCCCATCTCTACTAAAAACACAAAAATTAGGTGGGTGTGGTGGCACATGCCTGTAATCCCAGTTACTCAGGAGGCTGAGGTAGTAGAATTGCTTGAACCCAGGAGACGGAAGTTGCAGTGAGCCAAGGTCACGCCATTGCACTCCAGCCTGGGCAACAGAGAGACACTGTCTCAAAAATAAATTTTAAAAAATTAAATTTTTCTGTCTTTTGAAAATATCAAAAAAGTCGTGTTGTTTACCAGGGTTAAATATATGAAAAAGGTTAAATAATTTTTTGTTGTTGTTTTTTGAGACAGCGTCTTGCTCTGTGGCCCAGGCTGTAGTGCAGTGGTCTTATCTCATCTTACTGCAGCCTCCACCTCCCAGGTTCAAGCAATTCTCCTGACCCAGCCTCCCAAGTAGCTGGGGCTACAGGCCTGTGCCACCATGCCCAGCTAATTTTCTTGTATTTTTAGTAGAGAAAAGGTTTCATCACATTGGCCAGGCTGGTCTTGAACTCCAGACCTTAGATGATCTATCCACCTTGGCCTCCCAAAGTGCTGGGATTACAGGCATGAGCCACCACGCCCAGCCAAAAGGCTATATAATCTTTATTTAGTATCATTATTGCTCTTTCCTAACAAAAATCTGTATGAAAGATCTGTTCCTCTACCAAAAGGAGAAAAAAAACAATTTACAACAATGATGTCTTTAAGTCTACTATAATAAGCTAATCACATTAGAATTTTCAGTGCCTATGTATGTTCATTGCAGCCCTATTTACAATAGCAAAAACATGGAATCAACCCAAATGTCCATCAATGGATAAAGAAAATGTAGTACATATACACCATGAAATACTATGTGGCCATAAAAAGGAATGAGATTATGTCCTTTGCAGGGACATGGATGAAGCTGGAAGCCATTATCCTTAGCAAACTAATGCAGGAACAGAAAAACAAACACTGCATATTCTCACTTATAAGTGGGAGTTGAACAATAAGACACAGGGAGGGGAACAGCACACACTGGGGCTTACCAGGAAAGGGTGAGGGGGTGGGGAGAGCATCAGGAATAATAGCTAATGCATGCTGGGCTTAATACCTAGGCGATGGGTTCATAAGCGTAGCAAATCACTATGGCACACATTTACCTATGTAACAAACCTGCACATCCTACACATGTACCCCAGAACTTCAGAATTCTCAATGGCAAGAGTGTAAGTATTAGTGTGTATGTGATATAATTGCATCACAAAAATTATATCAAGCATTGGTGTAAACATTTTTCTTCACTGGCTTTCTATTCTTAATATGAATTACTGATCAACTCCACCAGGATTATATTTTATGAAACATTTATGAAAATCAAACTGACATACTTGTCAAAACAATGTGATAAATATCCCTCGCCCTCCTTCTCCTATGTACACACATGCATACATGTGCACACACAAAAACATAGGCATTTATTACAGGAAACCAAAGCCACCTATTAGTGGCTGAGTCCTACTATTATTAGACGTAGCTTGTAGGATGTATTATCTCATTGACTCTTCCCATAAGTATCTGTATTTTACAAAAGAGAAAAGAGGTTTCAGAAACATAAGGTGATTTTCCAAAGTTCATATATGTAGGAAGAAAAAATTAGGGTAGAGTTCAAATGCTTTGTTTCTGTAAACTGTATCTTTCAACTCTACAATCCTGCTTTTTCTAGGCCATTGTCCTTGAAACAACATTTTGGGGAATCATAACATTTTCCCTCTGATAGGTTTTGATACAGAAACACACACACACATAACCATATATAAAAGATTTTAAAATTAAATCATCTACTTAAAACTTCTTCCGGGCCAGTGCCCAGGTGTGGCACAATCTCCATGAGAAGATGCAGTTAGAGAGGTGCTGGATAGTAGTAGTGGTTACAAACATGTTTTAGCATCAAAGAGGCTTGATTATTCCACTTTATGGTTACATGATCATAACCCAGCTATACTTTCTCTAAGCCGTAGATTCCTTGCCTATGAAATGGGTCTAAGAATGTCACCTACTTCATAAGGCTATTCCATAGAGCCACTAGCCTAGAGCCTGACATTCAGAGCCTAGTTAGACAGGCTGACAGCAGATATAAAGAGAATGAGCAGAACTGCTTCCTGGCCCCTAGGACTGCTGTTGAATATTTGAAGGTATGTTCCATACCACTAACTGTGGAGTGTTTTGAAAAGTGAATTTTACAGGTTTTAAGTATAAGAAGTAATTAACTTGCATGCTGAGCTGTCACATATTGGCTACTGCAAGAACTCCATGGCTGAAGAAACTAAGTTGGCAAAGTTCAAAAAGCAAGTTCTTCAGCTGAGCTACATAATAGAAGAAAAGGTCACCTTTGACTCACTTTTGCTATTGGCTATCAAAGGTGACCAGTTTTTCACAGCACATGCCCCATGTGCTTTAACAGAACCCTGATGGATGCTTTTGATAGAAGATGGGAAGGAAATGTTAAAGAAGTAAAATGTCAAAAAACCAAGCTTTCTCTCTGCAAGAAGCTGTCTTCTATTATAGCTACTTCCAGCTCCACCATGGGGCACTCTTGAAAAGAACCTCTTGAAAAGCTAAAAATAAAAATAAAGAACAAGAATCTATGTTACAACTCCCCATTAAAATGCTCTTATATTAATTTTGAAGATTCTACAAACATCTAGAGACTCAGCTGAAATATTATGCAGGAAAGGAACCCCAGAGTCCAGATGAATGTTGAGGAATTCACCTCGACCTGGCAGAGTACAAATAAACAATAATTTGCAATTATTAGCATTTGCTTCCTATAACATTTCAAAAGAATAGATGCAAGCAGGATGGAGTGTGCAGAATCTCCATTAACTAAAACATTGCATGAAGCCGTAATAACCAATGAAATGAAAAAATATATAATCAATAAAAGTGTTTTTTGATAATGTATGAGGCCAAACAATTTATTGGATCATATTGTTTTTCTGATTTTGATGAAATCAACCAGTTCTTTACTATCATATAGAAAAAGGTAAATTTCAGTATTATAGAAATATCCAGATGTACAAAGAATTAGCAATTATGGTTGGGATGGAAGTCTAGAAAGCATGGGAGATCCAACTTGGACACAGACAGTAATGTTTAAATTTATGTTACTCAAATAGAAATGCATATAATCGAAGTAGAAAATGTGCATTTTCACTTTCTAGCTATCTAAAAAACTTACTGTCATCAGTAGCCTTTTCAAGCATATATTAAGATCTGATATTTTGCATCGTGAAGTTCTTCATTTAGAAAGATGGCACTTCTGAACCACCATCAAGGGATAATACAATTAAAATGCCTCTTTTGAAGCAATGATAGATTGTTCCTCAACAGGAAAGTGGTGTGATACACTATTGTAGTAAATTATTCTTCTTCATTCCTTTCTTATTATAAAATTATGAATCTATTCATTTAGCCATGTAATTTTACAGCTCTTCCCACTATGGGGACGCTTCCTCGTCTCATTAGTATTGAGCTTAAACTTGTGGCTTTCTTTGCAATGTGTGTGGATATGACATAAGCAAAGGCATTTAAAAAAAAAAGGTGTGTGACCTGATGGTATTATAGCAGGTGGCCATGACAAAAGTATACTCCTAGTGCACCCGAAATGAGATACATGAACAGACACGAACCCATCCCAAAGCTGGAATCTAACCCTGCTGACCTACAGCCTGACTACAGAGTGAGAACAAATATATGTATTTGTAACCAAAAACCTGTGAATTCTGGGATATCTTGCTATATAACATTATAAATCAATAGCTTCTTAGGAAGTGTGAAGAAAGTAGACTTTAAAGTCATGGAGGTCCAGATTAGAATAGTCACGTTGCAGCTAGCTATGTAATTGTGGGTAAGTTTCTCAACCTACCTGAGTCTCAGTTTCCTTATTTGTAAATGAGGAATTGTAAAATATCGAATTGTACAATTATGCCAGTATCAATAGCACTGCTGTAAAAATTAAAGAGGACAACGTACCTAAAACAAATTTAATAGGCCTGAGACATTAGTTCATAAAAGTTGCTATCATCATCATCATTATTATAATCTTTATCATAAAGAACTTCTTTCTATATCCAGCCCTCAATGAGGAAATTGTAGCTTGTATCATGAAATAGTTTGCATAGAAATCTATAATAGTGTCTCATACAGAGTAGATCTGATAAATATTTTCTCCTAATTACATGTTCCCAATGACCCCATTAAGATATGGTACTCATAATTTTTGTTTCAGTAGCATCCTACGCTAAATAAGGAACGTGGTCAAAAATGTAGGTTTTTTTTTTTTTTTAAGTGATACATTTGAACCCACTCTTTTAGTCTACCCCAGACTGAGGCCAAAATCAAATCACTTTGATAATAAAAGTTTATACTTTTCTGATTCTCAAATCCACCTAATATTATGGACTCAATAGTATGCATGGTACACACACACACACACACACACACACACACACGGGGGGGGAAGAGAGAGAGAGAGAGAGAGAGAGAACTGCTGTGAGTCCCCAACAGGAATTTCACGAAGATCTAAGGATCTATTCTTAGTCTGTCCTGGTTGCCATAAACTTGGAGTCTTAAACAACAAAAATTTATTTCCCACAATTCTGAAGCCTGGAAATCCAAGATCGGGGTGCCAGCATGGTCAGTTTCTTGCCGAAGGCCCTCTTCATGGTTTATAGATGGTTGTCTCCTCTGTTCTCTCAAGAAAGAGAAAGACAATCTCTCTTATGTGTCTTCTCATAAGGGCACTAATCCCATTCACGAGGGCTTCACCTTAATACCATCACCTAATTACTGCCCAAACACTCCACCTCCTAGTATCATATTGAGTTCGGATTTTAATATATTAATTTTGGGGAGACACAAACATGCAGTTTCTACATTCATCTTGTAATTAGGCACCACAATCTTTCCTAGGCCTTGCTACCACTCCCACTGGGCACCACCATACAGTAATCCCCAGGTCCCCCACACTGAACACTCCTGGCTTTTCTTGCATCACAGCCTTTTCTGGTGCTGCTAATATACTGAATACCAAGTATGTTCAATACCAAGGTATTCAAATCTACTCAATGTTCTATACCATTGTGGGGAGAGACGAATCCCTTTATTCATCTGCAACAATCTGCCAGGAATTAAGCAATGCAATAATCTCTTTGTCCTGATGTAGTATAGAAATTTTACTGGCAGCAATTCTTTCACTTTGTGCTCATAGCTTCTCTCTCATAATATCCAAAACTAAGCCTATCATGGAAACAAGTAGGAAGAAAAAGAGCTGGGCCTTGGACAAATCTGAGAAATGGACACCACACTGTGGCCAGAATTAGCCCTCTGATTTGACAACTAAAGCTACGCTATTAGACCAAGCTTGTTTTCTTTGCCTCTTTTCTTAAAGTGTATTTATTTTTCATGTGGTCCTTCAATATCTCTTTTGTAAATTACCTTTCAGCCCACCTAGTCTCACCAATGCACAAGACATACCCACACAAGTTCAGGCTTATAATGATAAAGCCTTGATCCCCCTGCTATAAATAGACAGTCATTTGTCTGGTACAAAAAAGGAAATACATGAGAAAAATGCAAGTTTGGATGAATTAGCCATATTCAGATCCTCCCAGCATTATTTTATTTTTTTTACCACCTGACTATCTAATAAGTAGCTCAAATTTAATATGTTAAAAATTGAACTCAACTCTCAGCCCACTCCCCAAACCTGTTGTTCTATAGTACTTTCTCTTTAGTAAAAAACTAGTCAGCCATCCTACTACCTGCTCAGGCCAAGAACCTCAAAGCAACTTTTGACTCTTCTGTTTCTCACATTCCACAACCAAGCACCAGCAAAAGCTTTCGGCTCTACTTCAAAACCTATTAAAAGTTCGACTATTTCTCACCTCTCCAGCCAGTGCTGTACTGATCTAAGCTCCCTTTATCTCTCACCTGGACAGTTTTAAAAGACTCTTAAATGTTCTCTCTGCATCCACACTTCACTCTAGTCTATTCTCAGTATGCGTGTCTGAACGATCCTTTAAAAATATGTCAGAAAATTTTTCCACTCTGCCCTTAGCCTTTTACTGCTTCCTATCTCATTCACAGTAAGAGCTAAAGTTCCTACAATACCCTCCAAGACCCTACACTGCTGAACCCCTGGTGCCTCTCTGTCTCACTCTGTCCCAGCACACTGTTCTATCTCCTTGCCGTAGCTGCAGTATCTCAGGTCTGCTCCCATTTTAGGACCCTTGTTCTAGCTGATCTCTCTGCCTAGAACATTTTTCCTATAAATATCTTGACTACTCCCTCACTTCCCACAAATATTTGCTCAGATCTCACTTTCGCAGAGGTCTGCCTTGATGCTATACCCCCTCTTCCTCATCTTCCCCTTCCTCTGATCTAGCATTTTTTAGAGAATTTGCCAGCATCTATCATAATGAGTAATGTATTCATCTATTGTTTTTATTGTCCTTTGCCTCTCTCTCTTCTCTCCCTATTTTCATTAGAATATAAGTTCCATGAAGGAAAGGGACTTTATCTATTTTGTTCATTAAACAGCACTGAGCAATTTAATGAACACATGTTGAAAGGAAAAACAAAATTATTTCATAAGTTAATTTTCATTTATATTAAATAGGGATTTCCACATTATTTGAGATTTGCAGAGGGCCAAGGAGAGTTTTAAAATCTTAACTATGTTTTATTCTTCAAGTCTAGAGTTATTTTTTAAAACATTCTGAATACACGTAATCCTTTTAAACTCACACACAATGTAATTATGTTATTGATTTCAAATGTCTTACAGGTACAAACGTTATACTTGGAGATGCCCAGCATTGTCTATTGATATGTAAATGGTTTATTCTAAATGATTACGACATGATATAATTTTTAGTAACAGAAAAATTCAAAGACAACTAATATGAAAATGAGACAGATGAAAGATGCTATGCAGAGAAAGTGGGAGACACTTCTGTACAAGTGAAATGAATGCTATAGATCAGCTTCATCAACATATTTTATTTGCTTTTTCTCTAAAACAGCATGTACTGTTTACACAAACATCTCAAACATAAAACAAAATGTGAGAAGGAAAAAGCTTCTCTTCCCATTCCCTAAGCTTTCTTCTCCCGTAAGAACAAAAATGGCACTGACATTTATCCAGTTAATCCCTCATCTTCCACAGCCAATTAATACCAGTAGCCAAGTTCTGCCAATTCTACTCTGTAAACTCTGTTGTTTCTCTCAAAACAAGCCTTTTTCCCCATGAGGCTGCTATTTGGTCTTGTCATTACAGGTGGCCATGATTTTTTTTTTTTTCCTGGATCAACAAACTCCTAAGTGAACATCCCCTTCAAGTCTTGCCTTCCTCAAATTAACCTTTCACAAAGCACATCTGATCTGGCCTTTCATTATAAACTTCTCAATGATTTCCCCTTGCCTTTAGAGTTAAGTTAAAACCAAAATCTTAACATAGCTTACCAAAAAACCTTTGATAGTTTCATATTGCCTGCCTCTTAAGCTTCAAGGAATGATTTTATGTTTGTGTGCAAAGTATACAGCAGGATATCTTAAAAGGGGTGATTAAGGTTAGGTTTCCCCAGAAGCAAGCCATGAAACTAAGATCTGAGTGAAAGTAGATGATATGGGAGGTGACTCAGGTAATACCAGACACGGGAAGCCCTTAGCTGGGCATTGTAAGTGCTTGCCATAGGACAGCAGTTATGAGTGGGAACTAAAGTGCCTAAGGGAGATGGTGGGACACCACAGCCTCTCCTGCAAGGGTTATAAATAAAAGGAGTCTTTCTCAGGGGAAAATAATCAGAACAATGAAAGATCTTGAAACTATATAGCATGAATAATGGTTGAAGAAATAAAGAATGTTCTGCCTAGAAAAAAAGAAATGTGTAATCAGAAATTTCACTTTCCATTTAAGAACACAGTTAACCTTTATTAAAGAAAAATGAAAAGCAAATCACTTGGACATAAAACCTCTTCTATTTAATCAATTTTTTATATTGTAATTATTTGACCCTTTTCTGATAAAAGGAAAAATAAGATCCAGAATATTTATGACCTAGGGAGCTACCCAGAAAAAGCTACACATATTTGTTAAACTTAATTTTAGACTTTAAACTAAAGTCTAAAATTAAATTAAATTTGGAGAACTGTAGTCAGTATTAAACGAAAAATTTTTCTGCTGTATTTTTCTGCCATTTGATGTAATATATAAAGACTGCCTTGTGATGAAGATGGATGGATGGAAGGATGGATGGATGGATGGATGGATGGATGGATGGATGGATAGACAGGCAGATAGATAGATAGATAGACAGATTGATTGATTGATAGATAAATCGATCAGATGTGTTTTGTGGAGCATGAATTTGAGAAAGGCCAACCCAAATGCCCATCGACGATAGACTGGATAGGGAAAATGTGGCACATATACAGCATGGAATATTATGCAGCCATAAAAAACGATGAGTTTGGGTCCTTTGTAGGGACATGGATGAACCTGGAAACCATCATTCTCAGCAAACTGACAGAAGAGCAGAAGATCAAACATCGCATGTTCTCACTCATAGGC
>NW_016107337.1:4374109-4445112 GCF_001604975.1 Cebus imitator
TTTGTATTTTTAGAAGAAATGGGGTTTCACCATGTTGGCCAGGTTGGTCGTGAACTCCTGACCGCAGGTGATCCACCCTCCTTGGCCTCCCAAAGTGCTGGGATTACAAACATGAGCCCCCATCCTTGGCCTAAAATACATTATTTTTAAAGATTAAGGCCGGCAATACAGTTCTTTAAGCATAGATTTGGCTTGGGATATAGAAAGATTAAGGAGCATCCAGTTAATTAAACCAGATCACTTTAAATCTATTCTAATGCCGATATCTATGATTCTATGATTCTAAGTTTCTAGGGTTTATCTGACAGCAGTGTTAGAAGATTAATTAGAGAAGTGTGTGTAGACAAACTAGCTAAGAAGTGTCCCAATAGCACAGGTAAGAGGTAAAGTCTGATTAAATAATAATTCTAGAAATGGAGAAGAGCAAATAAATATTAAAATGTTGAGGACATGTTTAACTGGATGAAGAGAACATGAGAGAGGAAGGACTCAAAGATGACATCAATGTTTGGAGTCTCTGTGTAGGGAGGTTAGTAACCACTAGCAGAATTAGGAAGCAGAAAAGAAGAGCAGGTCTAGGAGGAAATAATACAAGGACTTCGAGTTTAAGTTAGTATTCAATATAGTTAAACATAACCAAGTAATTGTAAATATGGTAATGGAACTTGGAAGAAAGATCAGCACTAGGCATATAGAAGTGGAAACTGCACATCATTGACTGTCAAAGTTGTGACTTTATTTTATATATATATATTGAATTTTTTAGAGTATCACTCTGCAGTCCAGGCTTCAGTGCAATGGTACAATCTTGGCTCACTGAAACCTCCACCCCCCAGGACCCAGTAATCCTACTGCCTCAGCCTCGAGAGTAGCTGGGATTATAGGCACACACCACCATGCCCATATAATTTTTGTATTTTTAGTTGAGACGGGATTTCACCATGTTGACCAGGCTGGTCTCGAACTCTTGACCTCAGCCTCCCAAAATGCTGGGATTACAGGCATTAGCCACTGCACCCTGCCCAAAATCATGACTTTAGATGAGATAATCTACCATGAGAGTGGCTCTGGAGAGAAAATAAAATGGACAATAAAAGGTCTTTCTGTGATGTCTAAGAAACACAGGAGCATGGGTAAGGAGACAGAGAGAGGGAAAAGGAAGAGAAGAGGGAGGGAGGGAGGGAGGAAGGGTAAGTGGGGGAGTGAAGAAGGCAGGAAGGCAGGCTTTGTCAGCACAATCTTCAGATGATGAGTTTCTAAGTAGCATGTTTTGTATGAAAGGGTAATATAACACTCCATGTGTAACTAATAAATGCATAATTTTGAAAACTGTATTATATAATAACTGAATATTCTAATTGGAAAAATTCTTACTGTAGGATTTTTTCTATCATCCATATTAAATGCTTGTAGCAACTTCTTAGTTTCATAAGGAAACAATAAGTCTAAAAATAATGACATATCTCTTATTAATGAAGAAGTGTATATTGCTCATTTCAAGTTAAAACTAGATGACAGAAATACTGTTGTTGCTATCCTTGTTCATTTGATTAATTCTAGGGATTTATAATTATTGCATTGCTCTATTTCATCTAATAATATTAAATTACAATTATATGGTTTTATGATTTAAAAAGCATTTTCACATGCTTCATCTCTTTCAACTCTCATGAATACCCTGAGAACTACACAAGGAAAGTCTAAATTACTGAGATATTAAATAACTTGTCCCAATGAGTAGACGACAAAGCCATTCCACTGCTCCTTTACTCTACCACACGGACTTTCTGCCTCTGCAGGAAATTGTGGACACTTATTTGTAAATTAGATGGTTGTGCAGTTGCAGGACGCCTTTCTGAACATTGTATTCACAGAAACAAGGAATGTTACAGCAAGCTACCTTATACCAACTGATTTGTCTCTTCACTAGTAGAGGAAAAAAATAAGACAGTGAGATTCAGGGGCTTTTCCCAGGCACAATCTATTAATTCATTATGACAGCAATAAGCAGGCTATAAATAAATTGTTTTCTCTCTATCTGTAAGAGATAGATCAAGATGACACTCATTTTTAATAAGATAACTTCAGTTGTTTTTTTTTTACATATAATTGAAAACATGTTGTTGGAAAGGTGAATAAAATTAATAAGAAAGTTTTAGGAATTTTTATACTTACAAACTTTTTGAAATAACAGATATAATAATACCAAGTCTTCTGCTTCATCTTTATATCACTCTCATTCTTTCCACTCTCCCTTTCTCTCTCTTATAAATAACCTTGGGATAGACAGCTGAAATGACTGGCATTTTAATGTATGTTCCAAATTTTTTAATTTTATTATTCCTGTTAATTCTCTTACCTGCAGTCTTTAAACTATGGAAGCTCACTCCATGCCTTTAGTTATTCCTCAATAAATTTAATCTCAAAACTTTTGCTGTTTTCCATTTCAACCAGAGGCACTTGGCATATTATTTTTATGGAAAAATACACCAGCAAGGATCAGAAGACATCCTCAAGTCAAGCACTTCTCAACCAATGTTTCTTCCAATAGATCTGTGAGTCACCAATGGTCAGTTGTATGATAAGTCATAAGCAATTTTAATAATAATACACAAAAATTTACTGACCCTCCTAAAAATAAATTGGATTACATTCAAGATTATTTCTAGAGCATCACAATGATACTTTTCTTGCATTCTGATATGCCTTCTTAAATGGGAGATAAAAAGATGGTAGACAAAGGTAGAAATTGCAGAAATTAACATTTACACCTTAAGAGTGAGTTCCTCTGACTGTTATCAGAGCTGTAAACCATGGTGGCAAGAAAGGTTGATAAGCACTATAACCTATGCAGTGAATCATCTCTCATGAAATCCAAGAGGTTTTTTGTTTGTCAGGATGGAGGGGCACAATAATTGACACCAAATATTGTACATTTACTATATGCCCAAAGCTGTACTTCAGCCTTGCAAACTGGATCATAGGAAACCCGTTTTATAACTAAGAAAACTGAGATTCAGTGAAGTTCAGTGACTTGTGCAATATCATGCAACTAATAAGCTGCATAACTGGGAATCAAATAGGACTATCTCACTCACTTATGCACACTTCACAAGAATAATGATGTCTTGGCATCAAGACATCTTTCAATACACCCATAGAAAAACCCGTAACTATTCTCAGCTCCCAAGCTGTGCAAAGACTAATTCAGAGTCAGGTCAGCTAAGCCAAGAATTGAAATCGAAATGTTGAGATGTTGAAAGAAAGTAAGAAGGAAGGAAAAAAAGGAAGAAGGGAGGGAGAAAAGGAGGAGGAGAAGAAAGGAAACGGAAACAGAGAAAGAGAGGGAATGAAGGGGACCCAGAAAACCAACAATTTCTTCCCCTCTTAGTTCTCCCACTCTGTCCTGGGTGCATTTTGAGTTCAAAATAACTCCATGGTTGGCAGCGATTAAATTCTAACAAATGAGGCAGGTGTATTCATTTCTAGTAAGTGCATAGGTGGGAGCCAATCTAATGCTTCAATTTCTCTCTTCAATTTTATTGGATGTAACATGCTGTGCACATCACAGTTCTTCATGACAAATGCATTTCGAAAGTAAAATTAGCCTTGAACACTGAAACTTGCAACTGTGTATATTTTACCAAATGTCAATTGCCATTTGCTGGATAATTTGAGTTAGTCTGATTCGTTATAAAATTCTAAGCTCAAGAAATTTATTTCAAATGGAAAAAGTTGTCCCAAATTTTGGACTACACGCAGTTTCCAAAAGTGCAATTTAAGCCATTATCTATCACTCAGTTATAATTTTGCTTTCTACTCCCCTGCTTCCAGCTAGGTTACAACCTCCTGACCATAAGAAAAATTGCCTCGAGTCTTACCTTAATTCTGCCACTTTAAGATAATTTCAGATAACAGCACATATTTGTCCAAGTGTCTACTGTACCCTTCTCCTTTCTCTTGTTAAATACTATACTGGATTTATTATTTTTTCAAGTTTCTTTTTAAACTTTTATCACTCTTGATAATGATCAAGTATGACATTATTTATATTATAAAAATTTTTCTAGACACAAAATGCCTCAAGATGTGGGTTTTTATGTCATGATTGTCAAATTATTTCCTGAGAGAAGTTTTAAAATAACATAGCAAATCAAATTAAATTTATTATTCTCTGTAACACAATAAGTTACATGATCGCTACTAGCAGTGATTCTGAACATGTTTTATGGCCCAAATTTGTTTCATAATATGATAACAACAACATTCCTTTTGTGTTTATATGTACCAGGATATATAGTACATATATAGTACACGTGATAAATAGTGAATGAATTTTCTCATTTAAATACCAAAATAACCCAAGAAGGACTATCTTATATGCTTCAGATTATTTCCTTAGCTAAAATTTCAAGATTAGAGGTTTCTAGGTCACGGAATATGGGCAATTTGCAAACTCAATACACAATTGTATCTACAAAGATTTTATTAATTTATGTTCCCATCAGCAATGCACACAAATCTTTTATTCTATACTGTTGTCAGAATTAGGTCTGACTATAATTCTTTTTCAAAAATCTCCTAATCTGACAAGCAAAAAATGAGACCTCCCCATTATTTAAATTTGCATACTAATAATTTTCTTAACCTAATTTATTTCCTAATTATCTGCTACTATCTCACTCTGTTATCTATGAGGATCTCCTTAGTGCTGTTGTTCTCAATTTGAATTGAATTGAATCTTTAAATACTAAAACTATTAACTTTTGTTACATTTATTACAAAGAGTTGTCCCAGTTTAGCTTGCTTCTTAATTTTAGTCTCTTTTATTTTGGACCTGAAGCCTTTTAATGTTCAAATAATTAAATCCATTGATCTCAGTTGCTATAAATTCTTCTATTATAAATGGACCTTAAGAAAACATAAATTGTTTATGTCACTCACCTATTTCTTTGACCTTAAATGTCACACTCCTCAGCGTAACAAACAAGACCTTTCATGATTTAGGTCTCCTTCTCTCTTATGAATCATCTTTCTTCACTTTCCCCCTTAACCCTGTGCTCTTGCCTTGCCAAATTCTTTTAGGAAAAGCAGTCTCATTTTTCTTCCATGTCTGGAGCTTTGCTCTAGACTCTTCTTTCACAACCAACATTCACTATCCCCAGATCCATCCCATTTACCTGATTACCTGATTAACTCCTCCCTGTAATGACAAGATTCAAATCCCATGGTCTCTTTAACGATGCCCTTCCTAAGCCACTTGCCCTAAGAGAGACTGGATGATTTTCCCAAGTGTTCCCATAGCATTCCAGGCTCACCTCCCTCAGAATACCTATCACACTACGTTGCACTGTCCCCTTCCCCACTAGATGCTGGACACTCTATGCAGCTGTCTACATATTTGCATGTCTACATTATTTGACACACACTATATGCCAGAATGAGTTTGATGAATGAATGAATGATGAAAGTTGATGGTGAATGGTACTGGCACATATTTAGAAATATTTTATTTGTAAGTATTTAAAATTTTAATTCCTAATCCATGATGTGAGAGAAAGAATTTGGTAGAAACTAAACAGTTTTCAAATTATTCTGTTACTTAGAAACATGAAGATACCAGAAATTATATCATTCAAAACTATTCATAAAAATTTATTATAAAAAATATCAATTTAGAAATGTGTGATGGGGGCACAATGTTCTTCAAACATTTTCTAGGAAGTATAAAAGGAAAAGAGAATGCTATGTGAAGAAGTATAAACATGTTTTTAAAATTATGGAATATCTAATTTCTGCTATATCATCTAGTTGATATATCAGTAGAGAATAATTTATTATAGCTTTTTGTACTTTTTTCTATTGTTCATACTATATCTGTTTTACTTAACATCAAAAAAGCATATTAAGTGGGACTTAAATGCTACATCAAGGCAGAGCCAAAAGATAATACTCTAATACAGACTTTAAAGAAAAAAAAAAGAAAAAGTAGCAAGAGAAATCTTACAGTGTTGCAAAGAAATATCAGGTATAGTCATTTGAAAGGGAATTTGAATGGGTAGAAAACAAGGTTCCATTTCATTAAATACATAAAGCATTTCAGAGTAAAGACCACAGATCAGAATTATGAACCTTCCCTCTGGCTGCCAGGTAAAGTTGTCACCAATATTTATTTTTCCAGTCTGCTTCATGAATTCCAGCCTGATGAAAACTTTAACTGACTCTCTGAGTCTATTTACAAATCACTAAACTGAAAAATACAGTGGGTGGGTTTGTAGGGGACATGGGAACCTGGGTTCTTAACCAAGTTTCAAGTTTTAATAAAGTGCTTTGTCAAAAATGAATATTTCATCCTAAACAATAAAAGTGCCTCGATAAAACAAAATATTGATACCATCTCAGTGGGAAAAGCTATAAAATCAAATAAGTGTTTTATATTGTAACTGTAAAGACAAAAATCAGGATTTCTTTAGTGTTTCTGTGAGACACATTTCTGGAAAATAGTAAAGCAAATATTAATGCCATAAACCTTTTCAGGGAATCCAGCTTAAAACAGCACAACATCCAACATATTTCACTAAATATTTGGCTATCTCCAATGACTTTTTTTTTTGTTTAACCTCAGATCTTTGCTTATTTTTTAAATTTAATATAAATGTTGAGTGTTTGAATCAAATAACACACTATTAAGGATTTCACTAAAGCAATTACATATTATTATATAAAGCTATTATATATTATTATATAAGGTTATATAACTTAATAAGCTATATAATCTCTCTAAGGAGTTAATAATTTAATAAAAGTATGATAAAGCAACAGATAACTTTAAAATCAACAATTAAAAAGGATGGTGAACAAATTCAATAATTTTACTTTGTTTAAACTAGTATTACAAAAATGAGTATTTGACTCATATATTAAGAATTTAAAATGTCTATAGCCATTTAAAAGGGCATTGAATCTCACTAACCAAATTAATAAAACTTAGAACATCAAGCTGGTATGTTTCATCTACCACACTGAAAAAGAATAAAAAAGATTTAAAATGCCTGCAGTGAGTGAGAATGTGAGGAAATAGACTCTCTTCTGGTGAGCAAATAAATTAGTATAATTTTTATCAAAGGCCATCTGACCACATTAACTGTCTATATATACCTATGTATACATACATATCCTGTAACTTTAGCTTTTTTCTTAATATTTTTTCAGCTTTTTGGCCAAAGAAAAACCTATCTCCTAATGACACTGTTCCTTAACTGTGCTGGAAGTAAAGCAGGTTTTTTTTTCTTCTCAGAGCTCCACAGACCTCAGGAGCTAGAAAGAAGTTAGGCATCATCATTTTCCCTTGCCATTTCCAACTATTACTCTAGCTCCTCATAAAATACACACACACACACACACACACACACACACACACACCTCTATTCTTTGAAGACTATACTTTACTACCACCCCTTCTTGTGTCATCTATTTTTGAAAGTGTCAAGATCTTATGCATGCCAAATAAATTTAAAAAGAAAACTAGCCAAAAAAAGAAACAAAAAATTTAAACATTAAGATCACATAGCACTGTTGGGATTCCAACTATTCTTTATTTTTTTTGTTCCCATTTCTCTACTGGCGATATTGGCATCTCATGCACACTCTCATCTAATATGGCATTTCTGACTCCTGACAGTACAGTTACTGTTTAGAGCAGGAGGTGAGTTCACCAAAAGAAAAGAGCATCACTACTGGTGCTACAAGTTCATCTTTGCTGCTCACAGCAATTTTATAAAAAAGACAAAAAAGTCTTTTTTATAAAAAGTCCCCAGTAGGTGTTATTAACCATAGACTTTTTTTCCATCATCGTTAACCTGACCTTCAATTTCATTTAGTAGACTGCTGCAGGATTTCATTAGGATATGTTCAGTGATGCATATTCTTATAGAAATACATATGATGAAGCATGCTTTAAAAGAAAATATGTAGAAAGTGTATATTCAAATATTTTATTTTTCTACATCACCGAAGAAACAAATAAATCAGTAAACCTCCCACATTCCTGACCAAGGCAATGATGTCATTGAAATGACATAACATCAAACTTCGCTTACTATGCCTAATCTAGTCCAGCGAACCTAACATTTCAAATCTGATTTATAACCACTTGCCAGTTTTTTTCCTGAAGTCAAATTGTATACTTTGAGTAACTGATTCCTAGAATTACAGTCTCATTACTGCAATGATTCAACCTTTTATGTATATCTATCATTTATAACACTATTGTGTCCATTTCATGAAACAGCTGCAATATTTTCTTCATCAATTTCTGCTGCAAATTGTAAATGAGACAAAAGCCTTCCACTTGCATATATATCATAATGACATCTATTGATTATACTACTTTTTTCAAATTTCATAACCACAGCCACCAATTAAAAGAAGATCACTCCTTTTACTAAACTACAAAGCTAAAAACACTTAAAATTTGGAAAAAGCCATTATTACGTATATGTAGCAAAAAAATTCTCTTAACAAAAATTGTATTACCCCTAATTTATATAAAATCTTGTACCAGCATATACTTGCTTTTTGGCTCTATTCTCCCTATTCACCCACCCATCCTCCTACCCCTTGAAGCAGAGAAAAGACCCAGTGAATTACCCTTTTGTTGCATTTTTACCTTTGTTTCAGAAAACTATCTACTGGTCTCACAAAGAATTCAACTTTATCTTTCATAGTGGTTGCTACAACATGAGCTTTATCCAAAAGGGTCTGTCTTGAGAACTACATAAGCTATTATTTGACTATTGATTCTGAATGGGATTCAGTAATCATGTGACTGGAAAAAAATCTTAGCACAACTTATTTATAAATCAAGGTAGCAAATAACATGCGTTCAAATCCTGACCTTGCTAACAAAGTGTTTCCTAAAGTGTCTAACTTATACTTATCTTCCGTAAACTTAAATTTTCTCATTGATACAATGAAGATAATATCATCTATTTCAATAAGATAATGCACAGATCGTGCTTAGCACTGTGTCTGGCATATAAAAAGTCCTCAGGGGTTCTTAATTATTACTATGGATATTTGTTCCATCACCATGAATCTGACCTTCAATTTCAGTTACTATGAGAATTACCAAAATATGGCACACTGTCACAAAGTGAACACATGCTGTGGAAAATGTGGTGCTGATAGACTTGCTCAATGCAGAGTTGCCACAAACTTTCCATTTGTAAAACATGCAAAGACTGTGAGGCAAAATGAAGCAAAGAACAATAAAATAAGATAAGCCTGTATATGTGTTCTCATATATTCCTCAGAGTTACCCGCTGAGATAGGATTTTAAGTTAAACTGAAACTGATTCTAATTGGGTATGTATTTATTTTCTTACTGGTAGTAGAGACTGAGCTTCCCCAAATATTTCTTCATTCTCCTTAGTTTTAATATAAACTGTTAAGGTTTAGCAGTGCACATGGCACCCAGGCTAGAGACTCTATTTCTATTTGAGTATTCCCTGGCCACTGACTTGTAAGTAAAATTAAACAGTACAACCTCTGGTCATTGAAGCCTACTTCCCCCCTACTTATTCCCATTCCCTAGGCTGCAAGGTAAATGTGGTGGTGGTGCCAGATTCAATCTTTGAGAGAGAACATTACACTAGGAGATGGTGAAATGAGATAGAAAGAGATTGGTTCTTGAGGGCCTCCTGAAGCAGAGCTGCCTCCCTTCACAGAGCACAACCTTCACCTTGACTGTTACATGAGAACATAAGTCCCAGTCCTACTTTAGGCCTTTCTTTTGCTTTTTATTTTTTTTTAATTATCTTAATGTTTTCCCTTGCCAATTTATTATTTAATGAGTTGGAGATTGCATGGCTAGAGATGGAGCAAGGACTTGAGCCTTAACCTTGACTTTAGAGCCCATAATCTTTCCATATACAGTAGGGAAATAAGTAAGTGTTACCGCAAAGCCAAAAACTCCTATAATGATTTTCTGGATCTTCTTAACATTCTTACACCTGTGAGACAGAACACCTTGAAAGTAGTAATAACATATGCTTCCATTTATTTTACTAGACTTAATCTAAAAAATTAAATAAGGCAGAATGATAAGACTCTCCTATTCCCACAGAAATCATTATATACCCACTGCCAATTCTAGCAGAGGGAGCATAGCCATCTACACAGCAGGCTTGGCCTGTGCTATGGACAAGGAACCAAGCTGCGCTGCAGAACTAGAAGGCTCTCACTGTGGGTATCCTCCTTCTATATCATCCCACCTCAGTCACGAGCTGCTCCCATGCCACTTTCCATTGTTCTACATTGCATCCGTCCCTGGACAAGTCTCAATTTAGCCACACTATGTATTTTTATGCCTCTATTTTCTTCCCTTATTCTTTCTTTAACCACAAATTGTTTTTACAATGGTGTTGTTGCCTTTTGCTGATTTGTCAACCTCAGTAAAAGAAACACAGTTTACTTTAAAATATTCACAGAAGCATGCATATGAAACAAAAGTTAACCACAACAAAAAACTTAACCCAGTTATTTGGGACCTATAGTTTTGGACCTGATGTCAGGAGCAAAACCAGCCCAAGAATCCTTGCATAGACATCTTTACTAGGACCCTAGTTACATAGGTCCAATTCCTGGAACAAATGCTTTCCTTTATTCTGTATCACATTTACTTGTTCAGCTTTTCTGCTCATACCCTGTGACAAGAGTTAAGATTTTATCAATATTGACTATTACATTCCATATCCAGCAGTTCAACATGAATATGCCTCTATATTTTTCACTTCATCCTTCCCATTCTTCTATTAATAAAATTATTTATTTAAAGGCAATTGTACTACTTCAATTAAAATGTTATATTTGTCTTAAATTCTAAAAAGTCATGTTTCATAAGGTTCTTTTATTTTTTATTTATTTGTTTGTTTTTGAGACAGAGTCTCAGTCTATTGC
This sequence comes from Cebus imitator, assembly GCF_001604975.1. Lineage (NCBI taxonomy): Eukaryota > Metazoa > Chordata > Mammalia > Primates > Cebidae > Cebus > Cebus imitator. The sequence continues at coordinate 4,385,069 of NW_016107337.1, forward strand.
CCAGACTGGAGTGCAGTGGCATGATCTCAGCTCACTGCAACCTCTGCCTGCCAGATTCAAGTGATTTTCCTGCCTCAGCCTCCCGAATAGCTGGGATTACAGGTGCATGCCACCATGCCCAGCTAATTTTTGTATTTTTAATACAGATAGGCTTTCGCCATGTTGGCCAGGCTGGTCTCAAACTCCTGACCTCAGGTGATCCACCTGCCTTGTCCTCCCAAAGTGCTGGGATTACAGCCACGAACCACTGCACCCAGCAAGGTTCTTTTTTAAAAGTGCACACACACGCTGAAACCAAGTTGAAAACCTCAACACTTCGCCAACTGTGAGTCAGTTTCTTCTCACCTTGTTTCACATTGAAATGCCAGTTGTGCTAATACAAAATTAAATCATATAGTATTGGCCCAAATGTAAAATGGTCAATATAGCACTGTGTTTATGAGTGCAGATTATAGAGCCAAACAGCCTGGTGTTGAACCTTGCTCCTCTGCATGCTTACTGGGAACTCTGGACACATGACTGCACTCTCTGCCCATTTCTTTATCTGTAAAATGGGACTAAGAAGAGTCCTTAAATCATAGAACAACTAATGTAGGTAAAGTTCTTAGAACAGTCCCTGGCACAGAGTCGGGGCCTTATTTATATTAATTGGCTACTGTTATTATATGCTCAAATTCAGAAAGCTATCTGAGAGCAAAAGATAAAATCTCTTTCCAGCCAAGATATTACATTTATAACATCTCTTCCACTAATTGTCTCACATACAAATTACAAGAGGCTACAGCATTAGTTCTGATGTGCTGCAGATCTGTTCTTGCTACAGATCTTTATGATGCAGTCAACTATCATCTATTCTTTGTTATTTTATTTCATTTACAAGCTGGCCACATAACGCTTCCCTCTTGAGAATCTTACAGGCTGCTTGACTGTGCCCTGGAAGCTTGAAACAATAAAGATGGAAATTTTGGGGAGAATTATAATAAAAATTGCTTAAATTAATCATTTTCTGCCATGGAGCTATGATAAATCCCCAAACTGCACACTTCATAATGGGACAAGAGTGAGGTGGATGTTGAGAAGACCACCCCAATATTCACTACTGTACATGTGTTATTGCATTGCTCTGAGCAAATACTTTGGGAAATCCTTATTTTCTGATCATTGGTTCTTAAGATTGTTTAGCTCCCACAATATAGGTTAAGACATATTTTAACAATATCCTAGTGTTGTGTCAGTTCCTCTGAAATGCTGCTCATAATCCACTAAATTGACTGCATGACCTATGAATACGTTATAATTTAGTTTAAAAACTCTGTGCTGCCACTGTAATCCCAGCTACTCAGGAGGCTGAGGCAAGAAAATCACTTGAAGTCGAGAGACAGAGAGTGCATTAGGCGGAGATTGCACCACTGCACTCCAGCCGGGGGACAGAGTAAGACTCCGACTCAAAAAATAAAAAATAACTCTGTGCTATCTATAATAACTGAGGAATCATTCTATGCCTGCTCCTTGTTCAGCCTTGCCAAAAATAAGGGAAAAAACAAATGCAAACAACACGAAGCCAAGACCTTCCACTGTCCTCATCTGTCCTTTCCTGACCTTCAACCCATTTTATGCCTTCTTCTCTGCTAATGCTTTTTGTCTCCGCTCCTAACATCATATTTAAGAACACAAACATGGGAATTAGAGACCTGAATTGGAGCTTAGGCTTTGTTCCTTATTAGTTCTGTGACATTAGACAAGACTGCTTACCACTCTGAGCCTAAGTTTTTTACCTGTATAAATGGGAATAAAATAATTAGAATATTAATATTAAAGTGAGGATGAAATGAAGTATCTAGAACATGTAAAATAACTCAATATATATTAACCATGATGGTGCTATAAAAACCAACTCACATAATAAGATAAACTAATTACTCATTGGTATAAATGATGGTTTAATGTTTCCATTCCCAGGGCACTAGAAGTCTAAAATTAAAGGAATTTCTAAGTATAGAATGTCAATGATCGGTGACCTGATGAAGAAAGAATTTTTATCGCCAAGAGTGCTTTTTATATATCCTAAAGTCACATGACAGACATATTTGACTCTATTTTTGGTGAAAAGGAAGAAAAAAAGAAAGGAAAAGATAAATCTTTCCTAAAGAACACTATCAAAATGTCTTTGTCTTCTGAGTTAGCCTGAAAATATTTCAGAGTTAAACGCAGTGAGGTGAATTATCTGTCTTAAGTCTAATATTTTAGGAAAAAAAAAAAAGAATTTTGAGAAATTTAGACACTGAGCTCTTTTGGAAAACAAGTTAAAAAATGAATTAGCTCACTTAAAATTATTTTTAGAACAATTAACAATCTGCATGACCCTCCAACCCTTCCCCGATGAATCTTCCAATTTGCCACATGCTATTTTATACTTTTGTTAAATTCTATTTATGCATTCACATTACTTATTCACAGCCAGGAGATCAGAGCACTAAAACAGAAATCACATTAAATGCTGCAGACAGAATGTGGAAAGGCTGTAAAATTACCCACCCATAGTTATGAAGCTGTTATTAACCCTATGGCAACAAGCCAATTTAGAGAAGTTATTTAAAGTTGTCATTCAGGGAGTGTTGGCACTCCATTGTGGTTCAGTATTTTTTATGCCAATTACATTTGATTTATAAGTTTTCACTGTTGTGAGGCCTAACATTTGCCCATTGGTAGTATGGCCCTTTGCAGTTAGTTATAACTAAGTAGAAATTATATTTTATACTTGACAATAAATGCATTGAGTAGTTTTATGGTCTTGCTTTCAGTTTTATATTGTTTCTGAATTTTCAATTTCCCAAAAAAAGCAACTTCAATGGTCTCAGCTGCTACCCATGAGCTTGATTAGGTACTAAACTAAGGCACTCTCAGCTTGGGAGTTGGGGAGGAGGAGTGAAGGAGAAAAGGCTAAATAATTTCTAGAGACAGAAAATAGTGAGCCGATATTCCATCCTTTAGATTCTACCGTTTTTTACTGATTTGACGTAGGAGTATCTTATGAGCGAATTGAATTTCAGTAAGCTTATCAGCTCTGGAGTTGATCTTAATTCTTTCAAGTTATTATAGTAATAAATCGCTCTTTAAATTGATGCTTCATCATACTAATCATTACACAGAAATGAAATGGTTAAAGAAGACCTGACTTATGACTGAGATAAAATGCAAGCATGAAAACAATCAAAACTTTGCATGTCTACCTAATTATTGATGAACTTTTCTGTACAATTGATTCTGTTTTGTGATGAGCTTGGTCTATGCTTTACAATCATCTCATTATACTGTAATTTTGTTCTTTCCAATAAACTTATTAAAAATTTACTCCATCTTTCTTAATGGATTAAAACTAAGTTGAAGTACATAATAGATGGAAACCAAATACAAAGACATAGGTAGGCTATTACAGATGCCCCTTGACTTACAATAGGGTTGTGTCCCTGTAAATCCATGGTAAGTTGAAAATATTGTAAGTCAAAAATGCATTTAATACTCCCAGAAAACCTATTATAAAGTGGAAAATCATAAGTCAGACCATTATAAGTCCAGATGCTCCTCTACTTACAATGGGATTATGTCTCAAAAAACCTATTATAAAGTCAAAAAATTGTAAGCAGAACTATCATAAGTTGGGAACCATCTGTACTTCTAATTAATTTATATTATCAACAATTCTAGAAAATGATTTCATAATTTATAATATCTTTATAGTACCTCTTACAAGAGTATAATACAATTTTATAACACTCAAAACCAAGGAAAATAAAAATTATTTATCATATATGTTTGCCATGAACTATGTTTATAAAAAGCAAATGAATAATACATATTTATAGCTAAATGAAAATTAGAAATAGAAATTCGAAGAGTGATCACCACTGGAGGAAAGGCAGTGATATGGGATAAAGGAAGAGCAGAAAGATAAAAGCTATTGCTGGTGTTCTAGGTAAAGCCTTCAAACTGTGTCCCACAGGTCAAATCCAGTTACTACTATTTTGGTAAAGTTTTACTGGTATACAACCATGTGCATTTATGCATATACTTGCAGTGGATGCTTTTGTGCTTCAACAGCAGAGTTGAATAGTTGTGAAAAAGATATGACTTGAAAAACCTAAAATATTTATCTCTCTTTAAAGAAAATGTTCCTGACTCCTGATTTACCCAACTAAAACTTAAAAGCCCTCTATTAATTGTTAGTTTATGTAGAATAATATACTGACACCTTCATTCACTTCAGCTTTACCTATCCTCATCCCTAAGGATAAATTGTTCCTTCAGCATAAAATTACATACAAGCAGTGGAAGAAGGAGCAATCAATACTAAAAAGATCAAGGTTTTTTTCTTATAGGTTTTCCAATCTGAAAAAAGTAAGAACCCTGTATTTTCCTTATATCATGAAACCAGGAAAGGGTTTCTAGCTTTGACCATAATAGAATGATAGAATAATTTTCTAGCCATCCACAGAGGCTAACCCTGTATGAACTAAATGAGAACGTGATGGAAATATAAGGGAATGACTTTTCATTATCCTCTAGATTTTAATTAACTTCTTTTTTTTTAACTTTTATTTTTTATTTTTGTAGGTACATAGTATGGGTATATATTTATGGGATACATGAGCTATTTTTGTATGGGGTACTGGCATGCAATGTGTAATAATCACATCATGGAAAATTGGACATCCATCCCCTCAAGCATTTATCCTTTGTGTTACAAACAATCCAGTTATACTCTTTTAGTTATTTTTAAATGTGTAACTAAATTGTTATTGAATGTGGTCCCCCTGCTTTCAAATACTAGGTTTTAGATATTCTTTCTAATTTTTTGTTTTATACCCACTAAGCATCCCCACCTCCTCTTCCCCACTACCCTTCCCAGTCTCTGGTAACTATACTTCTATTTTCTATATCCATGAGTTCAATTGTTTGGATTTTTAGATTCCCACAAAAAAAGCGACAAAGTGTAGTGTTTGTCTTTCTGTGCCTGGCTAATTTCATTTAATGTAATGACTTCCAGTACATCCATGTTGTTGCAGATAACAGGATCTCATTCTTTTATGGCTGAATAGTACTCCATTATGTATAAGTATCACATTTATTTATCCATTCATCTGTTGACGGACACTTAGTTTGCTTCCAAACCTTAGCTATTGTAAACAGTGCTTCAACAAACACGGGAATGCAGGGTTTTTTTCCCTGTACTGATTTCCTTTCTTTGGGGTATATATCCAGCAGTGAGGTTGCTGGATCATATGATAGCCCTACTTTTAGTTATTTCGAGGAATCTCCAAATTTTTTTCCATAGTGGTCATACTAATTTACATTCCCACCAACTGTGTATAGGGGCTCTCTTTTCTCCACATCCTCACCAGCATTTATTACTGCCTAACTTTTGGATAAAAGCCATTTTAACTGGGATGAGATAGTATTTTATTCTAAATTTGGTTTGCATTTCTCTGATGATCAATGGTGTTGAACATATTTTCATATGCCTATTTGCCATGTGTGTCTTCTTTCGAGAAATGCCTGTTCAAATCTTTTGCTCATTTTTTAAATTGATGTATTAGATATTTTCCTATATGATTGTTTGAGCTCCTTATATATTCTGGTTATTAATTCCTTGTCAAACGGGTAGTTTGCAAATATTTTCACCCATTCCATGGGTTGTCTCTTTACTTTGTTGATTGTTACCATTGCTGTGCTGACGCTTTTTAACTTGATCTCATTTGTCCATTTTTGCTTTGGTTGACTCTGCTTGTAGGGTATTACTCAAGAAATTTTTGTTTAGAATGATGTCTTATAGAGTTTCCAAAGTTTTCTTGTAGTAGTTTTATAGTTTGAGGTCTTGGGTTTAAGTCTTTTATTCATTTGCATTTGATTTTTATGTAAGGGGAGAGATAGGGATCCAGTATCATTCTTATGCAGATGAATATCCAGTTTCCCCTGCACTATTTATTGAAGAGACTATTTTTTTCCTCAATATATGCTCTTGGCACCTTTGTTGAAAATTAGTTCAATGTAGATGTATAGATCTGTTTCTGGGTTCGCTCTTCTGTTTCCTTGGTATATATGTCTGTTTTGTTGTCAGTATCATGTTGTTTTGGTTCCCTTGCTCTGTAGTATAATTTCAAATAAGGTAATGTGATTCCTCCAGTTTTGTTCTTTTCGCTTGGGATAGCTTTAGCTATTCTGGGTCCTTCTAGTTCCGTATAAATTTTAGAATTTTTTTCTATTTCCATGAAGAACGTTATTGGTATTTTGATACAGAATGCATTAAATCTGTAAATTGTTTTGGTTACTGGACATTTCCCACTCCTGAACATGGAATATCTTTCTTTTTATTGTATCTTAAATTTTAAAATCAATGTTTTATAGTTTTCATTGTAGAAATCTTTCATTTCTTTGGCTACTTCCTAGATATTTTAATTGTAGTTATTGTAAAAATGTGATTACTTTATTAATTTCTTTTTTCAGATTGTTTGCTAGCGACATATAGAAATGCTACTGAATTTTGTATATTGGTTTGATATCCTGCAACTTTACTGAATTTGTTTGTCAATTCTAATAGTTTTTTGGTGGAGTCTTTAGGTTTTTTTAAATATAAGATCATATCATCTGCAAACAAGAGTAATTTGACCTCTTTCCAAATTGTATGCCTTTTACTTCATTCTTTTGTCTGATTGCTCTTGCTAGGACTTTCCAGTACTATGTCAAATAACAGCAGTGAAAGTGGGCATCTTTGTCATATTCCAGATCTGAGAGTAAAAGATTTCAGTTTTTCCCAATTCAGTAAAATACTAGTTGTGGGTTTGTCATATATGACGTTTAATGAATTGAGTTAAGTCCTTCTATAATCTGTTTTTTTGAAGGTTTTTATCATGAATTACGTTGAACTTTATTAAATGCTTTTTAAGCATCAATTGAAATGATCATACAGTGTTTGTCTTTCCTACTGTTGATATACCACATTGAACAACTATGTTGAACCATCCTTGCATCCCTGGAATAAATTCCACTTGGTTATGATAAATAGTCTTTTCAATGAATTGTTGAATTTCGGTTGCTAACATTTTGTTGAGGATTTTTGCATCAATATTCAACAGAGATATTCCTATAGTTTATTTTTGTGATACATCTTTGTCTGGTTTTGGTATCAGGATGACGCTAGCCTCATAGAATGAATTTGTATTTTCTCTTCCTCTGTTTTATGTAACAGTTTGCATAGATTTGGTATTAGTTCTTTAAATGTTTGGTAGAATTCACCAGTACCCCATCAGGTACAAGGCTTTGCTTTACTGGGAGACTTTTTAATGACTTCAATCTTATCACTTGTTATTGATCTACTCAAGTTTTGTATTTCTTCATGATTCAATCTTGGTGGGTTGCATTTGTCTAGCAGTTTGTCCATGTTGTCTAGATTTTCCAATTTATTGACATATAATTGCTCATAATAGCCCCTAATGTTCTTTTGAAATATTTGTGGTATCAGTTGTAATGCTTCCTTTTTCATCTCTGATGTTATTTATTTGGATCTTCTCTCCTTTTTTCTTGGTCTGGCTAAAGCTTTGTCAACTTTGTTCATCTTTTTAAAAGAAAAAAATGGCTTTTGTTCATTAACTTTTGTATTGTTTTCTTCATTAAAAAATCATTTATTTCTGTTCTTATCTTTATTATCTCTTTTCTTCTACTAATTTTGGGTTTGGTTTGCTCTTACTTTTCTGGTTCTCTAAGATGCATCATTAGATTGTTTATTTGAAGTTTCTTTTTTTATGCAAGCACTTATAGCTATAAATTTCCCTTTTAGTACTGCTTTTGCTGTATCCCATAGGTTTTAGGATGTGTTTACATGATCATTTGTTTCAAGAAATTTTCAATTTTCTTCTTAATTTCTTCATTGATACACTAATCATTCAGGAGCATATTGTTTAATTTCCATGTGTTTGTATAGTATCTCAAATTTATCTTATTGATTTGTAGTGTTATTCCATTGTGGTCAGAGAAGATGTTTGGTATTATTCCAATTTTTGGAATGTTTTAAGACTTGTTTTGTGACCTAAAATATGGTCTATCCTTGAGAATGATCCACGTGCTGAGGAGAAAAATGTATATTCTGCAGTTGTTGGATAAATATTCTGTAAATAAATATAGGTCTATTTGTTCTATAGTACAGAGTAAGTCCAAAGTTTCTTTGTTGATTTTCTGTTCGGGAGATCTGTCCAGAGATCTGTCCAGTGCTGAAAGTTCAATGTTGCAGTCTCTAGCTATAATTGTATTAGAGTTGATCTCTCTCATTAGCTCTAATAATATTTGCTGTATACATCTGGGTGCTCCAGTATTAGATGCATATATATTTACAGTAGTTATATTTGTTTGCTAAATTGATCCCTTTCTTATTATATAATGACCTTCTTTGTCTCTTCTTACAGTTTTTGTCCTGAAATCTATTTTGTCTGATATAAGTATAGGTACTCCTGCTCATTCTTGGTTTCCATTTGCATGGAATATCCTTTTCAATTTCTCTATTTTCAGTCTACGTGTGTCTTTATTAATGAAGTGGGTTTCTTGTAGGCAACAGATTGTTGGGTCCTGTTTTTTAATCTCTTCAGTCACTCTATGTCTTTGACTGGGGAGTTTAATCCGTTTCCATTTAATGTTATTATTGACAAGTAGAGATTTACTCCTGACATTTTGTTAGTGTTTTCTGGTTGTTCTAGTCTTTTCTTTTTTTTTCTTTTCTCCTGTTTTCCTTTTAGTGAGGATAATTTTCTCTAGTGCTATGCTTTAATTTATTGCTTTTTATTTTCTATGTATGCATTGTATGTTTTTTGATTTGAGGTTACCATGATACTTGCAAATTCTATTTTATTTTAAACTAACAACAGTTATTGCATAAACAAAGAAACAAACATATAAAAATACAATAAAAACTCTACGCTTTAACTTCATTCCTCCTCTTACTAACTTTTCGTTGCTTCTCTTTATGTCTTACTATATTGTCTATGCTTTAAAAAGTTGTTGTAGCTCTTATTTTTGATTGATTCATCATTTAGTCTTTCTACTTAAGCCAAGAAAAGTTTACACACCAGGAGCAGGAGAGAGCGAAGAAAGAAGTGCTATACCCTTTCAAACAACAAGAGCTTGTGAGAACTCTATCAACAGAACAGCAAGGGAGAAGTCTGCCCCCATGATTCAATACTTCCTGCTTGGCCTCTCCTTCAACACATGGATATTACAATTTGATATGAAATTGGGGTGGGCATACAGAGCCAAACCATAACAGAAGGCTTTCTGAGCATTGAAAGGAACTTGACCCTCAAGTCCAATAACACTGTAGTTTTTGCAGACTCATAGAAGTACCACCTTGGTGGTTTTGGATACAATCTGGAAGAATGCTCTAGATTACCAGGCAGAAACTTTTGTTCTTTGCCCCTGCTTTCTCCCAAACATACAAAGTCTCTCTGTGCTGAGTTACCTGGAACTGGAGGTGTGGTGATGCAGACAGCCCTGTGGCCACCACCAGGAGACTCACTGAGTCAGACCTGAAGCCAGCACAGCATTTACTGCACCTTGCCTGAGGCCCTTCCCTTCAGGGTACTGAGTTTCCTGGAGCCCTGGGCATGCCCAGAGATGGTGTCTGGGAACCAGTGATTGATTGATGTGAAAAACCTTAGCAATTTATCTGATGTTCTATCCTACTGTGGCTAAGATGGCACTCAAACCACAATACAAAGTCTTTCCCACTCTTCCCTCCCCTTTGAGTAGCAGAGGGGAGGCAGAGTAGCCTCTCCCTTTGGCCATCATCATTCATTGGGGGGTTCTGTCAGGCCACCACTGATGTTTGCTTAGAGTCCAAGGGCTCTTCCTTCAGCTTGTGTGAATGCTGCCAGGCCTACGATTCATCTTTCAGGGCAGTGGGCTTCCCTCTGGCTCAGGGAAGTTCCAGTAATACTGTCTAAAATCCTAGGCTGGCACTTAAGGACCTCCGAAAGCCTACTTGTTTGTCTAACTCACTGTGGCTGAGCTGGTACCTAGGGTGCAATACAAAGTCCTCTTTATCTCTCCCTGTACTTTTCTCAAACAGAAGGAGTCTTCCATTGTAGACACTGTAACTGAGAATGTGCTGGATCTCCCCTGAAGCCAGCATGTCTCAGATCCCAAGGCCTATGACATACTCCCTGGATATGGCTAGTGGTTTTTCAGAGCCCAAGGGCTTTTCAGTCAGCAAGTGATGAAACCTGTCAGGATGGATTATTTCTGTTAAGGTAGTGAGTTCCCTTTTGGCCCATAGTGTGTCTAGAAATGTCATCCAGGAGTTAGCATCTTGAATGTGGGCCCTCAAGTCTGCCTGGTGCTCTATCTTACTATGGCTGAGCTGGTATCTAAGATGCAAGCTGGCATCTTCATTACTCTTTGCTCTCTTCTCCTTAAGCAGACGGGAGGAGTCACTTTCACTGCCTGGGGTAGTGGGAAAAATGGCGTAAGTCCTCCCTTGGCCTTCCCAGCTAGTGTCTCCCTAGGTCACATGCTGCACCAGTTCACTGGTGTAAGCCTAACCTAGCACTAGGAGTTGCCTAGGCATTGCAGTGCTTTGTGCCCCAGACTGCCTTTCAAGTTTACCTAGTACCCCAGAGCATTTCAGCTTGTGCTGCAGAGGCCTGCTAAGAAACTCAATTTCCAATGATAGACAATTCCCCTCTGGCTGGGGTTGGTCCAAATGCTCTCTCCATGCTGGTGCTGACTGGACCCAGCATGGCTTTATTCTCCACTGTGATGGAGTAGCACTGAGTTCAATGTAAAGTTTACCAATTGCTACATTCTCCCTTTCCAGAGTACACAGATTCTCTCCCCAGGATGCACAGCTGCTGCCAGAGGATGGTGGTGAGAAGGGTGACAACAGCAATTCAACACTGCATCCTTGTCCATCCTCAATGTTTCTTTCCACAGTATGAAATGAAAGCCAGGTACTATGATTGCTCACCTGATTTTTGGTTCTTGTGATGGTGTTTTCTGTGTGCAGATAGTTGTTAAAGTTTGGTGTTGTTTTAGTGGGGTTGGTGGGAATAAATGGTGTAGGCTTCTATTTTACCATCTTGCTTGGACAGTCCACAGTCCCAGTTAATTTCTTGATAAGATAGAGTGAAAGTAAGTGGCTCCTTTTGGTACTGAGTCATCCTTATGAAGTCTTTTAGAAAGTGAAGATTACAACAGCCAGGTTATATATAGACCAATGGTTCTCAACCAGGTACAATTTTGAAACTCCCCCAAATGAGACATTTAGCTATATCTGGGGACATTTTTGGCTGTCACTGCAAATGGGAGGTTTCTATTGGCATCTAGTGTGTATAGGTCAGGGATGCTGCTAAGCATCAAATAATGCAAAAGGCAGCCCAACAAAACGAAGCCTAAAATGTCAAAAATGCTGAGGTTCAGACATCCTGATATTGACTCTTGGATTAAGTATGTTGACAATAAGAGTCAAGATTTAGACAATAAGTCTAAATCCCAGGTAAGTAACACCCTTCAGAACATTCCTTCTGGATTTGGTAGACATGCTACATATACTGACATATGTGCAAACTCTAATACATACATTCTATTTAACAGGAAAACTTGAAGCAACTCTCCATAATGGAAACTACTTGGATATTTTTTAATTCAAAAATATTGTTTGATCTAAATTATTCCTAAAAATTGCCTCAGTTCTTTCATTTATTCTATACACACAGAGTTAGCACACAGAAATAATTTTTTAAATTATACTATTGCTTACACATTATCATTTCATACAGATAATTGGCCATCTTTCAAAAATATGAAATGCAAAAGGGCACTGTCATGAGGTTTCTTGTTTGTTATGCAGCTTTGAGTAGGGCCTTAGCATCTGCACATGCCTTAATCCACATCCAAGTGATATTATTGAGCATTCTAAAAAGAGTGTCTGGAAAATTATATGTCATAAGCTTAAACAGTCTGGCTGTCACCATCAGGAGGAAAAAAAAATGGTTTTAGCAAATGTTTCAGATGTATCCCAAAAAGGCTGTGAACATTTTCATTAAAATCAAGAATTTATTTTATAATTAGCATTCCATATGTAACTATTCCCTTCTTAATTTTAGTGAATTAATGGATATTTCTAATCTTCCCAAGAAGATATATGACAGCTTTGTTGTTCATTAAATGTCTCATTAGTAGGCTCTGGAAAAGTAGGATTCTAAATACCCGAAATTAGTAAATGTTAATAGTCAGTTCTGAAACTTTTAAAATGCATGCTCTGAGGTTGATAATTACAGCTGTTATATCCATCATTATTTATTTATAGATGTTGTTAGCAAAGATCTAGTAAAACTACTTATTAAATAAATTGGAATATTGTTTCCTCAAATGAATTAATCAATGTCTTATTCTGTGTGTTCCATTTTAAATTGTAAAATTCTAGGGTTTAAAATGTCTAAAAAAAAAAAAAAAAAAATGTGCCTTAAATTATAGAATTCATCAAGGAAAATATAAGACATTCCCAGAATGAATCTTAATTGTACCTACCATAGCCCTATCCAGAACTAACCTAGACAAAATTTATGAAACAAAGAGTTTGTATATCAGCCTGCCTTCTCCCCAATATACTTAGAGGTCCAATGGCCTCTTTTCATTTTATTTTATCTTGTTTAAATTAATTCCATCCCTGTCATTCCAAGCTGTTGAGGTTTTCAACAGTGCAGTTCCCTAATAAATGCTGTGTGGTTCCCTCTATTACACAAAAACCACATCAACAAATCTAATCAGATTAACCCCTTCTCTACCTTGAGTTTCTCTAGGACTACTGTAGGTGCACAACCTTAAAAGATTGGCTTTTTGAAAGTAAAGATTTATCTGACATTCTCTCAACATTCTTAAAGGCATGTTTTCTTTCTGAGGAACTACTTAAATATTACATTCTATGTGAACTAGTAAAATATTAATTTTAGAAACAGTGCAAAAAGTAAAGAAGATATTGTAATTCCTAAAGCAAGCATTTAAGAGGTAATACAAGGCAATATGGCTAAAATACTAGTAACTGAATTTAAAATAGAATTAACAAAAAAATTAAGTTTGTCAAAAAATGGCAAAAAAGGAGGAATGGAAGAAATAGAAGCATAAGTGACGAATAGTAAACAATAAATTGATAAAGTAAATCCAACAATATCAATAATTAAATTAAATGTTCATGGACAACATATGCCAATCAAAGAATGAAATTTCAAGTTGGATTCTTTAAAAAGCAAATCCCAACTACCGTGCATATGCTGGCTTTTGTAGACATGTACTTTAAAAATAAAGAACGGATAGATTGAATATAAATAGATGAATAAACATAATATCATGTTAGCAGCATAAAGAGTCTGGAGTAATGTTGTATTGATGTAGGATAAAATACACTTCAATACTAAGTATAACTTACATCCTGAGTGATAATAAAAACATAACACATAAAATATGTGGTATGGGCAAGGTGTGGTGGCTCATGCCTGTAATCTCAGTACTTTGGGAGGCCAAGATGAACAGATTGCTTGAGCCTAGGAGTTTGAGACAAGCAAGGGCAACATGATAAAATCCTGTCTCTACAAAGAAAAACAAAAAATAAAATAAAAATAGCTGGTGTGGTGGTGCACCTGTATTCCCAGCTACTTTGGAGGCTGAGGTGGTTTGAGCCTAAGAGGCAGAGGCTGTAGTGAACCAAGATCACCTCACTGAGCTCCAGCGTGGGTGACAGAGACTTTGTCTAATTTTTTTTTTTTTAATTTTTAAGTGAAATTAAAAATATATATATTCAGGATAAACTGATACAGTTCATATAGGGAAATGTTTAGCTTTAAATACTTACATTAGAAAATCAATTCCCGGCCAATGCATCAGTAACATTTGCCGGGCGCGGTGGCTCATGCCTGTAATCCCAGCACTTTGGGAGGCCGAGGCGGGTGGATCACAAGGTCAAGAGATCGAGACCATCCTGGTCAACATGGTGAAACCCCGTCTCTACTAAAAATACAAAAAATCAGCTGGGCATGGTGGCGCGTGCCTGTAATCCCAGCTACTCAGGAGGCTGAGGCAGGAGAATTGCCTGAACCCAGGAGGCAGAGGCTGCGGTGAGCCGAGATCGCGCCATTGCACTCCAGCCTGGGTAACAAGAGCAAAACTCCGTCTCAAAAAAAATAAAATAAAATAAAATAAAATCAAAAAGATTTAACCTAATGACCCAAATTGCTACCTGAAGAATCTAGAAAAAGAAAAGTAAACCAAGAATAAATAGAAGTAGGAATAAAGAGCAGAAATAGAAGAAACAGAAAACTGACAATTGAGAAAAGTAAAAACCCAGTTTAAAAAAATCCACAAAATTGATAAATTCATGGCTATTCTAATCCAGAAATAATGAGAGGGAGAAAGAGAGAAAATACAAATTACCAATATCAACACTGAAAGAAAAGTTGCCACTACAGATCCTTAAAGACATTGCAAGGACAATGAAGAAATATTTTGAATAAAAATATGACAACAATTTTGGTTACTTGTTAATACCTATTGTGAAGAGCTGTTTAAGAAAAGATAATACATATAGAGTGTATATAAAAATGCTTCTGTTACACTGATGCCAACTATAAGCCAGGCTTTTTGTATATCATATTTCACACAGTTTATAACTTAATGGGAAGAAATGATTTGTTCTGTTTTATAGGTGAGGAAACTGGAGCTGAGAAATAGTAACTAACTTTTCAAAATCTACACAGACAAAAAAGAAAAGAGTTGTTATTTGAATCCATTATCTACTTAGCTCCAAAGTATATGCATTTAAAATGATATAACATGTTGCTATAGTGATACATATATAGTTTACCCTAACTGATACCAATTATATCTTCTAAGCCTCTCTTTTCTTATCCTCTCTCACATTCCAAATGCCAAAATTGTATATTTTTATACAAAAAAAAAAAAAAGCAGTGCAGTGGTGTGATCCTTGCTCACTGCCACCTCCGCCTCCCAGGTTCAAGTGATTCTCCTGCCTCAGCCTCCTGAGTAGCTGGGATTACAGATACATGCCACCACACCCGGCTAATTTTGTATTTTTAGTAGAGATGGGGTTTCACCATGTTGGTCAGGCTGGTCTCGAACTCCTGACCTTGTGATCCGCCCGCCTCAGCCTCATAAAGTGCTGAGATTAGAGGTGTGAACCACTGCACATGGCTGAACTTCTTCTCTTAAAAGCAAAACATATATTACAAAATAATGGGACAATAATCTGTGCTCTAAAAGCACTAAAATTATATAATAATTAAGAAAGAACAAATGAGTTTTAAGTAGTATGAGCATAATATAAAACAATCATTATCACAACAGCTTCCAAGTTCTCTGGGTTAGGGAGCAGATTTTACACAGCTTCATATTTGCCATAGGAACTTTGTCAAATTCAATCTTTATACCTGAAAGTATTATATAACTTAAATGGACATGACAGAATAAAAATAAAATTATTACCAAATGAATCATATTAAAATATAATTATTTAGTAAGCTAATCAAAATTTCTAATCCTATCAGACCAAAAATCATCTGACATCAGGTTTTTTTATCATCAGCAAGGTGTAAGTGACAAGGAAACAATGTTTCAAATTTTTATAGGTAATTATATTACTTCTATGTTGAAACAAATTACAAATAAAACATGAGTTCAAATTACAGATACTTTCAGATATTCAGATGAAATGGGAGAAGTTCCCTTTTCCCTCTTGCAGGGTATACAACGGGGTGTGGCTTGCTTCTTCGGTGACTGGCTGCTCAAACCTCTAAGGGGAGTGTGCAGATGGGCTGGTCATGAGGAGCGTTTCTGACTCCTCAACAGTGTCTAGGGTTAAGTGTTTGCAACTCCTGAAGCCCCAGTGGGCATGAGTTGCAGGGTGCTCTTTCAGCTTTGCCTTCTGCAGGGGGCTTGTGTTAATCAGCTCGTCAGACTCTCTGCCTTATCACAAGGACAGAGGACTTTCTGCATCCCAGGTTCTTGCCCTAGTGTACCAGAAAAATCAGATCACACATGGGCTTGGAGGATAGGTGCAAGGTTTTGTTGAGTGGTAGAGGTAGTTCCCGTGAGATGCATGGGGAGCCACAGGGGGATGGAGTGGAAAGGTGGTCTTCCCCTAGAGTCAGGTTGCCCAGTGGCCAGACTCTCCTCTGACTGCCTCCAACCAGATTCCACATTATTCCACCATCAATGGCCTGATGGTGTCTGCTGGTGTCTGTCTCTGTGTTCTCCTGCTCTTTTGAACTCCAGCCACTCATGTCTGTGCCTGCTAGGGTCTTGGGTTTTTATGGGTACCAGATGGGGGGCATCGTGGGCCAAAAGGCAACTATTGGGGCATGGAAACAGAAATGCCTGTTCTCATTTAGGTCCATGAGTACAGGCCCAAGGGTGGAGCCCTCATCAGGGACCCTACCCTTCTCTACCCAGCACGTCCCTGCCCCCTCCCATATCACAAGGACTCAAAATATTAACTCACTGGTTTTTCTAAGAAATTCATTTGACTCTGTACATATTATGAGTGAAAAACACAAAAGAAGAAGACAGAATATGAAATGCTATAAGCTCTCCCAGATTCCAACAGAAGGAATCCGAGGAAGACAGTTGTGTAGCAATTCTAGAAAATAACTGGACCAAATTAGAACAGGAAGTCAGTAAGCTCCAAAAAGAAATTACTCATAAAGAATGCCAGGACGAACAACAGGAAAGAACACTTGATGAAAAATTCATGGTTCAGTTATGAAGCAAATTTTAATGTGGTGTGATTTTCAGCAACTAAGTTAAAACCCATTTGACCTTAATTCTGGTGAGATTCTTCTTCTAACAGTAAAGTCTTGACAGTGGTCCTTTAGGAAGAGAATTCTAGCATACTGCTTGGGTCTAAAGCTAAAAGCATTAAAATAATAATTTTTTTTCTTTTTTTCTTTTATCTTTTGTTTGTTTGTTTGTTTTCTGAGACAGAGTCTCACTCTGTTGCCCTGGCTGGAGTGCAGTGGTGTGATCTCAGCTCGCTGCAATGTCCACCTCCCTGGTTCAAGCAATTCTGCTTCAGCCTCCCTAGTAGCTAGGATTACAGGTGTGCACCACTGTGCCCAGCTAATTTTTGTATTTTTAGTAGAGACAGGGTTTCACCATGTTGGCCAGGCTGGTCTCAAACTCCTGACCTCCTGATCAGCCCACCTGAGCCTCCAGCCTCCCAAAGTGCTGGGATTACAGGCATGAGCCACCACGCCCGGCCAATACTTATTTATAATCAACATATAAATAAATACTGAGATATTTATTTAAATGTAGATAATTTATGGAATATTTCTGTAGATATGGATATAAATAAGGCATGGAATATTTATGTTGATTCAAGTTATAAATTAACAACAAAAGATCCAATTAATTATACCTGCAGAGTCAAATGTAAATATTATCAACATTAATAATGTGAAAGTAAAATTATAGATGCCACAATTTGAAAATGAATAATTAAGGGTGCAAAAAAACCATATTTTAACATTAGTTCAAAATCAAGAGTTACTGTCTGAATATGATGAAATAATACATGTAAGTGTAAAAAATGTTTAAAATTACAAGGAGAGCTAATAGAATAATAAGTAATAATACTAATCTGCAGAGTCAAATGTAAATATTATCAACATTGATAACATGAAAGTAAAATTCTAGATAGCAAAATTTGAAAATGAAAGGGTCCAAAACACCATGTTTTAATTAGTTCGAAATCAAGAGTTACTGTCTGAATATGATGAAATAATACATATAAGTGTAAACAATGTTTAAAATTACAAGGGGAGATAACAGAAGAATAATTAATAATACTAATCTCAATAATTGGGAGGATAGAAAGGAATTAAATAGTATAAGTTAAATATTTATCTTTCATAATAGAGGCAACAGAGTTGATATTTCAAAAATAGCTTATTAAACGAAGTTGTGGGATCAAACAGCAAATGATAATAACAGTTGAAAATGATTGCTTCTGACAAGTGGGTATGCATAGAACTTTTTATTATAACATTTTCTGCACTATTTGAATTTTTAACATGCCCATTCTGCTCTGATAAAAATAAAAATTTTAAATAAAGTATAAGAGTATTATACATACAGTGCCATGTAAACTTGACTAACAAATTAATGCTTTGAATATATCGCCACTGATGTGAGCAAAAGAAAGCATATAAAACCATGAATAGAGCAATTTTTAAGAGGTAAACCATGGTTATATGTCATATAAAATTTCATTCTATATATAATTTCAATAGCAATAAAATAAAGATTAATTCAACAGGAATAGTTTTACTTCTAATTATTCTGCAGGCAATGCTCTTTTATAAGCTAAAATAAATGCAAGGAATCAAAATACTACTAAGCAGTCATGATGTTAAGTCACAGCTGAAAAGATACACGCTATCAATAAATCAAGAACTTCAATAAAAGTCTTAAAAGCATGTTTAACTATATTCCAGTGATGAGAAATATAAATTAATAATGAAAACTGTTGGCCAGAATAATCTCCAACAGAATTTCTGAGCCATCCACAATCTTCCCATTAAAATTTGGCTGTCACCAATTAAAATAATAGAGAATATTTCTCCTTCAAAGATAAAATTTTAGTGTTCATAAGCCCTTCTCTCCATTGGCAGTCTTTTTTACTATATGTGGTTCAAAAGTCCGGGCTATTTTTAAAAAGCTTTAGAAATCTCAGACCTCAAACTATATAAGGAAGATGTAATTTAAAAGTATACAATTTTGTATTATTCAATGAGTTTAAATCCTGAAAACTCCAACTGTCTTGCAGTCTTCTCAGCTTCAACCTTTCCCCACACAGACTGGATTCACCTGTGAACAAATCCTTTGACTCACTCGGTCCTTGTCATTACACATTTACTTTCATCTGTGTCTTATGAATACTCTATTTCTAACCAAAGCCTTGAAGAAATCAGCATATTTTTGGCTTATACTCCATAATATGCAACTTGACTTCAAGAAAAATCTACTCTTCTCACATAGCCACCTAGCACCTAATAAATACCTTAGAGTAGCGTGGTCTAAACAAACTTTCTGCTCTGAAATGCACTTATTGACAGTTATTATACATAAAGGTAGATTCTATTATGTTAGTGGTTGCAGGATTATAGTATCCAGTATGCTATACAACGTGTGCCATAACTGAAAAATGGAGCAGGCAGTCTCTGTAGGCATGTTTCCAGTCTTCAGGAGCCAGCCATTCTTAAAATTCTTAGAATTTGGCAGTGGGAGAATTATATAGTCAGTTGAAATATGATATTAAAAGAAAAGAGTGGTTAGTACATGGCGATCCAAACAGATAAGTTTTGTTACTTCTTCTAAATCACTCTCAGTATAGCACAGTTGCAGAGATCCAACAAAAAGTAAAAAGCAGAAATCCCGAAAAGCTTAGAAAGCACAGGAGATAACGTTAGCAGGAGGGAATATATCCAAGTCACACAGCACCAAAGTGGCGACGAGTATGGGCCTGCAGCAACCTCAATTCTTGCCTCCCCAGAAGAAAGAATTCAACTGAGGGGCATAAGGCAGAAGGCGAGACCAAGGCAAGTTTTAGAGCAAGAGTGAAAGTTTATTAAAAAGCTTTAGAGAGCTGAGCGTGGTGCCTCACGCCTGTAATCCCAGCATTTTGGGAGTGGGATTTGGGTGGATCATGAAGTTAGGGGATTGAGACCATCCCGGCTAACCTGGTGAATCCCCCGTCTCTATTAAAAATACAAAAACTTAGCCGGGTGTGGTGGCACGTGCCTGTAGTCCCAGCTACTTGGAAGGCTGATGCAGGAGAATAGCTTGAACCCAGGAGGCAGAGGTTACAGTGAGCCGAGATTGCACCACTGCACTCCAGCCTGGGTGACAGAGCGAGACTCCGTCTGGGAGAAAAAAAAAAAAGCTTTAGAGCAAGAATGAGAGGAAGGAAAGTATATTTGGAAGAGGGCCAAGCAGACTACTTGAGAGACTGAGTGCACTGTTTGATCTTTGATTTGGGGTTTTATACGTTGGCATGCTTCCAGGGTCTTGCGTCCCTTCTTCCCCGATTCTTCTTTTGAGGTGGGTTGCCTGCATGTGCAGTGACTTGTCCACATTTGGAAGAGGTGGGGCGCACGGTGTTTCATGGAGTTGTACGCATGCTTACTAGAGGCATTCTTACCAGTCCAAATGTTCCTAGATGGTCATATGCCAGTTAAACTCCACCCTTTTGCCTCTTAGTGTACATGCGTGAGCACACTTGCCCAGCTCCTGAGATATTATCCAGAAACTGCTGATCACCGATTTCAGGTGTTTCTGTTTATTGGGAGGCTGCCTTTCCCTGGCACAACTGCGACCAATTTTTATTTTAGAGAGGCAATTTAACAAGCACCTGACCATCACCTGATGGTTGTCTGACATTTCTGGTGGGAGGGGAAGCCTCTCCTGCCCTGCTTATTTCTGTCTAGCTACCTACTGTGACAATAATAGCAATGATATCAACTATTAATTACATGTATTGAATATTTATTATGTGCCAGGTATTTTACCTCTACTATCTCAAACCTCAAATAATCCTCATATTACAGATTTTAAAAACCAATACTTAGAAAGGATATCTAACTTGTCCATATCTAGCAAGTGATAGCATAGGGATTTAAACCAAGGCAATCTGATTCCAAAGCCAACAAGCTTAAGCAAGCTGCTACACATAGCAAAACAAAGATTTATGCATAAAAGAGTAAGAGTGGCGGACAGATTTTACTGGAGCTAAGCTCAAAGATATAAACAAGGCATCAAAAGAAAAGAATGATTATTGGTCCTACAAAGAAAAATAAGGAAAGATGAATTAACAATCTGTTGGATCAGTGCTAAGTGGAATTCAAAGGTACCTTAATTCCTTCTGGAAACATTCTCCAAAACTCAAGATTGATACAGGAGGTAGGCATAAACCACAATTAACCAGTGCATGTGAAAGGCAAAGGTAAAGACTGTAGGGAAGTTGTAACTTTGCCTCTGAAACTTTCAGTTTAAGTCTGCTGAAATGATTTAACAATTGTGAAAATAAACAGAATTTAAAAGCTGTTGGAACCCCCAAAACACGTTAGGCCTTAAGAAAGATGTGACTGTGATCTGAGTCACATATGGTTACAACTTCTGTTTCTCAGATTATAAATTAACTCACTTTCTTATTTCTCTTGTTCTATACAGTGACTAGAGAAAATTAAAAGATATCAGACACAAACCTCTGCCTTTGAACGACCCTTGTTATAGATTAACTTCTCCTTTCTTGTCCTGCTTTGCTTAGACCAGATGACAGAAAACCCAAGACTATTATGCCCTCTGTAAAAATTGTTAAATGTACCCTTCCCGAAAAGAAACACCATCTGTAACCAATCACATTGCTGTAATTATGCTCTAGCCTTGTATGTAAAATGTAATCCTGCTAAAGCTCATCTGTCTCTGCCTATCTAAATGAAGCCTTAACTTTCCTACTTCTGAATGCTGATTCCATCCCTTAGGAGCTGGTATTTCCAGGAAGGCTATCCTCAAATTCTGCAGTTGAATAAACTGTCTTTAAATTAGACTCTGACTCTTTTGATTATTTTAGGTTGGCACAATAGACAGATTAACGGAGAAAAACAAACCTTATTGCATGCATAGGCATGAGGGCCACACACAAACTATGAGACTCAAAGAAATCTCATACTTCTTTGAGAGTCCTGAAGTGTTAATATCATATGGAAAGGAATAGAGGCTTGGAACATGGAGACCAGTGGGAGGTAGAGGGGAGGAATTGCATGACAAGCAAAAGCCATCTTGTTATGCAGATGAAATCTTTCAGGTAGCAGCTCTCAGAAAGATTAAAAAATAGCCTATAGCAAAAAGTTTCTCTGTTAGAGCTTCAACAGTGTCATTTAGTCTCTTTTTCCTAAGTTAATCTTTCCTAGATCAAGATAATGTAGATAAGAGGGTCTCAGAGAAATCCTGTTCACATCTACTATTTACTTCACTAATGTAGACCTTTCCTCTACAGATGTGAATCTCCCCCACAAAAGGACAACTCTTCAGAACTATTCCTGTGTCTGCATCCCCTCTCAATACCTATCTCAAAATATACCAAAAAAAGTATATTTTGGGGTGAGATACTCTCCTTCAGAGTGAACATATTTTAAGAGTTTACTTGTAAGTCATGGACATAAACGTGGAAATAATAGACACGGGGGGACTCCAAAAGGGAAGAGGATAGGAGTGAGGGTGAAGATTGAAAAATTACCTTTGAGATACAATGTTTACTATTTGGGTAATGGGTACACTAGAAGGCCAATCCCCACCAGTAGGCAATATACCCATATAAACAAACATAAATATGTACCCCCCGAATTTAAAATAAACTAAAAAGTTTAAGAAAGAGTTTACTTATAAGTGATTTAAATTCATTGAGCATATTTTAATAAAACTAAATTTAAATTAATTCCTATAATGAATAAAATATGAAAAGAAAAGAAATATAAAACCTAAATGAATCAAAAAAGATTGACATAAAGATTTGCATGGAAAATGGAGGTGATGGAATCATGTGGTTCAACACTATATTTCAATGGGCCATAAATATTCATTTTTATGTTCAAATTTACATTTTTCTCTTTTCTATAATTGTTATGGTGGCAATTACATTTTTTATATTTGCTGACCCATGAATCAGATATCCAATGAGATTCTCAGTAGTCTGATGCAAGAAAGGAATTATCTGGTCTTTTGAGGAATAAAGAGTAGAATAGGTCTGACTGAAAATGACTCAAGATTCTACTAAATCTGGTCTATATTGGGATGGGGGTTTTAGAACCCTTTAGAGTTGAAATACCATCTTCTTGAAGAATTTTATTTCCAAGTTTTGTGAATACATTTAAGTATTAAATTTATAAATAGATGGATAGGTGGAAAAGTAGATAAGTAGCTTTCTCAGAGAACTTGTGAGTATGCAATGTAAACTATGATGTGAGAAACAGTGTAATCAAAAAGAATGAATTAAACTCAAAATATTATCTAAAATCATATACTTTTGAGATTCTGTCAATAAATTATTTGCCCAAGTTACATAGGCCAAATGTAATATTCTATGTCTGTAAGACATTTCATGGCTTGTAATTTTGTATGTAAAAACAACTCTTTAATTAACTCTCTTATTCTCTAAGTTGACTCAATTTTTCTAAAATTTCTTATATGGTCATTCGACACAGCATGATTGCTGCATGTAATATAATATGACAAGATTGCCCATTAACTTGTTCTCTAAAATACCGTTAAGTAACTGAGTTAACACAATATTTAGAATTGAGCAATCAGGTGGGAAATCTTGCTCTTAACTGTAGCGGCTGCTGAGCACATAGATGACAGCAGTCTCCCTTCAGCTTTTTATTCATGAGCCTTCAGTGGCAATTTATTCCTCCAGGAATCAAGTGCTCCAAATCAAACAAAAATTTTAAAGACAATGTTTTCCTCTT
This sequence comes from Cebus imitator, assembly GCF_001604975.1. Lineage (NCBI taxonomy): Eukaryota > Metazoa > Chordata > Mammalia > Primates > Cebidae > Cebus > Cebus imitator. Next base: position 4,408,639 of record NW_016107337.1, read on the forward strand.
TAGAAAACACATTTTAAAATAAAGAGAATTCTTCTGCTTGCTTTTTCTTCCTGCATCTATGAAAATGTTCATACCACTCAGTCTCTATTAACTGCTCAAGTGTGAAGTTTATTCAGAACTTCAAAATTAATGTAGTTAATGTATGTTCTTTATTTCAGAAGAGGGTTTTATAAATGTCAGTCTTTTAAACCTCAATTTTTCCTTATCTAGTCAAAGTGAAAAGGTAGGATCCATTGTTAAATGACATTTCTCTAACCACAACTTAAAGAATCAATGTGTTTTATCAATAGATCATAAATATTTGTATCTACCAGACATTATATATCATTTACAACAGAATTTCCTGAGGTTTTTTTTTTTTTTTTTTTTTTGAGACAGAGTCTCGCTTTGTCACCCAGGCCGGAGTGCAATGGCACGATCTCGGATCACTGCAACCTCCGCCTCCCAGCTTCAAGCAATTCTCCTGCCTCAGCCTCCTGAGCAGCTGGGACTACAGGCGCGTGCCACCACATTGAGCTAATTTTTATATTTTTTAGTAGAGACAGGGTTTCACCATGTTAGCCAAGATGGTCTCGATCTCTTGATCTCATGATCCGCCGGCCTCTGCCTCCCAAAGTGCTGAGATTACAGGAGTGAGCCACCATGCCCAGCCTGAGTAGTTATTTTCAATGCAAATTTCTAAACTGTTGTCTAGATTTACTGAATCAGAATTTCTGGAAGTGAGGCAAGGTAAACTGCATTTTAATACGTCTTCCAAAGGCTCTTTGGACATATTACAATTTAAAAGTGTTTGAATTATAGATTCCATCTGTTATCCTGGACGTTTTTACTGAAACTTTATGAAGTGAAAAATAAATGTATTTACACTATATACATACATATGACAAATAAGTTACCAAAATATTATATTCACATTTTAAATTTAGACTCATTATTCGTAATATATTTTGATTTTTAAATAAATAAGCCATACTGAATGAGGCTTAAGAGAAATTTGATGTTTATTATTGTTAATGGTATCTGTATAAACCTTAAACCCAAAATTGGGACAATGAAGTCATTATTTCTTCTTTTTTTTTGAGACGGAGTCTCATTCTGTCACCCAGGCTGGAGTGCAGTGGTGCAATCTCAGATCACTGCAACCTCCACCTCCCTGGTTCAAGTAATTATCTTGCCTTAGCCTCCCGAGTAGCTGGGATTACAGGCGTGTGCCACTACACCCAGCTAATTTTCGTATTTTTAGTAGAGATAGGGTTTCACCATGTTGGTCAGGCTGGTCTCGAACTCTTGACCTCATGATCCACCTGACTCGGCCTCCCAAAGTGCTAAGATTACAGGTGTGAGACGCCGCACAGCCCCTACTTATTTACTCTTTAAATAATCTTATGCCAATCCTACTAAATGCTGGAGATATAAATATGTATTACACATACTCCTTCCGTAGAAAAGTGAGATGGAGTCAGTTAGGTCAGATCTCTTTCATTGTAATAATTTTCTCAGCTAAAATTTTTGCAAAGGCCTTTTTACCAACTGCTATTAAGCCCATCCAATGACTGCTTTTTCAGGTATTGTATTTTACCCCATCTCTACTAAATATACAACAATTAGCCAGGTTTGGTGGGCGGCACCTGATATCCCAGCTACTCGGGAAGCTGTGGCAGGAGAATTGCTTGAACCTGGAGGCAGAGGTTGCAGTGAGTCAAGATCATGCCATTGCACTCCAGCCTGGGCAACAGAGCGAGACTGTATCTCAAAAAAAAAAAAAAAAAAAAAAAAAAAAAAAAAAAAAAAAAAAAAAAAAAAAAAAAAAAAAAAAAAAAAAAAAAAAGTAAAGTAAAAGAACACTACCATTTAAGACACAATAGGATAAAATGAAGTGAGATGAGTAAGTCCTGAGAAATGAAGGGAGCCAGGAGATTGTAGAGTTGTATAATCAAGGTAGTGAGGACTCTCAAAACGAAGGGTTAAACTATGACTTCAAATACAATAGGAAATTCCAGGAAAATAAAGGCTGAAAGAATGGTCACTGACTTAGGCAATTAAGAGGAAACTAGTAGCTTTTTACCCCCTTTCTAGGTGAGGATTGTTGTAAGCCAAATGGCAGCCGGTAGAGAAAAAGAGAGAATAAATAGCAAGCACAGATTACTTTTAAAGGACTAAAGATGCAAGAGGATTGACTAAATTGAAGCTAAAAAAAGATATGGGTCAAGAGTATATGCCTTTTAGTATATGTGACTTGAATTCTCGTAAGCCGAAGGGAACTTAAAAGTGGAGGAAAGAGGGAAAAGTAAATGGATTAAGGTCCCAGGAGAAAGAGCCCAAGATAAAATCAAGAACACAGAGGGATTGTTCAGCCTTAATTCAAAGTCTTGACCCCCATCAGTATCAGGAGAAAAGCATCCAAGGCCACAAAGAAGGCTAATTCTGAGCAAGAGTTCCTGAGTGGTCTCCAGAGCAGTGGCAGGACCCTGATCTGAAGATGGTATGCCAGAGTTTAGGGAAGGAGAGCAAGGGTGTTAGAAACTGAGCATCAAGGCCTTATTCTAGGAGATGACCTTCATCCACAATCTTGAACAGTGACAAAGACCCTGGTTGGGAACTGTTACCAATGTGATTTTTCACATAACATTAAGAGCATTTACATGAGAAGAGATAAAAAAAATAAGGACGTTGATGATAATGATGATGATTTAAATGGACACTCTAATGTACCCCCCAGGTACTCCCTTCAGGATTGTATTCCCCTGGAATTCTGGGTGTATTGTTGACTGCCAGCCCTCAGCTGCCAGCCCTCTCAGCAAATTAATCTCAGCTGAAGAGAGCTGCCTTCCCCAAGGTCATGATTCTCTCCTGGCTACAGTCTGCCCCCACTGACTGGTCAATTCTAGGTTATAGAATTCAGCCTTCTTGCCTCAACTAGTGACAAAATTGAAGATGCATCTTAACTTCAGAGTTCCCTAAAGGGTCAGCTAAGGCTAAAGGAAGATATTGTCAACTTCCTTCCCTTCCTCCACAGATAGAGTAATCACATAAAATACAAGACACCCAGTTAAATTTGAATTTCAGATAATTGGGTCCCAAATAGTGTATTTTATATTAAAAATTACTCATTGTTTACCAGAAATTTAAATTTAACTGACTATCCTGCATTATTATTTGATAATGTAACAACTCCATCTGCAGGTTTAATTCTGAGCGTACCCTTGTATTAGTCTGTTCTTGCACTGCTATGAAGAAATACCTGAGACTGGGTAATTTAGAAATAAAAGAGGTTTAATTGCCTCATGGTTCCACAGGCTGTACAACAAGCATGGCTGAAGACGCCTCAGGAAACTTACAATCATGATGGAAAGAAAAAGGAAGCAGGCATGCCTTTACATGGCCAGAGTAGGAGGAAGGGGTGGAGGAGGGAAGGTGCTACACACTTTTAAACAACCAGATCTTCTGAGAAATCTATCAGGAGAACAGCAACAAAAGGATGGTGCTAAACCATTCTTGAAGGATCCGCCCCTATGATTCAATCACCTCCCACCAGTCCCCACCTCCAACATTGAGGATTATAATTCAACATGAGATTTGGGCAGGGACATAGATCCAAACCATATCAGCTCCCTAGTAAACTTGCCTCATGTTAATCTCCATCTCAGAATTGGCCTCCCAGGGAATCCAACCTACAACAATTACTAAATTCTGGAACTTAATCAGCTGCTGTTTGGTTGACAATTAGGAACCCTTCTCTAAGAATGTTGGGAATATGAACAGTTCCCAACACAAAGTAACAGCATAGCAGCATAAATACTAACCTCTGACTGGTGGTAAATTGGGATGACATTCAAGTGGAAGGAATTACACAAATATGTGGAATTCATCTAAAGTTTGAGAAATGTTAAGAAAATAATACAATTATAATGACAATAGAATTGGATGGCTGCTGCTGGACACTGTGCTTTAAAAAATGATTTAAAAATAGCTGAGGGTGATTAAATAGCAATTAAAGACTAAGGGTAAAAGCAGGAGGATTTCAAGTACATCAAGGAGATACTTGGTGACAAGGTAACACCTTCTACCCTGGAAGAGCAAGGATTTATTTTGCCTGCTATATGCATATTAAGATATAGGTTGCCACACCGTTGTTTTGTTTTTGTTTTTTTGTTTGTTTGTTTTTGTTTGTTTGTTTGTTTCTGAAACAGAGTCTTACTCTGTCACCCAGCTTGGAGTGCAGTTGCACAATATCAGCTCACTGCAACCTCCAACTTCAGGTTGAAGCGATTCTCCTACCTCAGGCTCCTCCTGAGTAGCTGGGATTACAGGCATGTGCCACCATGCCCAGCTAATTTTGGCATTTTTAGTAAAGATGGGGTTTCGCCATGTTGGTCAGGCTGGTCTTGACCTCTTGGCCTCAGGTGATCCACCTGTGTTGGCCTCCCAAATTACTAGAATTAGAGGCATAAGCCACTGCACCCGGCTGCCATTCCTTTCCATAGGGCCTCAGACTGTACCATTATCCAAAAGTTTAAAGAGTTGTTTGCTCTACCAACATGGAATCTCACACAAAGTCACATCAGAACAGCGGAGGCACAGCACTAGACATGAGCTTGAGATTCCATGGTCCTCTCACATATGGCATTACCCAGAATCTACCAGCCTGCTAGCTCAGGCTAGAGTGCAGTGGCACAATCTCAGCTCACTGCAGCCTCTGCCTCCTGGGTTCCAGCAATTATCCTGCCTCAGCATCACGAGTAGCTGGGATTATAGGCACACACCACCATGCCCAGCTAATTTTTGTATTTTCAGTAAAGACGGGATTTCACCATGTTGGCCAGGCTGGTCTCCAACTCCTGACCTCAGATGATCTGCCTGCCTCAGCCTCCCAAAGTGTTGGAATTACAGGCATGAGAATTGGGAGGGCCTGGAAGAAAAAGATCTAGCTATTGTAATAGAGATTCTTTACAGGTCTAAATTTTCCCACACAAAGGACAGCTTTGCAGGGCCATTTCAAGATCTGGCAAAGAAACATGTTTTGGGGTAAAGCATTTTGATTTCTTTTCTTGTCTCATAAGGTTAAGTAAGTCATGATACATAGAGTTAAATAAAACCCATCTCATGAGAATTTATGATTTGTAGGGCATGACTCCCCAGACCCCTTAAATAGGAAATTGGGCAAGGCAAAAAAACATCAGCACTTAGTCCTCATAACCTTCTTCTAATTTCCCAAGAATTATGATCTATTATCATTTAAAAAAAGATTACGTTATAAAGAGTGCAAACTAGTATTCATTACAAATTTACCATGTCAGTTTTCCTATATTATTTCACTTTAATGCTCATTAAAAATCCTGTAAATTAAGTCTTAATCTCCACAGATTAGAAAATTGGGTTTTAAGAAATGAAAATGGAAAGATTTTCAATATAATACATACACATGGATAATTAACAGGACTTATGAGCTTCAGACAAATAGAATAAAACCATGGAAATTGAGAATAGAACTGAGGTCAGGCTCACATATGTAATCCCAGAGATTTGGGAGGCTGAAGTGGGAGGATCACTTGAGGCCAAGTGTTCAAAACCAGCGTGGGCAATATTGCAAGACCCTCTCTCTAAAAAATCAATAAAAATAAAAACAAGAAAACAGAGCTGAGATGACCAATTATAAATACTCAAAAGTAGCACTGTGAATACAACTTTCTAAGATGATGGGAAATGTTTAGTATCTGCGCTGTCCAATATTCTATATGTTTGTCCTGTTCAATACTGTAGCAAATAGCCACAAGAAGCTATTGAGCAATTAAAATGTGGCCAAGGCAACTGATGAATTAAATTTCTAATTTTATTTAACTTTAATTATTTAAATTTGAATTAAATTGCCACTTGTATTAGATGGTACAACTCTACAGGATCCCTGGAATTTTTCTTGTCCCATTAATAAAATACACCCAGAGGTTAAGATGGTAATTACAAGAAAAGCAGTGCAACTCTGAATATCCAGAACAAGAATTCTGGTATCCTGATCACACTTTTTCTTCTCCCTCAAGTAATGACAAAATTGGATACATTGCATGCCAAGCTATAATTCTTAAATAGAGCAAATGTATTATAGACTTTGATGAAAGACTTTTGCAGCCCCTGCTAAGCACAGAGACACCGTATTGCACAGAAGCACTCAGAGCTACTTTTCATTTTTCAGTCTGAGTAAATTATTTCTTTCTCAGAAAATGTAGTGATACGTTAAACGTAAACAGCTGGTTTCTAATTTTTGTTTGTGTGCCTGTTTTTGTTTAGAGAGGCTAGTGTTTTGTTTTTCACAGTCAAACTCATTTTTAGATGTCTTCAGTTTATGGTCTACTGTGTGCAACCTCCTTCTCCAGGGATTTAGACCAAAAACATTTTTCTGATTAGGTTGCTCATCATTATTATCTGAGCTTCCAACTGAGTAACATCTGGCAATCTGGCAATTTCATGAAACATTATAGCAGGCTGTATTTTGATTTTTGCCTTTTATCTTTTAACGATAATTAAGGAGAATCTATTTTGAGTCCACTGCTGAATTAAGACCTCCAAATATTTCATAAGATTTGACACCTTGCCAAATCCACAAAACCTAAATTCCGCTTAAAAGGATTTTTTAAATTGAGTCCTATGACAGACCATTTACCAAATTGAGTATATTTAACTAATTTTCTGGCTGCTCTCATTCAATCTAATGGGTCACACTGAAATCCTTAAATTCTGCCCATTTTAAAACCCCCATAAATATTTCAGAGTTAACACTATTTTTCTTCAGGGGAAGCATGAAGTAAGAAAAAATACACCACATAGAATGTTAACAGTGTATCCAACCCTATCACCACATAAATATTCACTTGTCTCACCTGCTTCTTTGCTGAGATATAGAAGGACATACCAATTTTCAAAGCTTGGAGTAGGCTAGGTATAATAAAACTCTGTCACATAAATGGGCCAAATTTTCACTGTAAACTTACTGTGACTTTCAAGAAACTGGCTAGAATCTGGAGGCCACATAAAAAGAATCTACAAAATTAGTAAACTCTCTGAAGCCAACAAGCCTGGGTTTTTATATTGATTCTGTTGTTGAACATTAGAAAATTATTATTATTATTGTTATTGAGACAGAGTCTTGTTCTGTCACCCAGGCTGGAGTGCAATGGCGCTATCTCTGCTCACTGCAACCTCCGCCTTCTGGGTTCAAGCAATTCTCCTGCCTCATCCTCCCGAATAGCTGGGACTACAGGCATGTGCCACCACACTGGCTAATTTTTTGTATTTTTAGTGGAGAGAGGGTTTCGCTGTGTTAGCCAGGATGGTCTCGATCTTCTGACCTCGTGGTCCACCTGCCTTGGCCTCCCAAAGTGCTGGGATTGCAGGCATGAGCGAACCACTATGCCCAGCCAGAAAATTATTTAATATATCTGTACCTCTGTTTCTTCATCTGTAGAGTGGAAATAATAATTATAGTACTTTCTTCATAATGTTGCTTTAATAGTTAAATGAGTTAATACTTTCAAAACACTTCAAATAGTGTCTGGCATGAGAGCAAACCAGCATAAATTAACCTAAGTATGATAGAATCATGGTATATAGCTACTAAATGGAACTTTAGAGGTTGTTCATTTTATGTGTAAATTTAACACTTGTATGATGTTAGAAATACTTTGTACACACAACTTTGGGATGTTAGTATTTAAATTCTGGAAACAGCAATAAAATTTTAAATATTTATTTACAACTTGATATAAGCACAATTTATATTGTGACAGTTCTGACACTAATATAAATATGAACTTTATGTTTCTAATGGAAACTATGCCTGCAATTCTCATATGATAACAGTTATAGGCAGTGATGTATCTACAGATACCATCTTTTTGATTTTGAGCAAATGTGCTTATTTGAGCAATGTTACTTTATCACTTCTATTTTAGATATGCTGCTAAGTATGGGCAAAAAAAATATTAGTGAAATTGCTTTTATAGCATTTACTCTAGCAGAGGATAAGACTTTAAAGAAGTCACACAAATGTGAAACTTCTACTGATACATATGAATTTGAACGTATTTATTTAGGAATTTGACCTAGTCAGGAATTTTCCCTAAAGAAAAGATTAATAATAAGACTGAGTCCTAAAAGGCAACAGAAAAATAACTAAACAGATGAAAGAAAATCATCCCTAGGAGAATAGCCTGAGCAAAATCTCATGGAATAGAGTGAAGGGAGTAAGGTGAGTGAGCTCTTTAACAAAGCTGTCTAGTAAGTAGAGAATAGATCATGCAGAGATTACAAGGCCATGTTAAGGAGTTTTGCCCACATTCTACGACCAATGAAAAGCCATTGAAGGATTCAAACCAAGACGTGAGGAGGAAAACATGACCCCATTTACTTTTAGATGAGATCAGCAAAGCTACAATTAAGAGATAAATTGATAGAGAAGAAGTCAAGAGTTAACCATTAAATAAATCAGTTGGGAAGCTATTTCAACATGATACTTCATTTAACAGGTGAGTGGTAGAGATGGAGAAAAGTACAAATTCAAGAGCTACTTAGGTATCTAGGTGATTCACCAGATGTGGAAAATGAGAAAGAAGGAGACATCAAAGATGATTTTTAAGTTTCTGACTTGTATAACTGAACTACATTTGGGAAAAGAGGACCATTATTTTCTTGGACATTTTGCATTTGAAATGCCTTTAAAATATTCAAGTGAATATATCAAGTTGGCGGCAGGAAAATTTCTGATTATAAACATAATAAAGTGACTAATACTAGACTATTCCTCCCATGGTAAATGACTTTAAAATTGGACAACACATGTAGCAATATTTTCAGACATTAGTCAAAAGGCAGCACAGAACTCTGATCCCTTAGAAAGAGGAAACACACAAAGTAAGCCCCATAATTAGTCTGAATTTCTACATGGGATATCTTTCCAGATTATAATACAGGGAGGCAAGTTAAGCTGAGCACAGCAGTATCATTGAGCTGAGGAAGCAGATATCAATGTTTGGAGTTGCTAAGAAGGCCGAAGTATGTGGAACTGGCTGCTGTACACAAGGACATTATGCAGACCTCACAAATCGATACTGGGGTCCTCTTACTACTTTGGCTAAATCCTAAAGCTGTGCATGCACATGATGAGACTCAGGAAGATGGTAGAGAACAACTGCTAGGTTTTTGTGAAATAAAATGTATATTCTTGTGGTTTCAAACTGCTAGAAGAAATAGAATTCTGACCAGCCACCATAGAAAGACCTCGCTAAACAACCCAGGTACTCAGTTGAGACCTCTTACAAAGGTTATAGCTTAGAAGCAGAACTACTCTAGCTATAGAAATCTACCCTAGACCCTTAATAAAGTTGATATAACTTTAAAACAGGTTTCAAAGAATTATGATTATCCACCAGTAAATTATCTGCCTGTTAGCTCAAAATCCAAAACTTTTAAAGAAAAAAAGTCAGACTTTTATAAATATGTTTTACAATATCTAGCATACAATCAAAAATTACTAGATGTAAAGAAATAAGACCATAGCAGCAGAGGCTACTCCCAACTCTATTAATAGAGTTGGGTCTCTTTAAGATATCTCATCAGCTAAAACTAAGCCCAATGGTAAATAAAAATAATAAAAGAACAATGCACCCAAGACAAAGAAAAAAAGTAACAATAAGCATAAAAAGAAGATAACAAATAGTCCATCAAAACTACTAGATCAGACAGATAGCATCCAAAAACAAAGAAGCTATGATTTAAATACATTAAGGAAGATTTATGTGAGTCAAAAATAACTAGATATCTTTATTTAAAAATTAAATAGTTTAATTGAAATAAAGAATGGTCACCATTGAGAACCCAATTAGTGTATTTAAAGATCCAGAAGAAGACATATCTCAAAAGAAAAAATATATATATGGAGAAGGTAATCATGAGGAAAAAGGAAAAATAGTTCTAGACTACCTAATAAATTATGAAATTTTGGGGGAAAAGTAACAAAGAAAAAATTAAAGAAATTATAACAAAAAAATTTCTGGTTTTAAAAAAAGTTTTGAATCTGTACATTTAAGGTTCTTACTGAGGTTCAGGAAGATTTTACAAGACATACACCAGGGCATACATGGTAATAATGGAATTTCAAGGTGTAGTAGGATGAATAATGACCTACAAAGATGGCAATTCCTAATCCCTGGCACCCATGAATGTTACTTTGACTAGTAAAGTCTGCAGGTGTGATTAAATTGAGGAGCTTGATGTAAGATTATCCTGGATTATCTGAATGGGGCTTAAATGCCATCATAAGTGTATATATGAGAGTATCAGATAGATACTACACACAGACAGAAGAAAAGGCCATGTGACCACAGAGACAAAGATTGGAGTGATGTCCGGTCTCAAAGAATGCCAGCAGCCATCAGAGCCTGGAAAACAAGATTTATTCTGAATGTTCTTCATAGCTCATCTATTTTAATGATCCCCTAAACATTTAAAGCTAATGTCTATAGCACATTCAGGAGCTGGAAGAGGCAAAGGGTGGAATCTCCCCTAGAGCCTCTAGAGGGAGTACAGCTCGGCCAACACCTTGATTTCGGCCCAGTGATACAGATTGCAGACTTCTATTCTCTAGTGCTGTATGAGAATACATTTTTCATTTGTTTGTTTAAGCCACCCTATTTGTGATAATTTATTACAGCAACCACAGAAAACTAATATAGAAGAGTAAAAAGAAAATTTTACAAGTTTTCGTGGAACAAAAACAAGTTGCTCAAGATTGAAAATAAGAAATGAAAAAATATAATTCTATAAGAATGAAGAAAACAGGAGAGTAGAGAACAAATAAAAGCTGTCAAAATTATCATAAAAGATATGAAACATGACCAGGCACGGTAGCTCACGCCTGTAATCCCAGCACTTTGGGAGGCCGAGGCTGGAGGATCATAAAGTCAGGAGTTCAAGACCAGCCTGGCCAACATAGTGAAACCCCATCTCTATTAAAAATACAAAAATTATCTGGGAATGGTGAGGGGAACCTGTAATCCCAGCTTCTTGGGAGGCTGAGGCAGGAGAATAGCTTGAACCCCGGAGGCAGAGGTTATAGTGAGCCAAGATCATGCCACTGCACTCCAGTCTGGGTGGCAAAGCAAGACTCCATCCAAAAAAAAAAAAAAAAAGGAGAAGAAAAGATATGAAACACAATCATGGTACAATGCACATGCAGTGAAGTGTTCAAAATATTCTAAAGGCTGACAGTGAAAACCAAAATGATAAAACTACATTGAGAGACAGTAGGAAAGGGAAGTCATGTAAGTAAGATAAATCCTTAACTATAATAACAGAAGCCAACAGGTACCTAAAATTAATAAAACAAAAGCTAGCAGCAGAAGCAGATTCTTTAGAAATAGTGGAAATTATACAGATACAAAGGAATACATATAGCTCCCCCTCAAAAGGGCAGGACCTGAGGTGGAGAGGAGTGGGTGGAAAGATGCTGTGTTTGCTATAATTTTTTAAACTGATTTTTATTTATATGCATGTATTGGATTGATTAAAATTCAAACATAAGAACACAACTACCACAAATAACAATAAGCTACTGTCTTCTGGTTTGTCACAGTAGTTAAGGCCTCTCTTCTCTTTCTTGATTCTAGGGGTAAATGAGCCAATGGGGTATTAGCTCATTGTGACAGCCTTAGGAGATAGGAACCAGCAAGATCGTGATGCTGCTCTGACAGACAGAAGTCTTTGGAAAGGCAGTAGGAAAAATGCCTCGAAGTTCTGTTCACCAACTGGTCTGCTACAGTTGGTATTACCCATCCATCAGAATGGACCTTTCTCCAAATGTTCCATGCCTGGAAAGATATCGATCCAGGCTCCTCATGGTCTAGGAGGAACCACACTGGAGCTGCCCAAGCTCTATTCCCAGGGATAGAATACTCTATCACTGAGGGTTTTCTGCTCTGAAGCCAAAAGGTGGAAGAATGAAGCCTGGAAAACTACTCATTCTTAGCTTTTCCTATTATGGGCTTTTGTCCACTAAATAGGATGTTTTGGTTTGTTTGTTCAAGTGCCCAATATTAAAGGGATATTGATTTATTTAAACTAGGCAAGTAGACTAAAGTGGAGTGGAATAAATGATAGTTAACAAAGTCAGCCTTCAGAAGCTATTCTACAACACTCTAGAGTAACTTTGCTATTCACAAAGTCTCACTAGAGAGTTCTGCTGCTTCTGACCATCACAACCTGCCTGGCGTCTTCTCAGATCCCTCTTACAGCTATCATTCTGTCAACCTTTTAAACATGGCCATTCAAACCCAGTCCATGGACCTGCAGAGAAACAAATACCAAACCACTGGCTTTACTCTCAGCTCCTTCCCTTTCAAATACAACATGCACATACATACCTACAAATACACACACACACACACACACACACACACACACACACACATCAGTTAGTACAAATAGATATTGGGGGAGAGGTGTTTTCTGCATTACTGCTTTTGGAGTTCAGCTCAATGAATTAAAATATATGTAGCATGAGGAAATGAGAAATAGACAAAGAAGTGCCTTGCCAAGTACTGTAGCAGATATACATAGGGCTTATTATGTGTCAGGCACTTGGGACCTATAAATCACCTATATTAACTCATTTAATTATCACAATTGCATGAGATAGTTGTTTTCATAATCTTCATTTAAAGACATAGAAATGGAGAGATAAAAAATTTAACTTGCCCAAGGTTGCACATGTAGTAAGTAACAGAAGAGGGATATGAACTCAGGCGATCTGGCTGTAGAGTCTGTGTTCTTTTCCACAATACAATACTGTCACTCAAGCCATGTTTAGGTTCTTAATGTGATAGACTATGCGTGTTTGGTTTCTCTCTAGTGGTTCCTAGCACAACGTGAATACCACTGGCTCACAAATAAAAGTGTCTAATGAAATCTACTGAGGGGCATGGATGATTTCTATAACATGAAGCTACCTTGAAGATTTTCAAGGATTGGTGTCACTCAGTGTGATGTCATCAAGGACAAGAATATTATTACAGTTAGCTTGTGATGCTGCTTCTCCCTTTCTATAAAAATACAAGTTAATCTAAGGACCTACTGACCTTTCTTTGCCTGGTTTCCCAGTGGAATAATCAAATTCTGACTCAAAGGTAAGTTTTCGTTGAAAAATACAGTTATAGCTTTGTGGAGTTAGGAAAATGATAACTTTTCTTGATTTGTTGACTACGAGAATATGAGAAGTGAAAAAGTAAGGTGAATCTGAGATTGCATGCTCAGGGAAGACGGTACAGTGTTCATGACTAAGCCTTACAGAAAACCGGGGAAGATGGGAGAACCTGTAAACAATGATGAATAAGTCTCCTTTAGCTATATTGAGACTGTCAACAGAGACATCTGTTAGCTTAGTAGCTATGTGTCCTATCAGTCAAGTATTTATTGACTGCTTCTCACGAAGATGCTCCGTGGCAAACATTCCATGAAGACAATCACATTATATAAATACCATCAAACATGTTGGAGAGATTTCCAGCTAGCCTCGTCTGAGTACATCTGAGCAGTTCATTAAAATCCGGAGAAACAGCTAGATCTAAAACTCCAGTCATTTTAAATCTTTCCAAAGTGAGACACTCAATAAAAAGATCTCAACATAAAATATGTTTTCTACTATTTTGATAAATCAACAGTGCTGTGTTTTTCACAACCGTCTGAATCTAGCCAGGGTTTTAATGCAGCAATTTGAGCAAACTTGAGAGCAATACTTTATTTCATTTGCTTGAGAATGAACATTGATTTCCTACATAGAAGCTTCCTAGTTCATTTCATTATTTCTAAGTAATTAGGAGTATCATTTTTAACTAGACTATCTTTTTTTTCATAGTCTAGTTTAAACTCTCTTTAGGATGCAAAGATTTAATTTCTATTAGTAAGGAAACAATCGTTTGTATTTTCTATACATAAATGAAAAAATTTTAATAAAGTCTCTCAAATATTGATTACGTTATAATAAGTTAATGTCTCCATTTATAGAATAATTTACAGCATATACTGCAGTTACATACTTTATACAATAAGGTATAGATTTTCAAACTGCTTTTCCAATGCCCAGAGTTTAGGGTACTGAGCCTTGTTGGGTGAAAAAAAGGAGAGAACTAAATGGCCAAAAAGCTTGTGATGTCACCAGCATTAGTCTAATCAATTTTTAAATTTATTCATAAATTGCAGCTTTACATATGATATTATTTGGCAAAAATACTTTCTGGCTAAAAATATATAAACCACCACTATGGAATTTTGTTGTAAAAAAAAAACAAATTAAAAACTCATTTCCAGTCTTCACTCTTTGCAAAAGATTCTTATATTTAGTCATTTGCAATATGCTTCAATTATTCTTAGCTAATGGTTTATATAATGTAATATTAAGTAAAATCTCAACTGTAATCAAGAATGACAAAATATTTGAGCCACAATTTAAGATAATACCCTCTCAATCTGAAACAAAAGCTAAATATTTAGATATTTTTTTCTAAAATGAGTATATGACCTTTCACAATAATTATCAAAACTGGGGGGAGGTTCTTTTTTTAACACATATCAACAATCGTTCTTAGTTACTTGCACTTAAATTGACTATTTCTCTCTAAAATATTCTACTATCTCCACTAGTTTTCTATTTTTCCACATGAATAGAAATAAAATTATATAATATGCCTAAAGTTCAATGATAATTTAATTTTACTTTAATTCATTTGCAGTATACCTAAATTTATTTGAAGTGTTAAATGTCATCATACAGAAAATTTTCCACCTTTATAATGAAAACTATTTAAATAATTTTACTGATTTTTCACAATCTATTTCAAGTTATATAGGTGAGAAATATTCAAAACCTCGTAATACAATTTCCTCATAAATGTGTATGACCAAGTAGAAAGTACATATATATACATGAGAATCATTCTGTGCAAACTTATAGATTCCTTATTATTCTTTACTAGCTCCTTAAATTAAGATAAACTAGTAAATTCATATTACTGAATGGAAAGTTTGAAATTATTTTACCTAACATATTTGTTTATCGTTTAGCATAAACTAAAGGCCCTACAAAGAGAAATTACTTCCTATCTAATAGTAATACTGTGACCAAAACAAAGTCTTCTATCTAAAGCCCTTGCAATGACATCATCCACAATAGTATATACATATAGGCATATATGCATAAAAAGGAATTGTAGCTGCATGTCTAGATAGGCTTCCTTGAATCCCTCCCCAAGAAATTAAATAAATAAAACATATAATTCTATTTACATGTTTTTACAAGATTCTAAAAACAAGTTATCATTAACATTTAAATTAAAAAATAGCAAGCATTAAGACAGTAAATGGCATATAGGAACCAAGGTTGCTTATGCCATGCAAAATTTCCCTTGTGGAAGGTGTTTCAGCTGGGACAAAATGAAGAAAGAGGGATACACCTTCTTGGCTTCCCTTTGTGACTGGCTGAACAAGGCACTAGCTCTTTCCTGTGGCACTTCTGGCTCTCTTAACTTTCCCAGGGTTTTGGATACAGGAGTCATTCCTTTTCTTTTATTTTCTTATATTTTATTTTAGAGATAAGTTAACCCTATGTTGCCCAGGCTAGCTTCAAGTTCCTGGGCTCAAGAGATCCTCCTGAATCAGCCTCCTGAATAGCTGGGACTACCGGCATATGCCACTGCAACCAGCTTTGTTATGTAGGAGTCATTTCTAACTTTCAGAAAATGTGCATCTCTATCATGGGTGCATTCTCATCTGGATACCTGACTCTCCCATTTCATCCCAACACCTATGAGAAAAATTTTCTTCGTATGATACCCATTTTGATCACTCTGTAACAGCCATATATCTTCCCAATTTAAATAAATAATGCTGTCTGGGCACAGTGGCTCATACCTGTAATCCCAGCATTTTGGGAGGACGAGATGGATGGATTACTTGAGGTCAGGAGTTCAAGACCAGCCTGGCCAATATGGTGATACCCCACCTCTACTAAAAATACAAAAATTAGCCAGGTATAGTGGCACATGCCTGTAATTACAGCTAATCAAGAAGCTGAGGCAGGAAAACCCCTTGAACCTGGGGGGGAAAGGTTGCAGTGAGCCGAGATCATGCCACTGCACTCCAGCCTGGGTGACATAGTGAGACTCAGTCTCAAATAATTAATTAATTAATATGTTTAGGTTTATGTGTGTTTCTGTTACCATAACAGGGTAGAATTTTTTCAACAGACAAGGGGAAAATTAGAATGTCTAATTTAGCAAATAGACGGGATAGCATACACAAACTTCACCTAGGGCTGGGGGCGGAAGACATAAGGCATAATCACTTGGAGACCAGTAAGAAAAGACATCATCTTCAAAAGCAAACAAAAGTGACGTTTAATCTGAAAAATATGTGTTCACAATTGAAGAAGACATGTATTTTCAAAGACATTAGAGACTAGTGTTTAACTTTTGAACACCTCAAGAAACAGAAAATCATTCAGAGTTATTCAAAAGACTGTTTGACAACCCATCAGAAGATAATGACTGAACTTGAATAAAGAAGTAAAAATGTTAATGTGGAATAATTATCAATCTTTGTGAGCACATGGTGAAAATGCCACATTTATATAGCTACCTGGTAGTGTATAAATTAGCACACTTTGTAAAAAACAAAACTGTTATTATGAAATATTTCCTATATACAACAGAATTTATATAATGCATATATAATATTTAGTGTAATAAAACATTTTATCTACCAAAAATGTGGGCTACATGATGCATATTTTTGAATGAAATATCCCCTCTGTACACTATGTAAAGCAACAGCAAAAAAATCTTGTTCCTATTACCAAGTCATATGCAAGGCCATAGACAATAATGCCAATCTAAAATTGAGTAAGAATCAGTGTATAAAGTGAAATCCCTATAAGGAACTCATTGGGAATTAAAGTGCATCTGTCTATCTAAACCATAGTCTATACGTTGTCAATACACATGACCAATTTTCTGTTGTTTAAAGCTAAAAGCTAATTACGATGCAAAGCAGTGATGAATTGTTTATCATAACTGAACAATTAATACTTGTCTTCAAAAAAATTTTTTTAATTATATAAACCAGTAAAATATGTTTTTAAATGAGTTCAAAAGCAAATATGAGTAACATTTCATTATCTGTCTCATTTAATTTTTAAAAAATTCTTTTCATCTCTAGGAACCCATGTTTATGATATCCCAGAGTGGAATTTAAAATTTAAAATCAAAGAATTTAAAATTCATCTGTCTTTTAAGTCACCCAAGGACAGCCACTCTATCTTATCTTTGTGTTTCCAGCACTAGCATTTGGCAAAAAAGCATTTTTTGAATAAATGAATAAACCTAGTCCAGCCCTTTTATTAGCAGCTGAGGAAACGGAAACCTAAATAGGTCATATATATATATATATATATATTCTCTCGTCTTTCAGTAAGACCAATGAAAAGGTTGCTAAAATAAATCTCTAGTCATTATGAATGTTTCATTAATGTGGTTTATTCATGTCAATGCTTTATCAGCGACATGTACATTTTTAGTATTTGCTCTAGTAATTTAGTTTAAAACTGACAAGTACACCCAACTATATCTAGGTTCTTTCAGCTTACACTGGTAATTTTTGCTTCTAATTAAAAGAGTTGGCTAAACACATAGAGAGAACAACAAGATGTAATCCAAGTATTCAATCAGTTTTGGATATATATATATATATATATGTAGAGAAAAAGAGAATATGTATTCAATTCTCTCTCTCTCTCCTTAATGAAACTGCAGGGAGAACAGATTATTTCCCAATTCTAACATCATCTTCCATGTGGTGGAATTATTAGCTTCACACTCTTGTCTCTCTCTCNACTGGTAATTTTTGCTTCTAATTAAAAGAGTTGGCTAAACACATAGAGAGAACAACAAGATGTAATCCAAGTATTCAATCAGTTTTGGATATATACTTATATATATATATATATAAAATAATCAGATCAGATATATATACTCCAACATCTCTTAATGAAACTGCAGGGAGAACAGATTATTTCCCAATTCTAACATCATCTTCCATGTGGTGGAATTATTAGCTTCACACTCTTGTCTCTCTCTCTCTCCTCACTCAGTCCTAGGAGAGATGAGTTACCCAACAGTATGATGACTTTGGAAGGTTCAAACACTCTGAGAAGAAAATCTAATTTTCTATCATATAAAACTTTAAAAAAGGGAACAAGAAGACATAATCCAAGTAAAATATTCAAGCAGCTTTGGATTTATGACTTTACCTTAAATAAAACTTTTCTTTAGGACTTAATATGAGAGACACTTGGATCTAATCATATAACTTAAGTAATTCCACATATTACAGGCCTTTGGATAAAGGCTAAAAGCTAAGAAATTTTATGACATTGAAAGTTAGGTTGTAGTAAGACTCTGTTACTTTAATTTGTATTACTTATTGTATATTATTTACTATTTGTTTACTATTTATTGAACAAAAACATATACGTTGAAGAAGAAATACATTTAATGTTGTTTATTTCCAGACCCTTTTCCTATTAAATCTTGAAACTTTTACCTAAATAATATTATCTCCCAGTCAGAAGTGTCTACCCTCACTGGAGTTCATAAGCAAAGGGACAAAAGCACTTGGAAAAAAACATAATTAAAATATAATTTTAAAGTGCTGTGATAGCTCTATATATGCAATGTTTTTAGAGCAAATATTATAAATGATTAATTCTGCCTAAAAAAAAATCTTAGATGACCTTTTAGAGGAATGATTTTGAGACAGACTTTAGAGAATATAGAGGAAGTTGTCAGATGAAGAAAGGTGAAAAGAAAAAAACTCAGAGCCTAACAACAAACATTCACAATTATACAGAAAAGTGAAACAACCAAGCAAGTATAAAAAACATCCAGAGATTTTTATGTGACTACAACAGAGAATATGAAGATGGGGAGCTTATCGTTATGATTCTCGAAAGAGTGACTACAGTCACATTACAGGGACTTTCTGCATCATGATAAAGAGATTTAACTTCATCTTCTAGGTAATGGGAAATAATTTTTAAGCAGGGGAGAAATATATAATTTGATTTATACATTAAAATAGAATCAGTGGAATAATGAAGAGACTGAAGGCAGAAAAACCATAACAAATCTTTCAACCAGTCAAATGAGATGACACAAGCAGAACCAGAAAGAATGGAAAGCAGAGAATAGATTCTGGATGTCCTTGAATAACACACGCTAAAGGACTTAATAATTGATTAATTATGGACCATGAAGGAAAGAGATGAATCAAAATGTCAAAGATACCGCATGTTCTCACTCATATGTGGGAGCTGAAAAATTTGATCCCATGGTGGTAG
Organism: Cebus imitator; assembly: GCF_001604975.1. NCBI lineage: Eukaryota > Metazoa > Chordata > Mammalia > Primates > Cebidae > Cebus > Cebus imitator. Next base: position 4,428,071 of record NW_016107337.1, read on the forward strand.
GGTAGAAAGAGAGATAACAGGGAATGGGAAGCGTGTATGTGGAGAAGGGGAGAGGATGAAGAGAAGTGGGTTAAAGGGTACAAGCATACAATGAGACAGAAGAAGTAAATTCTGTTTGATAGCAGAGTAGAGTAAATAAACATTAAAAAGTATTATACTCAGGTAATGGACACTCTAAACACCCTGACTTGATCAGCATGCATTATATACATTTAACAAAATTTTACACACACTCCATACATTTGTAAAAAAAAAAAAAAAAAATGTCTAGAGTGGACAACTGAATGGATGCTAACAATTTTAATCAAATAGATGGAAGTACATTAAAAAAAAAAAAAGAATCCAGAAGTCATAGAATTTGTAAGATGCTAGAGCAATTATTTGACAATTGAAATTTGAAAACTCAGCAATTGACTTATTTGATTTTTATTCACAGCTTAAATTAATCAGATGAGAAATTTACTGAACAGATGAGAAAATTACTTTCTCATGACTTAGTAAAGTTATGGAGGGCCACATCAAGAATCTGCTCAATATTCTGCTCCTGGAAACTCCTTTAAGACATATTTTGATGTATATATTTGAAGTAGGCAAGAGATCAGATCAGATGTATATACTGTAACTTCTCTTAATTAAACTGCAGGGAGAACAGATTATTTCCCAATTCTAACATCATCTTCCATGTGGTGGAACACTTATTAGCTTCACACTCTTGTCCCCCTCTCTCTCCTCACTCAGTTCTAGGAGAGATGAGTTACCCAACAATATGATGAGTTTGGAAGATGTGTTAGTTCAAACCCTCAGAGAAGAAAATCTAAGATGGGATTAAACATTCAAGAAGTTCTTTGGGGAAAACGCCTGTGAAGGATGAGGGGAACAGAGCCAAGGAAAAAGAGACGTAAGTCTGGTGCTTATTTGGTAGACTTGAGTAAGAAGAGTCTCAGGTTGTAGCCTCTTATTTCCAAGAGAGGATTGACAAGGCCAATGTGGGACCTCAAGACAAGGGTACCCAATAGAGGAGTCTGCAGGAATGGGCTAGCACAGTCCCTAAGCAGTGCTCAGCCACTGACTGGGAGTAGCCCACAATGAGCACAGCCTCTGAGCAATTGTAGAGTTGGATCCAGAGGGGCAGAAAAAATTGGGGCAGTCAGTCAATTATGCTCCCTGCTGCAGAAGATGTAAGCAGTGAATTTTCCTGGCTACCTCAGGAGAAATGGCATGTGTTACCTGGCTGCTGCTTCTCTCCTTTGGCAGCTGAACTCCTTTCAAAAGATTATGCTTTTTACTGCTCCAAGTACACATATATAAGATTTACTCTTATAAATGTGGGGAAAGAAGTCAGCATGTTTTTGAGGAGGGAAATACCTAGTACATGAGGCCAAGGTCTTTGTAACTGAAATAAGAATTGAATTTGGGGAACAGACTTAACACCAATAGTGGCTGAGGATCTTCCAGGGCAGTCGTGATATATGGATTCAATTTTGAGTTTGGTGATGTATAGAAATTTATGTCAGGCTTATCTAGAAGTTTGCAATTGTGCAATTTTGTTTTGTTTTGTTCCTCTCTTGAAAGGCTTTAAGTTCTAGGTTCCATGGGATTTTTTCATTTGGTAGTAACCACTGCCAATGGAAGCTCTTTCTTCAGGGATGGTACCACATACACTAAGACTAAACTGCGTGATCACCATAAGATATATGGGGTTTCGAGCTTCATCAAATGGTTGATCTATAGCAGACTTGGGCTAATTTAGCACACAAGATACTCAGCTTCTACCATGCAGGTGCAGCTTGCTAAGTAGGTGTGCCTGAGGCAAAGATTCAAATATAAGAAACCGCCTTTTTATATGTAGGCCTATTAAACATTAGGAGACAGAACATTTGTGGCTACTATGTAGAAGGGAGTCAGCAATGCTGAATCTGAGTTTTACATGTGCTACATTGTTACTTGTAAGATTCTAGGTGTACATTATCAGTGTCAGACACAGGTGAACAGTACAAAACAGGCATGCAAAAATAAGAGGCTCTGAATATGGGATGGGAGAGGGTGTTCTCAAATAAGTTCTGCTCTCTGGAGCTTCCACCATTAAAAATTTCTAAACTTTGAAAAACAGCAGCAGTGTCTCAAATGCTGCAATCGGGAGAGGAGACAGCTCAACAGGGTGAATTGTTTCCTGAGATACATGCTAAAATTAACCTCTTGCTGATTCTTCCTCATTGAGTTTACAAATTTTGGACAACCAACATAAACTGGCTAGCATTATAGGTAAACCAAGAATATTTTCTCAGCCTGAGTTCCTTCACCCAAATACTATTAAGCCTATGTTATGGTCCTTGGCAACAATATTTATTTAGACAAGATCCTAGGTCCTAGATTCTGGGTGCATTATTTACCTTGCATTCTGGGGCTGAAAGTTGACTCATTTCAAAATGTGTTAGGTATGGGCCTAGGGCTGTGATCATCTGATGTGCCGTATTTATCACTTGGACTCTTTAAAGTGTAGCTCACCAATCATTGGGCATTAAGCTAATGTAACTTCTGAGGGTCTGAAGGAACAACACCCATTTCAGTAACAGAGAGCCCAGGATGCAGCTTTTAAAAAGAACTCCAACCTTACCAAGCACTTAGAGGCCTTCCAGCTGAGACTGAGCAGAATATTAAGCTAAAAAGAATGGATTTCTTTAGCATCTTACAACATAGGGGCAAGAGAATTTGATTTTTGGACTTTATTTCCTTCACTATTCTTAAATTTGAATTTATGAGCCATATTTTTTTTTTGCTTGCTCTTACAGATCTACTGTATACCTTGCTCTGTGCCTCAGAGGCTTTTCCCCTTGGTTCCTTCTCTGTTGGTTTACCAGGAGTTGGTGGCATCCCTCTATTTAAGGCATCATTTTCCATACAACTACATTGTTTAGAGTCCAAAAATCTTTTCCTGCCCATGCCTTTTCAGGCCTAAGGTGGTACAGGGCACTGCCTATTGATAACCCCAGACCGATGTCCATCCTTGTTGGCTTTCCTACACTGTGTCCACATCTGTGTAAACACTCCCTTTGTTAAACTCAACTGCCCAGTTTGAGTGTACCATCTGCTTCCTACTAGGACCTGGTAGATACAACTTGAAAGGGAAATTGAGTTTAAACTTCTTCCTGGGAATTTGATAAGAAAGGGATTGTATTTTAGGATTTGTCATTTGCTGTCTTTGAAGAACTTCTGCTAGGCCATTTTGGATATGTAGCTGGACATATTTGGGATGTCAAGTAGTATATAAGTAAACTTCAGCCTTGGGTACATGGTGGCCTTGGAGGAGTCAATTTAATTGCTTATCATTATGGCCTATTGTAAGCCTCCGTATGTAAAATCCATAGGGCTGACCAGTAGTCCCAGTAGGCACTCAAAGGAGCAATAATTAGTATTTTCAGAGCAGCCTCAAAGAAGTGGAGGAAGGGTCATTCTGAGAGGCTGCTGCTCCCCTTTCCCAGGTCACGTTCATACCTTTGGTTGACCAAAGATTTAATGGTGAAGCACAATGGATTAAGAGAGCAAAATAAATTTTGATGGTGACAGATGTTTACTGCCTATTCCTGATGTTTTGTTTGATGCAGAGGGAATCCCATTAGTAAAACATTCTTGGCTCTTTCCACCCATGCATTCATCATTCCTTGAGTGACATATGACAGGTGAGTCTGGAAGGGGAAACTGGGTATGCAAAGCCCTGTCTGCTCTTTCCATTTTCTTTCTTTTTTTTTTTTTTTTTTTTTGAGGCAGAGTCTTACTCTGTCACCCAGGATAGAGTGCAGTGGTGGGATCTCAGCTCACTAAAACCTCTGCCTCCAGGGTTCAAGAGATTCTCATGCCTCAGCCTCCCAAGTAGCTAAGACTCCAGGCATGTGCCACCACGCCTGGCTAATTTATACATATATATATATATATATTTTAAATACAGACAGGGTTTCACCATGTTGACCAGACTGGTCTCAAACTCCTGACCTCAGATCATCTGCTTACCTCAGTCTCCCAAAGTGCTGTGATTATATGCATGAGCCACTCTGACTTGCTCTTTCCATTTTCTTAGAAAGACCCTGCCTACAGTGAGTAAATAGTCAGCTTAGCTCCAGCCAGATTCCTGCCTCTTGGTTGACAGCATGTACGTATGTGGGAGAGGACAGCTTCCTTAGTCCAGCTATAACTTGGTGAGAAAATTCCCATAATTGCAAAATTTACTATTCAGAAACACATTTGTCTGCAAATATAGGGCACATTCTGAAATACTAGCTTTATGTGGGATAAAGATAATATTCAGACTTCCATCTCCCTTGCTTCTTGAGGAAAAGAGGTAATATTTATTTTTCCTCCGAATGATCCCTAACAAATACTAATTTAAAATTCTCTCAAGTTAAATCCCACACTTTTCAATAGAATATTCTTAATAAAATATAAAATAAATAACATCAACCTATCACCAAATACTAAGTTGTGATGTAATTACTTGTTTTAAAAACCAAAAAGAAACTATAATGTCCAGCAAAAATGCAAAGCATTAAAATTCTATAGCAGTCAGTGAAATAATTTAAAAAAACAGATCTGCTATAGTTTGGAAGATTTCAATATATTTAACTAAAATGAATATGTACTTTTAAAAAACTATTAAATTATAACAAATGGTAAAAAATTTCCTTTAGAGTTACCTTTCCTGGCTTTTCATCATTTTCTGTTTCATCATTTTTATCCTCAGTGTATAAAACAGAGGTCAAAATCTGAGAATACATCTCTGTGGTTAACTGTAAGTGCTGATGACAGTGTCTGGTAAAAGGGCTGCTGACACCAGGTCAGCATGAATGATAGAAAGAAACATTGCACTCAAAAGAGTAAGACCTTCCTCATTTTGTGTCATGTTTGATATCCAAAGGGGCACATATAGAAAGTATCGGCTGGCAAAGATATATTATTCTGTGAACACTATCAGAGCTGAAAGAGGAAAATTTATACTTGAGAGAAATAGTTCTGTATTAAGCAATTGAGGAGTTGCCAGAATGAGCCACTGAAGTTCCTCTGACAGATATGTTTAGAGAATTATAATGTTCAGGTGAAGGTGGGAAGGGGGGTGGATTTCCTAACACCAATCACCATGGTAAGCCCAGCATCAGTCTTGGTGATTTTGTGAGACATATCTCTTGTGGATTTCGCTTTCCAGTGAAACCCTCCTTTCACCAAGGTCTGTGCTGCCCTGTGCTTGAGACCAAGAGTGTAAGACCAACTTGTCCCAGGAGGGAAGTTGTTACAATGTGAGGAGCAAAGGCCGGAAGAACAATGAACGGAGTAGATCAGCAAGCTACATGGCTCTGCCAAGAGAACTTGAAGATTCATGGCAAGTTGTTCCATGTGTGAACTACTGTGTAAAAATGAAACAATACTTGAGGGAAGAATAGATATTTCATAAGCCAAGAGTGTTTTGTATTATTGCACTAACTCACACTCGTCAACCACAGAAAATTTTATTCAGCACAGTCCCTGTAACAGAAAACTGGCCCTAGCAAGTTCCCCAAAAGAAATAACTGTCCACTGTCCACAAGGAAAATGTAGCAGAGGATACAGATCATTTTGGAGGGGGGGGGGACTGAGTCTCGCTCTATCACCCAGGCTGGGGTACAGTGGCATGATCTTGGCTCACTGCAACCTCCGCCTCCTGGTTCAAGCAATTCTCATGCCTCAGCAATCATGCCCGGCTAATTTTTGTATTTTTAGTAGAGACAGGGTTTCACCATGTTGGCCAGCTGGTCTCAAACTCCTGACCTCAAGTGATCTGTCTCAGCCTCGGCCTCCCAAAGCTCTAGGATTTCAGGCGTGAGCCACCACGCCCGGACACAGATCATATTTATGAGAAAGCAACATAATGAAGTAGCAGACACTTGTAACAAGGTGAGGCTGAATAAAGCTAAATACCCAGGTTTGCAAAAATATAATGAGGTTAGGCTGTTATAATTATCTAATCAAGGACATAGAATCAGACCACATCCTTGGAGCATAGGGTAGAGTATCTCCAAAAAGAAGCATTTTTCCTATTATCAATGATCCCAAAAGGGGTTAAACCAGAGAGTGTGAGCAGAGAGCTTGATTATAGAGGAAAATTTGTCTCTTTCCAAGGAGGAGCATTTGTTGAATGAAAAAAAAATCTGAGAATTATGGAGTGGTTCAAATGGTAGGGTTTGAGCTGTTGCTGGTCAGAGAAGAAAGGCTGAAAACAAGGCAAAGAATAAGCTTATAGGTAACTACTATATTAGTCCATTCTCATGCTGCTAATAAAGACATTCCCAAAACTGGGTAATTTATAAAGGAAAGAGGTTTAATTGACTCACAGTTCCACAGGGCTGGGAAAGTCTCAGGAAACTTACAACCATGGCAGAAGGGAAAGCAGACACACATCCTTTTTCACATGATCGCAGCAAGGAGAAGTGCAGAGCAAAAGTCGGGGAAACCCCTTTATAAAACCACCAGATCTCATGATAACTCACTGTCATGGAAACAGAATGGGGGAAACCATGCCTGTGATTCAATTACCTCCACCTGGTCCCTACCATGACATGTGGAGATTATGGGAATTGCAATTCAAGATGAGGTTTGGGTGAGGATACAGCTAACCCATGTCACCACAGATGTAGGCATATTTGGGGGCAGTGGTTGTTAGGAATTCTCTGATATAAATGCTTCTCCTTTTACCCATGATGCTTCATTAAAGCCTAAACAAATAGTATAATGGTCTCAGTCGTGTTGTGGATAATTAAGAAAGGCCTGCTGTTTGCATTTTGGGAAAGACTGATACAAATGAGAGCCGTTTCTTCTCTCCAGACCCTGGAAAAGGATGTGAGTGTGAGGTGGAGAGGGGAGAGTCAGAGTCAGTGGAGTTGGGCAATGCAGCCACAGCAGGTGGCGTGGCCCTCTACTAAAGATCAGCAGTCAGGAAGACAAACGCATGAGGATCAAAGAAGCTTGAACGGAGAAATGGAAGGGTTTGTGCTGGACCAGATGAGAACCAGCACTCTGGGAATAGCTAGAAACAGCTGAGATTCATTTTGATGACTCTCATTTCCTGATAATTAAGTTGATGGGAGATCTGCCATAATAATTTGCATACAAAGATAAAATTTGCTTTGATTTGATAATAACAGTTTTGATCACTTATGGCTTCAATATTCATATGGTAACCCTCTGTCCCTTTGCCCAGGTCAAATCCAATCTATGCCAGTTATTCCAGTGTAATAATCAAGAGTATTCATTTTCCATATCCACAGGGCCAGCCTGAACAATAAAAGTAACATGGTCACCCTACCTAAGCACTGCACCAATTGACGCAGAGAGGAAACACGCAAGTTCAGAAGGGGAGGTGCCACTGAAGGATAAAAAATATCACATTCTTCACTGAAGGATGAAACATGTCTTGAAGGGAGGGCTTAAAGAGATAAGGTAATGATCTTATAGGAAAAATGAATGGTACTTAAAAGTGAACTCAATGGGGCATACCTGCCATTTTTGCTACTACACATGGAATTCTTACCATGTGTCATGCAGAATTCTGTGTTTTCACATGTATTACCACTTTTACTATGTAAAATAATTCTATAGAGTAAATATTACTACTAGTTCTCTTTTAGGGTGGCATACATTTTTAGTTGAGTCAATTTAATAAGTGTTTGCAAAGTAAGCAGTGAGAAGATGACAGAGCAAAACTTAAACTTAGGCACCCTGGTTATTCTGCAATAAATCAGGGAATAATGAGCAGATATATCTTATTAAAGTTATTGATGAAAAAATTTGTGGTAAGGTTGGCAAGATGGATGAAAGGGCATTTCACACTATTTGTACTTTATTATTTAAAGAGTGTGAAGTTGATCAAAAGTTTTGAGAAATTGCTTTGAACAAGGCTATTTTTGGAAGATTTACATTTGAAAGCAGCATACAGAAGGCATCTGAATTAGAATTACAAGGTTGTTGTTTAATCACACTGGTTTATCATCTCAAATTTATTTTTACCCCTTCTACATTCATTGCTATGAACATATGTGACAACTTTAGGAATTGTTTGCAACTAAGACTTGTGGAGAATAAGATTAACAGATGGAATACAGAAAGAAGAGTAACCAGAGAGGGTACATATGTATGTTTGTATACACAATACTTTTTTAGAGATATGTACCTAAAACAAAGCCCCAAAGCTCTGTGTGAAAGCCAGTAGGAGAGGGTTGGGTTGAAAATGAAAGGAGAAACAAACACTACAGCTAGAAACGAGATCAGTATTTCAGGAAGGATTAGGCCTGCTTTTTAGCAGAATGGGGCTCAAAGGGTAGAATTTGAAGCTCTGGTTCAAAACAAAGAAGAAAAATTTTCAAACAATAACCACCATTTAAGGAGGAATTGACTTGATATGATTCTATGAGCATTTAATCCTCAAATTCCTCTAAATAATCTATTGGTTATACAAAAGTAGAAAGGAAGGATAGCTAACTCTATATATATGCAGAAGACAGAATGTGTTCAGTAGAAGTAAGAGTAGCATGCACTGTGGAGTTCCATAAGTAGACTGGTAAGAGACATATGAATAGAGTGGCAGATCAATCAATAGATATTTTAACTAGATAGATGGATCAATAGAAAGGCAAATATGTATTATTACATTATTTTACAAAATTTCCAAGTTTCCAAAATGTGGAAGTCATGATCAAGATAACTCCATGAGTTGAAAAGCTATGCCTGAATAACGTTTGCATGGTCCATATACTAGTAAATGGGAAAAGCAAAATGATTGAAGGCTGTAGGAATTATTTCTAACATTTGGATTTGGACAATTAGTATTTGTTCTTGAGGTTATTTTTTCACATTATTAAAAAGTCTAGTGACTACTGGAGTTTAGGGAGATCATTTTCCCTAAAAGTTGAAAAATAAATGGTTGAAAATATTTCTTCTCCCAGAGGGCACATGATGGCATGTACAGCTTTATAAAAGCATCATTATTTGGGACACTATGTCCAACATAGTATTTTTTTCATGTTCTGGAATTATATTTTTATTAGTATGTATAATATGAAAATGTAGTTTATATTTCTAAAATTAAAATTATATTTAAGTTATAAATTTAATAATCAATTTCCTGAAACTTTTATAAAAATAAACCCATAAAATTATAAACATTCAACCCTAAATAAATATTTATGTAATATTTTATTTATTTATAAAGCTTCACTTCCTTTGCTTAGGCAGTTTATATATCATGGTGGCCCAAACGAAAATTCTGGTAAAGAATCAGACACCTGGCCAGTTGCAGTGGCTTATGACTGTAATCCTTATACTTTGGGAGGCCCAAGCAGGCAGATCACTTGAGCCCAGGAGTTCAAAACCAACCTGGGCAACATGGCAAAGCCCTGTCTCTACACACACACACACACACACACACACACACACACACACACAGTTAGCCAGGTATGGTGGCACATGTCTTTAGTCCTAGCTAATCAGAAGGCTGAGGTGAAAGAATTGCTCTAGCCCAGGAAGTCAAGGATGTAGTAAACCAAGATTGTGCCACTGCACTCCAGTCTGGGCAATAGAGTGAAACCCCACCTCAAAACAAACAAATAAACAAACAAAAAAATCAGGCATGTATCTTCTAATGCCTATATGTATATTGCTTTGAGGAAATAAATGATTTCTGCAGATAAACAATACAACTATTGTCACTTTTAAATCGTTGACTTTAGCAGAAAGACAACTAAATTTTTTTTAACTTGTATTTTTGTGTTATATAATGAGGTCAATATTTCCAGAGAATAATTTCTCTTTCCAATTGCCTGAAACCACTGTCATAATAATTTGATTTAGATTGGAAAGAAACAATCATAGTCGCTTTTCAATTAAGAGACATACTTTATTTTCCAATTCCTCCATTTTCCTCATCTTTTCTAAAACTCATTACAACCTAAACACTTTTATTCATCCCAAGCATCTTCTGAAAACACAATCAAGGTTTACAGTATAATTGTGAAGTTTTTAATGTTGCCCTTTATCTTTTTCTTGGAAAAATTTATATTCACAGGTAGAAATTCCAGCATTCTAAAGTATTTCTGTAAAGCAGTACATTGACTATGAAAATAAAATACAGGAAAACTATAGCTTTTTTCCAGGTATAACACTATTACATATATTTTGGAATACCCAACTATATCAAGAAACAATGACTGTTGATACGCCAAAGTATATTTTCATCAGGTCAAAGAAAGCATTCAAGATCCACCAGTTGAGGACAAACAAACCTTTTATGACCTAGAACCTGGAGACTGGATGCTTTGGAAACAACACCAGAGAAAGACTGCTCTTGAACCTCACTCAAAGGGACCATTCCAAGCTCTTCCCACCGGCCACACTGCAGCAAAATCTCTCCAAACCCTTGGGAATGTACTCCTATTGGAAACCTCAAGGTAAAACTTACCAGAGAGGTTTCTCCTCAGAATCAGACAACATCCTAGGTGAGGACAGCTTTTCCAAGGTCACAGATCAAAATTTCTCTCCTCTGTCATCATGAAAACTTTGTTATTTTTCTACTTTGCCCTGTGTTTCTTTTATGCTTGTATGTGGCAACCTAACGTGATAATTAAGGCTTCTGTGATAATCAACAGCTTTGCAGAGAAATGCACTGAATGTTGGATATGTCGTGTTAAACCTAAAACCTTACATTATTTTAGGGATCCTTAAGTTTACCCTGTAACAAATTTCACCATTATTTCCAATGTGACTATTAATTCAAATTTCACATCTGGTCCTTTTATAAGGTGAGGCTTTTAGATTCACATATTCAGGTTCCATGTTTTAATCTAACTGTTTAGATCTAACAATAGGCAAAATCTATAGTGAGGGTTTTGTTGTTAAAGTATGCCAGAAACTTAAGAAAATCAAATGAAAAATAATTTGAAAGTTCATAGACAAATTTATAACCCCAATTCCCTAATTGTCAGTAGCTTCCAACCATGTAATGATTCAATGATGAAGCCTTGGATAAATATTACTACTATTGCTTCTCCACTGATGACCCCTAAGACACAGGCACCCTGCAGAGATCTATTGTGACCTTCCAGAGATATTTTATGTGTAGAGCACTTAATCATCAACTCCATGCATGGACAACTTCACATTTCAATAAGTGGAAAATAAGAGGTCAATGTGAGTTAGAAATTCTAACAGTATCATTGTCATTCCATAACAAATTGGAAACTAAATATTGGTCTATACCTGTTAATTTGCTCTATAAAATAAAAAGAAATTTGTCAGCAGGCATAAATCTCTCAGGCAGATAAATTTTGAGATTTAGAGAGCATTTTTGGTAGAATACCCCTTTCCTGGCTTGGCATAAATGTAAAGTTGTGATTAAAACTTTGTCCTTAACGTTAGCTACTATGGCTGACTCTACTGCAAAGAATTTAGTTGCCAGCAAACTTTTTAAAATACTCTTGCTAAGATTGTTTTAGATAATGGCATTGCTCCAGACTGCCTGTTGGCTGAACTGGGGCAGGGGTGGGGGCTGGCAGAAGGTTGGGGGCGATGGCTAAGATCTCTTGCTACACTTAGATATATGTGTCTGATATGACAGCAGCTCTACTGCAAGAAATCAGCAAATAAGCTACTTGGTTAAAACAAGTAGATTCATCTTCTGGCACGTTTTTCAAAATTTGTCTGATTTTGTTTAGTTTATGAGAGTCCCTATTAGGAGTGGACTTCAGTCTCTTGCCATTATTCTCTGATAGTTTTCATAGTAGTATTCCTGGTACACTGTATTTTCTAAGAGTGTTAATGCTTGTATGCAGCTATCCACACTGAATCATATGGTCCCACTCCAGTTAGGGCAACAAAAACACAAAGAAAACAAAAAGAATCACTCAAGAGACCTGACATGATAACTTGTGAATTCCATACTGAGACCAAACAAGTTCAATACGATGGTGGCAAAGAACTGCTGTACAACTCACAAAAACAAAAACTCTTTGGGATTCTCTCAGTAATTTTGAAGAGCATGTAATGGTCCTGAGATCCAAAGTCTGAGAACCATTGTTCTAAGAATGACCTGTAAACTAAGAGCTGGTGAAAGGAAAATAATCAAGACTAGAGGTGGGATGAGAGAGTAGGTTTGAGAGGAAGAAGAGTTCTGAGGAATGGGAAGAGAAACAGGAACCACAGAGAGAAGGTTTTGTTAGTGAGGAGTAACAGCAGAACCCATTGTTTTCTCTTCCTCTCATTTTCATTCCAATTCATCATTCCTGCTTCTTGTGCTATGCTTGTTGCTATCTATGACATACAGATTCCAGATATTCTTGCTATATTTCCAAGCCAATACCTACATCATTACCACCTATCTGACCCCCCCCCCCCCCAACTGCCCATTACTAGACAAGCACTGATGTCATATAAAATTTGGAGACCAGGAATGAAGGAAATTAGAAGAATAAAAGAAGGGAAGAGGAGATAGTAAGATGCTGAATTAACCTCAGCACTTCTAGCAAGTTTCCAAAGTGACAGTGGAGAAAGGAAAAGAGAGAGAGTTCTACAATGGTGTGACTATTTATTCTTGAGTGAACATGATGAATACTCATTAAAAATTGCAAATTTCCTATCACATTCAATTAAATGGGAAGATTTCATGAAAAACTTAAAAATTGGGAATTTAAAAAAGAAAAGTTTAGTTGCCAAAGCATAAGAAAGGAAGTGAAGAAAAATTGCAAAGGTATCAGTTACAATAGAACCAAAAAGGAGATTTAATATTATTGATTATTGATACAGGATTACAACTGAAGTTATATAAATACATAGAAATATGCAATATAAGCTTTATTAAAATTAAATATCAAAAAATCTAATTGAGTATACTTTTTTTCATTTTTAAGGCCCAAGTTAGTGCTGAAACAGAGTATTATGAGGCAACTAGATCCTTTTAAATACAAGAGAAATTACATTTTAAATATAAATTAGCTTATATTTAAAGTGTAATTTCACTTGTTTTTAAATAATGAGTTTATTATTTAAAACATAAATTTATTGGTGGATGTAACATCTGCATGTGTTACTCTAGGTTTCTTAAATTCTCAACAAATGACTTTGAATAATATTTGCTGTTAAAATCATCACTATATATATCAGAAACCATATTATCTGACTTGTATACAATTTCAACCCTTTCATTTTGCTATTCAATAGATTTTAGGGCTGCTTATAATTTTTTCTTTAAAAATATACAGACGTGAAATGCTAACTTTTACCACAAGGTGGCTCTTCATTGACTCTAACTGTATCATCTAAGCAGCTGTTTTTAAAAATTTCCATTAACGTACTCCTGAATGTTCTTTTAAATTGAATTTTATTTATATAAAACAAGTTTTGGGAATAGAGGGAAAATCTAAGATAAATAGATTCTTTCAATGATTTCTGGAGTGTATGTGTGAGACAGAGTGAGAGAGAGAGAGACTGTCATTACAATGTCTTTATTTAGAAGATATCCAGGCTCTTGAGTAACTGTAGTAGAATGTGGTACTGCCTATAGAAGGCAGCTCCTAAATGAGAGGCATCTCAAACAGGCACTTTCATCACTTACTTGGAAATCTATGATTGCTCCTTCTTCACTTGTATAGGAGCATATCTCCCATTCAATGTCAGATGCAGGATGACATATGAAATCATTCACTTAAGGAATGGTTTCACTAACATTAGAGGAAAGCCCAAAATATAAAGCATTTATCCATTTAACAGATGTATATTGGTCTAGCCTATATTTCAGACAGTACAATAGACAACTCAGCATAGTGGTTAATAACATAGACCCTGGAGCCAAATTGTCAGGCCTTCAAAAGTGATTACACTTCTTATCAGTGTGGTATTAGTAAAATACTTAACTTATTGCATCTAGATTTCCTTATATGTTAAATAGGTATAATATAAGATTGTCGTGAAGATTAAAAAACTGAGTAGAAGGTTACAGAATAATGCTCACTATTTAAGTGTATAAGTGGTAGCTATTATTACCAGGTGCTGTAGTGAATTTAAATCACACAGGCAAATTCCTTGACACTCTATCCATCAAAAGGCTAATTCCCTTTTACTCAGATTTGAGCTGGCCTTAGTGAAGCATTCCTAATGAATAGAATGAAGGGACTTCCAAGGCCAGTAAGAAAAACTGATACCACTTCAAAATGCTCTTCCGTCTCTCTTAGGATGCTCACCCTTGGAACTCAGACACTGCTATGAGCTAGTCCTTTGTTTCCTTATGTGGTAGGCAGTTTCTGTTCCTGCATTAATTCACTTAGGATTATAGTGTCCAGCTCCATCCATGTTGCTGCAAAGGACACAATTTTGTTCTTTTTAATTGCTATGTAATATTCCAAGGTGTATATGTACCACATTTTCTTTATCCAATCCACTATTGATTGGCACATAGATTGATTCTCTTTGCTATTATGAATAGTCTAGCAATTAATATACCAGTGAATGTGTCTTTTGGTATAATAATTTATATATACCTATTTTCCTTTAGGTATATATCCAAGAATGGAATTAATGGGTCAAATGGGAGATCTGTTTTAAATTCTCAGAAATCTCCAAACTGCTTTCCACATTGGATGAACTAATTTACATTCACACCAACAGTGTATAAATGTACTGTTTTTTCTGCTACCTTGCCAGCAGTGGTTCTTTGACCTTTTGTTTTAAGACTGAGTTTCACTCTTGTTGCCCAAGCTGGAGTGTAATGGCACAATCTTGGCTCACTGCAACCTCCACCTCCCGGGTTCAAGCGATTCTCCTGCCTCAGCCTCCCAAGTAGCTGGGATTACAGGCATGCACCAACACACCTGGCTGATTTTGTATTTTTAGTAGAGATGATTTCTCCATTTTGGTCAGGCTGGTCTCAAACTCCTGACCTCAGGTGATCCACCTGCCTCAGCCTCCCAAAGTGCTGGGATTACAGGTGTGAGGCACAGCACATGACCTGTTTTTTGACTTTTTAATAACCATTTTGACGGGTGTGAAATGGTATCTCATTGTGGTTTTGATTTGCATTTTTCTAATGATTGATGTACATTTCCTCATATGCTTCTTGGTCACTTATATGTCATCTTTTCAGAAGTATCTGTTCATATATTTGTCCATTTTTAATGGGGTTGTTTTTTGCTTGTTGATTTGTTTAAGTTTTTTATAGATTCTGGATATTAGATCTTTGTTGGATGCACAGTTTACAAATATTTTCTTATTCTGTAGACTGTCTAATTACTCTGTTGATAATTTCTTTTGCTCTGCAGAAGTCCTTCAGTTTACTTAGGTCCCACTTGTCAATTTTTGGGTTTTGTTGCAATTTCTTTTGGGGACCTAGTCAAAAATTCTTTGCCAAGACCAATGTCAACAAGGGTATTTCCTAGATTTTCTTCTAGGATTTTTACAGTTTGAGGTCATGCATTCAAATCTTTACCCCATCTTGATTTAATTTTTGTATATGGATAAAGATAGGGGTCCAGTTACATTCTTCTGCATGTGGCTCGCCAGTTATCCCAGCACCACTGATTAAATAAGGAGTCCTTTTCCCATTGCTTGCTTTTGTCAGCTTTGTCAAAGATCAGATGGCTGCAGGTGTGCAGCTTTATTTCTGGGTTCTCTATTGTGTTCCATTGGTCTGCATGTCTGTTTGTACAGTACCATGGTATTTTGGTTACTGTAGCCTTATAGTATAGTTTGAAGTAGAGTAGTGTGATGCCTCCAGCTTTGTTCTTTTTATTTAGGATTGCTTTGGCTATTTGGGCTTTTTTTTGGTTCCACATGAAGTTTGGAATTTTTTTTCTAATACTGTGAAAAATGACATTGGTAGTTTAATATAAAAAAACATTAAATCTGTAGATTGCTTTGGGATCTCTGCTGTCCAAAATCCTGTCTCTGCCTTCTCCCAGGGGCAATCACCTGCCAACTCACATGCCTATGGGGGATCCAGGTTCCCCTGTAGCTAGGATCCCAGAAATCTGCAGTGAGAGTGAGCCAGGCCTCAGTTCCCTCACTCACCACTTTCCCAGGAGCCATTCAGGGCTGGGAGTTATCCCGTGCATTCAGGTGCCCCAGGCTGTGTTCCCAGCTTCCTCTTTCTTCAGCCTCAGCTTCAGCACCATCATTTCATCCACTCTTGGCATTTTCTCTCTAAAGATCTGTCCAAATTATGTTGGTTTACTCAATAATTTGGTCCTCTTGGTGGGAGTGACACCTGCTGACTACATCTCATTGGCCATCTTATCCCTAGTCCCCACTAAATATATTTTGTTGGTGAAAAGAATAACTGACATAACACATATAAAGTTGACTAGCTCTGATCTGATACATAATTTCCAACTCCAAGCAAAATTGCCCCTCTATTCTTCATGACCAGGTACACTGTTGAGACCCATCTGAGCATCTAGAACACTTTTATTGTCTTTATTGTTTTAAATGCCTATCTCTATCTAACTCCTTACTGAAGTAAATAGGCATGAAGTATTTACTTTTATGTGGCCAGCACCTAGAATTATTCTTCACACATAAAAGGTGTTCAAGAAATGTTGGCTGACTGAATGGGAAAACAAACATGGAAACAATTTCAATGTAGTGTGACAAAGACCAAACTCTCTACAAAAGACTAACTGGAACATAGAAGAAATGCCAAGTCTGGTCCCACCCCCACAAAAGAACAGCAATCAGAAACTCTGGATTGAGAGTTTCACAGCCAGTGCAGCTGAACCCGGGACGGTCCAGCTCTGTGGGGGAGGGGCATCCACCATTACCGAGACAGCCCGCCACAACGGAGATAGTCGGCCAATGCTGAGGCAGCCCGCCATTGCCAAGGCAACCCGCCATTGCTGAGGCAGCCCGCCGTTGCCAAGGCAACCCACCATTGCTGAGGCAGCCCCCGTAGCCAAGGCAACCCACCACAGCAGAGAGACTCCACCTCAACAGAGGCGGGCCACCATCGCCAAAGCAGTTCTAACTACACCCATATAAACAGGACTGCA
>NW_016107337.1:4450931-4511858 GCF_001604975.1 Cebus imitator
GCAAATCACACTGCCACATGTGTACCTATGCAACAATTCTGCATGTTCTTCACATGTACCCCAAAACCTAAAATGCAATAAAATAAATAAATGGGAAAAAAAAAAGAAATGCCAAGTAAGCTTGGAAAACACACACACACACACACACACACACAGAGAGAGAGAGAGAGAGAGGATTTAAAATGTGAGCTTTATAAATGGAGGTCTTCAGAGAAGAGGGAAGAAACAGCACAGACCAAGGAAAGGAGGCATTTTACATTTATGAAAAGTGATTGACCCAGGACCTGGATTAAGAGGAGAGCAAAAGAAAACAAAGAGTGATGTGGCCCGAGTTAGTAGGCAGGAGCCACATTATAAAGGTCCTTGGGTGCCAGCTGCCAGAATAAAGGGCTTTTATGTCCATTGGTAGAGACTCATTTTAAGTGACTGAAATAATAAAGAATTTTGAGACATGAATTATAATGCAGGTAGGTTTTGTGTTCCAGAATGCTCACTTTAGTAGCAAAGTCAAGAAAGGATTTCCAGTGTCAAGGAAACTAATCTGTAGCTAACTGTATGAGTCCAAGGCAATATATGTAAATAACTAAGGTACACATTTGTGGTGTAGAGAAAATAATTTTACCTGATATTTAGAAATCAATTGACAGGGATTGCTTCTGACAAAGGGAAGTAATACAGGTAGGGAAATCTAGGCCAATTCCCAAGTTTTTAGCTTTGGGTGGCCTGATAGTTAGCAATATCATCACCAAAGTAGAGAAGAAAAGAAATAGCTAGGCAGAGAAGAGGGGGCACTAAAGAAATGATTAAAGTACCGAGGGAACATTCAGACAGAAACATTCAACAGCTTTTGGAAATAAGCCTTGGTGGTGTGCTCCTTCCTTTTCTGTTCCACAGAGCGTGTTTCGTCTCTTCTAGGGAAGAGAAAACTGGAGGCAGGGGCCAACATTACCATTTCTCCAGCTGAACTCTTGTCAGTGGGCAAATGCTCCTCGTTACTAAGCAACTACAATAAAGTCGGTGCCTCTACCAATGGATCACTATAAGGAGATATCCTTCCTCCACCTGTTCTAGATACCACCTAAACTGACTTTCCACAAATGAATACAGATGCCAGTGAAAAGGTAAGAAGATCCTTATGGAGAAAGAATTCTTCAAAGCGATCCCAACCTTTCTTTAAAAGCTGTACATCTATTACCTATTATTTGGGATACCATCCAAATTTTTCTGCCTCTTATCTAGGGTTTGCATAGGTCCTCACTATTGATTGCCTCTCATTAGGTCATTAACTCTCTTTAAAGGGAACATTATTGACTGTTTTTCAGCATTCATATTCTATTCTCCTTTCCTAAGAGCTTTCAGGTTTTAATTTAGATATCCATCTTCCTGCCCATGTAACTTACATTATTTTTATGTAAGGCTGATTCAGATTCTCCAACCTCAAGGGTAGACCTTGGTTGACCTAAGACAGCAAACATGATTTATTCCCCTGGCCAAAGTCACTGGTATATTTTGGGGCATGTGACTTAAACAGTTTAGTCAATATGAATCTCAGGATTCTTGGTTAGAATGTTTAGACAAAAGTTCTTTCTCTCACTGGACTAACCAGGAAAACTTATACTTGATTGTTACTAGCAGCCATTCTATATCCATGAGGCTAATTAACCTAACACCACAGAAAGGAGGACAGGAAGTCTTGTAGTTGTCCAAACCTGAAATCTGTCCTATTTCTGGATTTTTCAGAGAATTAAGCCAAAAATTTTCTTACTAATGTTTCCGCAAATTTAAGTCATAGTTTCTACTATTTATACCCCCAAAGCATACTATCTAATTCAGGATGTGGTATTAAAAGATGAAATGGGCTGAGTGAGAGAGGCAGGGTACAAGGCAATATGCTCTATTGAGTAGAAGGCTATCCTGATTATGAGAATGAAAAACTAAATGTTGTTTAAACTGTTAGCTGTTGTGATGGGAAAGAAAGAGTCATACTTTGCAGGGAGCGG
Source organism: Cebus imitator (assembly GCF_001604975.1). NCBI lineage: Eukaryota > Metazoa > Chordata > Mammalia > Primates > Cebidae > Cebus > Cebus imitator. Next base: position 4,452,932 of record NW_016107337.1, read on the forward strand.
TGGCTCATGCCTGTAATTCCAGCACTTTGGGAGGTCAAGGTAGGTGGAACACAAGGTCAGGAGTTCGAAACCAGCCTGGCCAAGATGGTGAAACCCCGTCTCTTCTAAAAACACAAAAATTAACTGGGCATGGTGGCGCGTACCTGTAGTCCTAGCTACTCAGGAGATTGAAGCAGGAGCATCACTTGAACCCAGGATGTGGAGGTTGCAGTGAGCCGAGACCTCACCACTGCACTCCAGCCTGGTGACAGAGCAAGGCTCTGTCTCAAAAAAAAAAGAGGGGGGAAAGAAAAAAAATAGCCACACTTCATAAATACTGCATTCTCCAAAAGGGCACACCATCCTATCTTAAGACCTCCTCTAACAGTACCTGGGTGATACTGGTGATTGGGCCAGTTCTCTGAACTGGCACTCCTCAACAAGAATTTTGGAAAATATTGGTAGCTAGAACTACTTGTGCACTATACTCTTAGGACATGGGGACACTTAACAAGTTGTATCCTCAGCTTTGGATTTTAGCTATTTCAGGACAACACAGAAATCTCATTTGTTGCCTAGTTGCATAATCTTTATTTCTATGTTTATATCTTTATCTATACTTACAGCCACAGCCATACCTATACCTATATATATCCATATACATGTTTATGTCTATATCTATGCATATAAATATCCATATTTATGCACATATCTATGTATAAATATGTACATCCAGCTGCATACATGATATAATTATGTCTTAGCAGGCATACATTCTGATAAATGCATCATTAGGTGATTTTTGTCATTGTGCAAACATAGAGTGTACTTACACGAACCTAAATAATAGGGAAGCTGAGAAGCAAGTATATTACAATTGACAATTTTATATTTGGAAGTGGGCTCTGACCTCTCACTGAGATACATAGGGCAGAAATTCCCTAGGCACAGCAAAGATTCAGAGAGTTGGCTACCAATAACGTCCATTAGGGAGTTGTTACATGAGCTTCTGACACACCTAGGCTTACTATGCATCTGGGCTAGATGGTATAGACTATTGCTCCTAGAACACGAACCTTCACAGCATGTCACTGTACTAAATACTATAGGTAACTGGAGCATAATGGTGTTTGTATATATGAACATCTCTAAATATAGAAACGGTAATGTGTTGTGCCATGACCCGTTACAATGGCTACAACATCTCTAAGTGATAGGAATTTTTCACCTGCAATATGAAGTTATAGGACCACCATCAGATATGCAGCTCATCATGATCAAAACATTGTTATGAGACCCATGACTATACTATACTCTTATAACATTAGAATTATTATAACAGTTAAATGAGTAAATGTATGTAGATGCCTAATTAATATTTGTTGAATAAATACAATGTTCCTGCAAAATTTTAAATTCTCAGTAGAGGCTAGCTATTATTTGTATCTATTGTATCTATCGTGTAATAGATAGTTACAGCAGAAAATCCCAACTTAAGCATGCTTATTAATAGAAAGCATATTATCTCATGTAATTTCAAATTCGAAAGCAGAGTAAACTCTAGGTACAGTAAAATAAAAGGCTCAATGATATGATCTAAATGCTTTATCATTCTTCACCCTGCTGTCCTCATATTGGCTTCATTGGGAAGTGATTCCCTTGCAATTACAAGATGACTGCCAAAGGCAATCAGAACTCTGTGCTTTTTTGTTCATAGGCAATTGAAGAGAATAAGAAAATACTTTTCCCCAAGCACAAGAAATAAGTACATTCCCTCTCTTAGCCTTATTCTTGACCCTCTTCTTCACATGCTTATGTGACAAGCAGCCAAAAGTGGCTCTGTCCAATTTAAGAAAGACTAGCTCATAGAAATTCTAGCTTTTGACTAGCTCATAGAAATTCTAGAAAGCTTGAGGGCAATGTAGCCAGGAACAAAGCTTCAAACCAAACCACAAAACTAGTCTTGTGAGGATGCTGTTACCACTGAACATTAGACCCTACACTTCAGACACCAAGCAGGTTCATTTGATTAGCAATGCTTAGGGCATGTATCTAAACATTAACTTCAAAGGAGACTGAGAAAGCAAGTATGTTTCAATTTACAATTTTAAAGTGGGAAGTGGGCTCTGACCGCTTACCAAAATACATAGGGCAAGAATTCCCTAGACACAAAAAAGGATTCAGAGAGTTGGCTAACAATCAGGTCCACTAGACAGTTGTTGGAGAAGCTTCTGCCAACTCAGCCACCCACCTGATATGGTGTTCCCTGAGGAAAAGAGGATTACAAACAGAACTGATAGAACTGGCTCACCAAACTCTGTAACACTTTAGGATTCATGTAAAAATTAAAGAAACTTCTCCATTTCAGTTGACTTCGTATTTACAGCTTACTGGAGGTAGACAGCATTACCGACAGAGCTCCAGCTTACATCCACAGTGTCAGAGTTTAACTCAATAGACACTACATGACTAATCTGTTAGGGCAAAGGCTAGTGCAGAGCTGTCAAGACAAGCAGTGACTCAGCCAGAAACAAAGGCAGTGACAGCAGCTCATCCAACAACAGCGACAGGGAAGAATAACCAGGACAGATTCCCTAAAGCATTGAATACACCTTTCGGGGATGCCAAGAATACTCAGGAAAAGAAAAATCTACAAGGGACTGAATTCCTTAACAAGGAAGTAATGATTTGAAATGAAGAGGAATCGGGTATTACACTTAGAAATCTAATGTCTCAGGGACATGCGGATCACATGTGAGATTAGAGAAACATCTAGCATTTACTTCCTGGAATTGGAGATCTTACAAGAAGGAAAAGAGAGCACTTTTGTTAATAAGTTTCCCTTTTTCTTGTGAGGAAGTTTTCCTGGAAGCTTAGCCACCAAATGTTCGCAAGGTTGTTTTCTCATAGACACTAAGATTTCAGCTGTCATGACACATTCTCAGAAAAACATGATTTGATACCCCAATCTATAATTGCTTCACTTCCACCCCTCCACCGCCGCAACTCTTATCGTATTTCTCTATTTTATTTTCTGCAAAGAATATGAATCTAGCTAAATTCTTAAAACTTAGTTATTATGTTTATGACTGTCCCTGAATAAGCCTTTACCAGAGTCCACCAGAATATGGACCTCATGAGAACAGTGAACCTGCATATCTGTTACTAGTAAATTCCTGCAATCTTAGAACAATAACTGGCACATATGGTAGACACTCGAGAAATATTTGTTGAATGAGTATTAAGATCTGGCTCCTCACAAAACTAAGGCCATTATTATAACCATGTAAAATTTCCAATTTCATGCCTGCAAGTCTTTATTTCAATTCAAACAATATTGTCTCTCATTAAGCAACTTCTATGTAATATCCTTTGCACATTTCTGCCTGGGACACTCTTCTACCCAACTACATTCCTGGTCTCTCCACGAACATGATTTACCTGGTCAACACCTTTCCAATCTGTCCAGTTGATCCAGTTGCTCAACATGGAAAAATGAAAGGAGTCAGACGTCAGAACTAATACCAGAAAGGAAGTCAAAAAAACAACAGAAAGCTAGGGGACAGAAAAGGCACAGGATAACATCAGTTTACCAAGATGAAATACTTTTAGGGGCCAAAGCTAGGGTGCATAACTTATGCTAGAACTAGATAATGGTCTAAGTGAAAGAAAAAAGAAATGAAATCATTTGGGCTAGATATTGTGTGCATTGAATGGTATAGGGAACCCAGGAGTTCCTGGAACTAAGTTCAGGGACTTAGTTTTCAACCAGTATCTTGCCAAGTATGGCTTTTTAAAGGTCCAGCCTCCACTTCCAAGAGTGATAGAGAATATATGGTGGAGTGGGAATCTGAGCATGGGTTTTGGAGACAAACAGAACTGGTTTTCAGACCCAACTATGCCAAGCAAGATAACTTCTCAGAATAACTTTCCCACATAAAAAGGACAAGCTAATCAACCTCTTAGCAACTCAAATCTTTGAAATACAATTATATTAATAGTACTATCTCATTGGGTTGTGAGGATTAAATAAATCGATGCAATGTGTTAACTAATTTGTTATGGCACTCATTTCACAACTTATACAAATATTGAATAATCATGTTGTACAGCTTAAATTCATACAATTTTATTTGTCCGTTGAATCTAAATAAAACTGGAAAAAAACAAGTAAGTAAAAGTCAGTAGAAAAAACAGAAATATGGGTCCAAATTAATTAATGAACAAGGCCAACAGCACAATTCTCTGCTCTTAACTGCTATTTGTTCATTTAACAAGTATCTATATAGAGTATTACTAATATAAATATTGTTTACATCATTTAAAGTAGCTGAGCTGCCTAGTTGACTCAGAAGGTAACAAAAATAGTTATTGTGTGTGCGTGTGTGTGTGCTTTTTTTTTTTTTTTTTGGTGAGTCAATTTGCTAAGTACTTAACAAGCATGATTGTTTTCATTTTTCAAAATAACCTCATGAGTAAGAACTATTATTGCTTTATATTTCACATGAAAAACATCAAAAGTAACACAAACAAAAGACTTGTGGGTAAGCCAGATGTTTAAGTCCTCCCTGAAGAGGTATCAAGCTCCTCTAGAAGATAAGCGGGAATCCTGGTGTTAATGAGTTAGAGACTTGCTGCCTTTTCAAGGCTGTTTTCTTCCTGGAAACTTCTTATTTTTTGGAAAAGTCTCTTATAATCTGGGGTGTTAAAGCCCTTAGCACTGGAAACTCAGAATATATATCATTCTCTACACATATGCTATGAGTTATCTCAAACTTACTTAGAGCAAAAACTTAAATATACAATAATGTCTGATTCATTGGTCTATTTAATTTCAGAAGTTTAACTTTTAAAAAACGTTATTTTGGCTCTTCCTAGTTCCTTTTATGGAACTTAGTAATGATAACTAGGCTATAATATTTGTTTTGTTATTGACTTCAGATTTCCATTGATAGACATAAACTCAAGAGTTAGATCTGAAGTAGACCTTTGAAATTATCTATATAGTACACTGGATTACAAATGCCTCAAATCATTAAAGATATTCTTTCTCTTTAACCAGAGCGTTTTGCTTTTGTTTTATGAAGTGAGCTTCTATCTATTGTTTCTACAAAACATAATTTCACTGAGAATATGTGTGTATAGTTTTATTTATATTAAACCACCATACTGATCCAATAAGAACACTTTATTTACTCATTTTTATTCATTTAATCATTCAATTTAGTACCACTAAGTGCCCATGTTTCTTTCTGCCAGTGGAGGAAGAAAAAGACACTCTCTTAGCCTTAGGCCTTCTTGTTGTGGTCACGGAGGCAGACATACAGAGATAACCATACTGATGGGAGTAAGGCCATGGCAGAGGCTTGCAGAAGAAACTATTTAGGCAGGAGAATAGGGTCTGGAGGCAGCAACCTAAGGCCAATTCATGCTGACTTCCTAGAACTGAATCAAAAGGAAAACCTGACCTCTCCATGCCCAATTAACAAAAGGATCAGAGGCTACTCCCTTTGCAACATGCCCTCACTTCCACTGTGCACAGATGGAAAACGGAATGTACTTCTGATTGGTCCTCTTCCATGACCAATAAGACTGGTCATGGGCCAAATCTTCATTTACATAGGGCGTAACCAAATAACCAATAGGAAACATCTAGAGGGTATTTAAACCTCAGAAAATACTCTAACTAGGGCTCTTGAGTGACTTGCTCAAGCCTGCTTCCACTCTGTGGTGTGTGCTTTCATTTCAACAAATCTGTGCTTTTGTTACTTCATTCTTTCATTGCTTTGTGCATTCTGTCCAATTCTTTGTTCAAAATGTCAAGAATCTGGATGACTTATAGTCAAGGCCTTCCAGTAGTAACACTGTGAGGACATGATAGAGGGAGACTGGGACAAGCTTTCAGAGAGGATATGACCTAGGGCTGAGCCTCATTAATGGGATGGGAGAACAGCAAGAATTGCACACAAAAGCAACAACAAAAGCTAGAAACAGAAAAAATTAGAGAGCTCAGAATGGGAAATAATTAATTTGAGGTTAATTGCATATGGTATGTCCTCAATAAATAGCTGGTTAGTTTATTTACCAACTAAATTATTATTCTAGAGGAAATAAGCCTGTGAAAGTCAGTTCCTGAAGGGGCTTGCAGGTGTACCCAAATAATTTGGATTTGTTCTCTAATTTAGGGCCTGAAAATGCAAATGTCTATAGGGATCTTGTAAAAAATGTGAATAAGTTGGCCAAGTATAAAAAAAAATAGTAATTGTGAAGACTACACCTTATTACTGTCAACGCATAGATGCCTAATACATACTCCTGGTCCTTAGGCTGCACACATATATAAGTACAAATGATATAACATGATGATTTGTCTCCATTCATGTACCAAAAGCAATAAGATCATAGAGGAGGGCTTACTTAATTCATCTGAGGAAAGCAGGAAGCTATTAGTGATGTTTTATTTGAGGTAAACTTGAGGAATAAGCAGAAGCTCATCTTTCTATTTCTAGCTATACTCCAACATACTCCTTCATTCCAATCAGGTTGGTCTCCTAACTGTTCTGCAACACCCACACTCCTATGTCCTCTCTCAAGTCTCACTTTTCCTGGTGTGCTCTGCTTTCTTTACTTACTCAACTTTTAACAACCCTTAAAGACCCAGTGCAGAACTTCCTCAAGCATAAAATCCTTGACTTCCCAGGTACCAAAAGCTAATTGAGAACATACCAGAGGCTGGACATATCAGAAAATTTAAAGACACAATGACACAGCAGAGTGTAGAAGTGCTCAGGAAAGAGTGTTTTCTTGTGTGTGATGAGAAATTTTGGGGTTTGAGAATCAAGAAGTAATTGGCTCTGTGACTTCAGCAGGATCATCTAGCCTCTGTTTACCTCCGTTTTCTTAGCTAGAAAATGGACAATTATCCTCATGGTCATTATGCTTCCTTTCAATTCTAAGATTGTGACTCTGATTTTGAAAAACAAGGTGCTCTCTAATATATTTCTAGTAGGATTTCCACATGTTTTCGGAAATTTTCTGTGTAGTATGTTGAGTAGAAAATCACTCATCAAGGTGGCACTATTGAAGAGTATCATTTCTGTGCCATTATAAATGTAACTCCTACCTTGGGTTTAAAAAGTTGCATAGGTCACAAGTTCATTGAGAAAAAAAACAGCTATCATGTTACCCTGTTGCTATTTTGGTTATCTCACATTAAAGATAGATTGTTTGTGGTTCTTTCTCTGGACCCACAATGTCAGGGCAGTAAGATGATAGAGGGCAGGTGGAGTACAGATCCTGAATATTAAGATTAAAGAAACACTGCCTATGAAAAACAACATACATGAATTAGAGAATTTATGGAATTAAAGCAAAATAATTAATGAAGTTACTTTGTTATTTTAGTAATAAATTATGGAAGATTTATGTTATAAACAGTCAACAGGTTATGAAATACCATACTTAGAGTATGGTATTTTTTAAATTTAACAATTTTTAAGTATGGTATTATTTAAATTTAACAATTTAGATAATAAATTGTTGACAGCTATTTGCAAAAACTAGGAAGGTATTTTCTGTTTTCTATCTCTGGGCTGGAGTGCAGTGGCATGATCTCAGCTCACTGCAACCTCCACCTCTTGGGTTCAAGCAATTCTCCGGCCTCAGTCTCCCAAGTAGCTGGGGCTACAGGCACATGCCACTGCCCCCAGCTAATTTTTTTTTATTTTTAGTAGGGACGGGATTTCACCATGTTGGGTAGGATGGTTTTGATCTCTTGACCTCATGATCTGCCTGCCTCAGCCTCCCAAAGTGCTGGATTACAGGCGTGAGCCACAATGCCCGGCCATGTATTTTCTTAGTATCCACTATTTATTATCAGTTACCTAATTCCAACTTGCTGCATTAGTTGTACTTTTGGTTTTAAGCAAAAGAACCAACTCCAGCTGGATTTAAGCAGAAGGTAATCTATTGAAAGAACATTAGATTATTTCATGGAGTCCAAGGAAAAGTCCAGAAGAGGAAACAACCAGATCAACTTCAGGGATCTTAACAGTAGAACTTCATGGACCCTCTCACCACAGATTTTCCTTTAGTTCGACTTTAGTTCCTGTATCTTCCAACCTGTATCTCTCTTCCTTTCCCCAAATTTTAATTTCTAGGAAAGAGCATCTATTGAACACAATTTGGGTCAAATGTCCTGCTCAAGCACATCCAACTATGACAAAAAACGTATGTCAAAAGAGTGATATATTACCAACAAAGCCACCAGAGACCCTACCTTGTAGAAGAGACCAATGTTTGAGAAAGGGAGAAATGTTAGGATCCAGCAAGCCACCTCAAGATATGCCTGCGCATTGCACAGGCTTCCTTCTGCTGTGATTTTTGCCTCTTTCTTCCTCCCTCTGCAGTTGTTTATATCTATCTATCACTGTATAAAAGTATACTTTGTCCTTCTAGGAGTATATATTTTATATAAAATTAAAATAATGAAAGGGGCAGAATAAACAATCTTCTGTTATTCTATAGGTGATAACATAAACTATTCAGTTTGATTGTACCATACAGAGGCATTCAGAAGCTGCTCTAAAATATTACAAACATAGGGACTAATCAGATATAGTCTATGAAAATGTAATAACTTTTACTTTGGCCAATTACAGAATACTCTTTCTTGATTACTAAAGGTGTTTATTTCTTGAAAGTAAAATCTAAACGTTTATCAGTATTAGATATTCTTAAAGAGAAAGAAAACATGCAGTATGTATGTTGTACTCCCTTCAATAATTTATGAAGGAAGTTCTTCTTGGACAGTTTCAATAACCTAGGTCTTTAACCTCCTCCTGTTATCTGTACAACCTTTCTTCTTAAAAGTGTAACTCCCCTTGGCTTCCGAGATATTGAACTATCAGGTTTTCCTCATCACAGGTCACTTTTGCTACTACATTCACCTCCATTCACAAAAGAAGGACATATTCCAAGGCTCGTTTTTATCTTGGCTTTTCTTTTACTCGTTTATTTACAGAACTCAAGGATATAATTGCCACCTCAAAGCCAAGACTGCCAAGTCTATCATGAAAACTACCTATGTTTTAGTCTACTTATTACTGGTTGAGGGTAGTTGTCCAGATTCTTGATGTTTTGAACAAAGAATGGGACAAAATACACAAAGCAAGGCAGTGAAAGCAGATTTTAAATAAAAGTACACTCCACAGGGTGGAAGCAAGTACAAGCAAGTGGCTCAAGTGCATCTGTTACAGAATTTTCTGGGGTTAAATATCTTCTAGAGATTCCCATTGGCCCGCAACCCGTCTGATTTGTTGCAGAAGGAGACCAATCAGAACAAAAAGCAGGCCCATGACCAGTCTGATTGCTTGTGGAAGGGAACCAATCAAAGGTACGTTTTCAACTGCCTTGCAGAAAAAGGTGGAGTTGCAACTGCCACACAGAAAAAGGAGAGGTTGTAAAGGGAGCAGCCTCTGATATCTAGCCAGCATGAATCGGCCTTAGGTTTCCTGCTTCCAGATCCTATTTTCCTGCCTCATTTCCCCCCTGAGAAATGTGATTCCCATAAATCTTTATGGCAAGCAGAGGGACTGATTGTCTTTCTTCTGTAACTGCTCATGCTGACTTGGGGCACAACCCCTACCTATTGGAGATCATGGAACTTCTTCCCTGCTCTAACTAGTGTAGGCAGGGTAATTTATTGATGCCTGGGGGTGCTGTCTTCATTTGGAACTGGCTGGCAACCTTGTAGCATGATCATACGAAGCTCAATGGTCTCTAAGTGAGAGGAAATGAATTTGGTTAAAAGATATAATGAAACTTCAGGAGGTGGATACCTATGCTATGAGGAATGTTTGTTACAGGGAGGAATTAAAACATTCTGCTTAATTGCTACAAAGGAAGAGATTTCAAAACTTTGAAAAAAGACAAACTGCAAAAATATATAAAAATGCGGCCATTATTATCCAGCCTACAGTAATTACGCAACAATTGCCCCAAGGAAAGTTGGTAGACATTTACTTATCTTTTGGCTGTCTTCTAAACAGGTACTTCAGGTCTTCCACAGGTTCACAGGTGTAGTGGCTGATGGAAACTTCACATTCCAAGTTCAAGGCCTCAGGTGTCACAGACTTGATCTTTGAAAGATGTATCCAATTATTTAATCCTAGTACTTTGACCATGGAAGACATGGCCAGCACCACTGAAAATGATCCCTTCCACTTGAGCTGTAGTTGTTGAGCAGGTGATCCTTCCTTCCAAGTTTTAACAGGTACCTTATCTCCGGGCCTCATTTTGGGCTGCTGGTTAGCTCCTGGTATGGGGAGACTTTGAGTTCCAAACTTTTGTTAAAGCCTGCTGAAATTGTCCTTTAACTAGGTATTTTACTAAACCAGCTGTCTCTGGATCCATAATTACATCGTTAGTTAAGAATAGCCCCGGCCGGGCGCGGTGGCTCACGCCTGTAATCCCAGCACTTTGGGAGGCCGAGGTGGGTGGATCACGAGGTCAAGAGATCAAGACCATCCTGGTCAAAATGGTGAAACCCCGTCTCTACTAAAAATACAAAAAATTAGCTGGGCATGGTGGCACATGCCTGTAATCCCAGCTACTCAGGAGGCTGAGGCAGGAGAATTGCCTGAACCCAGGAGGCGGAGGTTGCGGTGAGCCGAGATTGCACCATTGCACTCCAGCCTGGGTAACAAGAGCGAAACTCTGACTCAAAAAAAAAAAAAAAAAAAAAAAAAAAAAAAAGAATAGCCTTCTGTATAAAATTTCATATGGGTTTAGATTAATTTTTGCTGTAGGGGTATTGCAGATCCTTAAGACGGCTATAGTCAGTAAGCTGACCCAAATTTCTGATGTCTCCTAACATAGCTTACTGAATGCTTGTTTTAGAGTTTGGTTAGCCCTTTCTACTTTCCCAGAGGATTGAGGCCTCCATGCTGAATATAAATAGTTTAATTCCAAGGGACTTAGCGACCCCTTGAGTTATTTGAGAGATAAATAATGGGCCATTATCACTTTGCAGACTCTGAGGTTACCCAAACTGGGGAACTATTTATTGTAAGAGAAACTTTATAACCTCATTAGCCTTCTCTGTTCTGGTAGGGTAAGTTTTGACCCCACCAGTAAAGGTATCTATTAGCACTAACAAAAACTTCTATCCTCTGCAAGCTGGCATTTGGATTAAGTCTAATTGCCAGTCTTTCCCTGGGTATGTTCCTCTCCTCTGGACTGGTTCTATTAGAGGAAGCATTTTGTTTCCTGGATTGTTAAACCCACACAGTGAGCAGGATTGACAGACCTGTTTAACCAATGAATCTACATTAGAGCCAATGAAGAACCTGATTACCATGGCCAGAGTAGCATCTCCATTGGGCTGTTTGAGGGAGATTTAGTTTGGTCCCATATATCACAAGGATTCTTGTTTTTGTCCCCCTTGCTCCTTTATTAACTGTTCTTCCTGTAGTGTGTATTCAGGATCCATTGGAGAATCACAGAAAAGAAGCAGTGCTGGGATCCCCTAAGGGAAGCAGCTTTGGCTTCTCTATCAACCCTTCTGTTTCCTTGTGCTATAGGTGTTAAGTCCCTTTGATGTCCCCTACAATGGATTATGGCTGCAGCCTTTGGTAGGTGTATTGCTTCCAATAGCTGAAGAATTTCAGGCTTATTCTTTACTGGGGAGTATTTGCTAGGTAGTAGTCCCTTTTCTTTCAAAATTGTAGCATAAGCATGAAACACAAGGAATACATATTTAGAATCTGTATAGGGATCATAACTGGTACCCTCACATTTTCAGCAGGGCCTGGCAGAGGCTTAGCACAGTCCTTTGCCCAATGCCCAGCCTCCTTGCACTTGAAGCAAGAGCCCTTGCTAGCATTATCCCTGGGGTAGCATGGCTGGAGGGAGAGTTAAATATGGTGTTCCCCTACGAGTGTGAGGGGGGCTTAGCAGGGTCTCTTAACAGTGTTTGGGTGTTAGCCTTAGGAGCACTTGGCAAGGGGCCAGATGGGGGCAGTTGCTATTCACCCTGAGACAGGTGGCCCTTATAAAAGGGGATCATCTATAGTATCTAGCTCTGCCTTTGAACTTTCCTTTGGGGTGTGCTATTAGATTTTGGTATAGGGCCATCAAGGCCCATGCATGTGATCTCTGACTGTTTGTACTGTCTCTTACAAGGATATGACTAATTGCAGGATGGTGTCATAATTAAGACTACTATTGACCACCCATTGTTCCAGGATGGGCAGCTCATAATGACACCAAACAGTATTGCAAAAAAAAAAAAATTATAGGTTTTCTCTTTATATTTTCAGGGGTATATTGATTCCAATGGTGGAAGATGTAGCCAAGCAGGGAATCAGGTGGAATAGATGGAGAGTTGCCTATACAGGAATCAGGTGGAGTAAATGGTGAGTTGCCCATAGTGGTGTGCAAAAGAGAAAATGACTTTGAAAAGTGGAGGGCTCATTAGGTCACCCAAATTTTACCTGGAGCATCCCTCTGGAAAAATTCTGGACCCTGACCAGGGACTCCTCTTAGTCCATCAGATGTCTGCGACCTTAGATGGGTGCCAGCACCACTTTGGAATGACTCTCCACCACTGATGACTCACTATGAGCTTTCCCTCTTGTCCCTCGATGAAGGCCTCTACTTCTAGAACAAACCTTTGGATTTTTTTCCTATCCCACTTATAACAATTCTTTAATTCTCTAAATTTGGACAAGATTAAGTTCTACATAGATTCCCTTTCATGAATCCCCTCCATGAATCACACAGACCATCTACAACATGCCCAAACCCTGTGACTTATCCTTAGCCAGTCGAGTAGGGGAAGGGAAGAATTTAACATAAGGAAAAAAGGTTTAAGTCGCCTGAAACATGTGTGCATTCACCTTGGATGAGCTGCCACTGCCAATTATATCACACATAGGGATCAGGGACTATAACTGGAAAAAACAGAAAGGAGTCCTTCCCTCTTCTGGGCAAGGCAGCTATCACCATTCGCTCCTGTGCCTTCAATTAACACCAGAAAGTGGCCCCAGTTGCCCTCAATTACCAAGGGGCTACTAGGAAATGGCCAGTGAAAGACCGAAAAAGAAAAGGACTCAGTTCCCTCACCTGAAGCAGGTGGTAGCAGTCAGGTGCTTCCACATGGACCTTTCATTTTCACCAGAGAGTGACCCTGGCCAGAAACCTGCAGTTGCCTCCATGCTTAGGCACAGTGTCCATCAAGAATCCCAGCTTGGAAAGGAAAAAGAGAAACAGGAAAAAGTAAAACCAAATCCCAAACTGTGGGCTTAACTCCTTGCTGGCTCGCCAAAATGTGTTACCAGTTGAAGGTAGTCGTTTAGGTTCTTGGTGTTTTGATCAAAGAATTAGACAAAACACACAAGGCAAGGAAAGCAGAGATTTATTTTAAATGAAAGTACACTCCACAGAGCAGTAGCAGGCTCAAGCTAATGGCTCAAGAGCATCAGTTACAGAATTTTCTGGGGCTTAAATGCCCTCTAGAGGTTTCCCATTGGCCCATACCTAGTCTGATTGGTTGTGGGAGGGGACCAGAGTGAAAAGTAGGCCCTCAAGTCTGGTTGGTTGTGGGAGGGGACCAAGAGATTCTTTCATTTTTCAACTGCCACCCAAAAAAAGGAGGGGTTGCAACTGCCACGCAGAAAAAGGAGGGCTTGAAAATGTGTGGGGGATCAGTCAGAGTGGTGGGAAAAACCGTAAGGAACGAATGCAAACCTTTTGAAAGATTGGAAGGTTTTGCAGAGCACCAGGGCAGAATGGCTGAAGGCAGCTGTTTTGTAACCCTGAGGCAGATGGCAAGCAGTAGGTACAAGGGAGTGTAGGGGAATTTATCCTAAACTGGATTCTTTACTTATATTGACTAGGAACTGACTTTTGATCATCTGCCTGACGTTCCCTGAAAGGGGAACAATAAATGTTAATTACCTACAGGTTGTGTTTGTTCTTTTTATCTCCTGTACTCTTGTACTTGTGCCTACACTGAATAAAAGCAAGCAGCTCCAGCTTATCGGGGCTGCTCTCTGGCCACCAGAGCCAGGCAGTCACCTAGCTGTTCTTACTTACACTGCATCCCTGTGTCTGAGTACTCATTTCATCTGTCCGCCAGGGTCTGAGGGACAGACCTGGCAAAAATAAGAGTCCTCTGACATACAGTTAGCATGAATCAGTCTTAGGTCTCCTGCCTTCAGACTCTGTTCTCTTACTTAACATTGTTTCTACAGAATTTTATTTTTATTTCATTCACACTGAAAGGGCAGAATTTCTCAAAACAAAACTATCGTGTCAAAAACCAGACTATTTTCCAACCTTCATTCCAAAATGACCACTATCACTTTTTCCCACTCTTGGTCAGGCAGTAGAATAGGGTCTGGAAGCAGGGATCCTAAGACCCATTCATGCTGACTTAGAACTAAATCAAAAGGAAAACTCCAACTTTGCACGCCCAAGTAACCAGAGGCTACCTGCTTTGCAACCCCCTGCCCAACCTTCTAGACCCTTGGTGACAGGGCCTAGTATTTATTTGCATAGGAGTATAACTTTGTAACTTTAGCCTCTGATTGGCTGCAGGAAAATCCTTCATTTAGATAGGGTGTAAACCAAGTAACCAATGGGAAATCTCTAGAAGGTATTTAAACTCCAGAAAATCCTGTAACCAGGGCTCTTGAGCCACTTACTGGAGGCCACTCCCACTCTGTGGAGTGTACTGTCATTTCAGTAAATCTCTGCTTTCCTTGCTTCACTCTTTCCTTGCTTTCTTTGTGCGTTTTGTCCAATACTTTGTTCAAAACACCAAGAACCTGGACGACTTGTAGTCAAAACCCTCCATGGGTAACATTGGGACTACCCCAAAGCCTTAGAAATCATGGAATGATTCTTCAACCACATTGCCCAATTCTAATGATGAACAGGCCTGTAGACCAGTCTGAATCTCGGAATTTGCCTATCAAAGATCAGCTTTCCTTACTTCATAGATCTTCAGAAGCACAAGTCTAACAAGGCTAATATTCTACCATTGGGATCAAATTGCTCACTAGATAGTTAAAAGACACTAAAAAATTTCAGGAGTTCTTTGGTAATGAGGACTTCCGAATTATGTAGAACGGATGAGCTACTAAGCAGTGTTCTATCTTCCTACTCTTCTCAACGATTGTCATCCCCTAAAGCGCTGCTAATTTTGGAGAACAATCTATAACCTGTTAGAAACAGCACGAGCTGGTGATGACTACAAGTCCCATGATGCAAAGTATGAGCGTGGACCAATGTTGGTCATAGTGCCTTCTGGGAATTGTAGTCTTCTACTCACCTGTTTGGCAAGCTAGGTATTGTAGCAACCATTTCTTAGAAGTTCACTTGGAAAAGTAAAGATAGTGAAGAGAATGTCGATTTCCTGCCACAGGATTACATTTATCCTCGCTACCGAAGCGCCCGGCGGGACAACTCCAGTCGCGCCTCCGGCGGGAGGGTCCCCTTGGCGTGACATCACTTCCGGCAGCGATGTCCCAGGCTCGGCCCCTCCTTCCACACGGCTGGGATCTTGGGCCGGGCAGCAGGATAGAGGCTGTCTGAGGCGGGGAGCAGCTGCTTTCGGGGCGGGGGTAGGGGTGTCACGTGAGGCTTCTCGCAGCTGAGGGAAGAGGCGAAAAGCTGCAGTTGAGGAGAGTCGGGTTTAACCGTCAACGGGAAGCGCGCTTGTTCTGGCTTGCGGAGTGGGCTGAGGTAGGGACAGAGTCGTTACTTCAGGACAGACGGTCGCTGTCCCGGGTTCCCGTACGGGTGACACCTGCAACCTCGGTGTCTGGCGGGCGGCGAGGGGCTCCGCGGGAGAGTGGAGCGGCGCAGCACGAAGCCCGGCCACCTTCAGGCCACCGCCGACTCCACTGTGCGTCTGGGAGGCTCTGGGCGCATCGGGCAGCGGAGGCGGGAGAGCCTGGGAGCCTAGGGAGCGGCGGGTCTCGCCGCCCGCAGTGCCGAAGACGCGTGACCGGCGCAGACCCGGGCCTTACCTTCCGAGGGTCGACCTGTGCCTGGTATTTGCGGCTTTCCTCCCGCCCACCGGGCTGCTCAGCGTCGGGCCACCTCACCTGAGGTTTTCCAGAGTGAGACTGAGCTGACTGCCCTGGGAGCATCTCCGCACCAGGGCAAAAGCGAAGAAGCTCCTAATGAGCACAGCACGTTTTTTATTAACGCTTAAGTAGCGCTCACTTCTTTGGATGTCAGTAATTGTATTGATAGGCGACCTCGGCGGCCTCAGGTAGTAGCGTGACAAAGGCCAGGTAGATCCCTCGGGCCTTGAGAAGGTTGAGATTTCAGGCTGTTTACTTGTTTGTAGGGAGGCCATCAGACGGAACCGAGGAGCGGTGAATCAGCAGCTCAAGTTTCACGGATCTTTGATAATGGGAAAGGTTACCGAGAGCCACGTGCTGAGTTAAAAATCTTATTTCAGCATCTTTCCAAGTCCGGGTGACTCTTTTCTTACCTTTCCCACCAGTAGAGTTTCCTATGGAGAGTTGGGCAGCAGATCCGTTATTGTTGTGTACAGCCTTGTCATTTTGTTGGTCTGTAGTTATTGCAGTTTCTAATGAGTTTATTATTTAACAACGTGATAGTAAACCATTTCTTCTTTGTGTTATGATACTATTCTGACACAAGATATACTAGCTATTTGGATAACAGATTCTTACGAGTTATAAAGATGTAAATACCGTCCGTTTATCTCAGAGCAGAATTAGTGATGACCTGGAAGCTGTGAAGAACGGTTAAACTTTTCACTAATTTTGTTGCATATAAGGTTAATGTTCACTGAGTTTTATTTGAGTAACTTGACCAAGTGTATTTTTTAAATCTTGGGTTCTATAAAGTTTTACTATGTAGCATCTAAGCATGCAGCTCACTGTTACTAATCTGTGTTAAGTCTTTATAGTTTCACTAATTAAATTGAAAGGTAATGTGAATAGATTTATTCCCTTTCTAATTAAATCCAGAGGTGATGTAGATAGGTTTTCTCTCTTGCCTCTCTTCTCTTTTTCTCTCTTGTACTGAATGTAGTACTGTCAGGATGATAAGCATGGAATAAGACTTCAGAAGGCTCTTTACCACTCTTTCTCCTACCAACTTTTATATAGACGAAATTAGGTTAAAATGAACATTACAGAACTAGTTCACGAGGAAATAAAGTAGGGGGAAAAGGGTTAGCATATAACATGGGTTCAAGGAAAAAAAAAGTGTGAAGTAGCTTTGCTCTCCCTACCTTGCAAATAGGAGTCCTTAGAGACAACTGAAATTAAAAGAAGGGGTTTGAGGTATGTTTTTGTTCCAAATAAAATAAGAGTGTCATAAAATTGAAAAGAACGTTTTTTCTTTTGCATCCTGCTGCAGATTAAAGACTAATCTTTTACTATGTCTTTTTCATTTTTAGTGAATTCCTAAGAAGAAAATAATGGATTGTATATTAGTTGTTCTCTGAGTGAGTGTTTGGACTCAACAGTGTGCAAGCTTGTTCAAAAGCCGAAAGAAGATGGCAACTCCTTATGTCCCAGTTCCTATGCCCATAGGAAACACTGCTTCCAGTTTTACAAACAACAGAAATCAAAGAAGCTCTTCTTTTGGCAGTGTCTCAACAAACTCAAATTCTTCTAAAGGCCAGTTAGAAGACTCAAATATGGGTAATTTTAAACAGACAAGTGTTCCTGATCAAATGGAAAATACTTCATCTGTCTGTAGCAGTCCCCTCATTAGGACTAAATTTACAGGTGCAGCTTCTTCCATTGAGTATTCTACTAGAGGAAGAGAAACTGAAGAACAAAATCCTGAAACCGTGAATTGGGAAGATAGACCATCTACACCTACTATACTGGGTTATGAAGTGATGGAAGAAAGAGCTAAATTTACTGTAAGTATTGACTCCTGCTGTATACCAGTACAAAGTGAAAGATTGGCTAACCTATGTGTTTAAACCAGTGTTAAATTAATGTGAACCTGTACTTACAATTTCTTGAATATGAAATTCTGCTGTATACCAGTACAAAGTGAAAGACTGGCTAACCTGTGCATTTAAGCCAGTGTTAAATTAACCCTTCTTTTAATTTAATTTGTCTCTAAGGACTCCTATTTGTAAGGTAGAGAAAGCAAAACTACTTCTTAGTGACTAATTAAATTGAACTTTTAAAAAAGATTTTTGGCTGTTTGGATATTCTCTTGTGAAATACCTGTGCATGATTTTTGTTCATTTTTCTTTTGGGAAGTCTCCCTTTTGATTTGTAGTTTTCTGTGCATTTTGGATATAAGTTCTTTTTCAGATACATGTATTATGACTATCCTCTTACTTTGTGGTTTGCCTTTTCAACTCCTTAATAATACATTTGGTAAACAAAATTTAGTTTGGTCCAATTTATTAATTTTTTTCGTGGCTAGCACTGTTTGAAATCCTTGCCTTCTTCAAGGTTACAAAGATATTGTCCTATGTTTTCTTCTTAAATCTTTATTGTTGAACCTTTCACATTTATATTTGTAAACCATGGGAATTGATTTTTGTCCATGGTGTGAGGTGAGGGTCAAGTCTTCTTTTTTATTTTTACCAGATGGGCTCAGTTAATCAGGCTTTTACTAAAAAGACCACTCCTCCTCCTCTTCATTTTCTGTGTTCTCTGTGTCATAAATCATGTGACTATAAATGCATAGATCTTCTTCTGTGCTCTATTTTTCCATCCTTTACTAATTTCATGTTGTCTTGATTAGTAAAGTCCTATAATAGGTCTTGATATCTAGCAGTGTAAGTACGCTAGCTTTTCTCTTGAGGATGGCCTTGGCTATTGGCCCTTTGCATTGAGATTTTTTAGATCTATAGATGAATATGTGGAGAACTGACATCTTTACAATATCTAGTCTTCAAATCTATGAACCTAATCCATTGACTTAAGGCTTTAATTTTTTGTAGTAATGTTTTGTTGTTTTCAGTGCAGGATTCTTACATCTTTTGGTTAGATTTAATTCTGGATATGGATGTTGTTTAATGTTCTTGTGAGAGACATCTGTTTTTGTTTTCTATTTATTGCCATTTTATATATTTTGACCTTTTATGTTTATGTATCCAGTAACCTTGCTCAACTCAGTTATTAACTCAAAAGGTTTACTTTTTTGGTAAGAGTTTGTTCTTTAGTAAAGTTTAATGTTTACTTCAATATTTCATGCTGTACATTTATGCCAGGATGGGAGGACCTCCAAGGAAAAATTATTGCAATAATTTATGAAGAGACAGTTTTTAAAATTATCATAAGACTGTGATAAAGGAAATCTACAGGGAACTCTATCTTTTTTTTTTTTTTTTTTTTTTTTTGAGATGGAGTCTCACACAGTCACCAGGCTGGAGTGCAATGGTACGATCTTAGCTCACTGCAACCTCTGCCTCCCTAGTTCAAGAGATTCTCCTGCTTCAGCCTCCCAAGTAACTGGGATTACAGGTGCCCACCACCATGCTCAGCTAATTTTTTGTATTTTTAGTTTCACTATGTTAGGCCAGGCTGGTCTCAAACCCCTGACCTCGTGATCCACCCGCCTGGGCCTCCCAAAGTGCAGCGATTACAGGCATGAGCCACCGTACTCGGCCTCTCTTTTTTTAGAACAATTTTAGGAATTATAATAAACAGATGGCCAATTTCCTGAATGAAGGAATAGGCATTCATTGAGTTGATACTATGGTCTGAATGTGTTCCTTCAAATTCGCATGTTGAAACCTAACCTTCAAGATGATAGTATTAAGAGATGGAGCTTTTGGAACCTAGTAGGTCATGGGAATAAAACCCTCATAAATAGGATTAATACTCTTAAAAAGAGGCCCCAGAGAGCTTTCTTGTCTTTTCCACATGTCAAGACATAGCTATAAGGCACCATCTATAAACCAGAAAGCAGGTCCTCTCTAGATACCAAATCTGTTATTGTCTTGATCTTGGACTTCTCAGACTCTAGAACTTTGAGAAATAAATTCCTGTTGTTTACAAGCTACTGAATTTACAGTATTTTGTTATAGCAGACCTAATAGACAGATGATATGTGTGAAGATGCAAGTATATAGCCAAATACAGGGTGGTGTTATAGAAAGCATTTCAAGAGACTGTAGAGGAAGAAGTAAATGACAGATATGAAATTAGTCATATTCATTTATTCATTAATTCAATATTTTTTTAAGACCTGTTATGCATCAGACACTGTTCTGGCTAATAGTGGTACAGCAATTTGAATGAAAGCCTGATAAGTAAGTAAATAGTAAGATATCTGATATGTCATATGGTGATAAGCACTATAGAGAGAAATAAAATAGAGAAGGAAGAAAGGGCATTTCACCAAATCTGGGGTTGGGATTTAAATAGCACTGTCAGTCATGGCCTCACAAAAAATATATTAGTTAATGCTAACATCTTTGATGAGAGAGCCATGAGAATATCTGGAGAAAGAGTTTTCAACACAAATGGGACAACTACAAAGATCCTCATGGCTGACAGCAGAGTATGCTGGGGGAGGTGTAGGGAATAACATGACAGGCAGGGAAGTGTGGCACACATAGGGCAGGAGGCCACTGTAAGGACTTTGGATTTTACTCTGCATGAGATGGGAATCTTTGAAAAGGTTTTCAAAAGAAGAGTCAGGGCCGGGCGTGGTGGCTCACGCCTGTAATCCCAGCACTTTGGGAGGCCGAGGTGGGTGGATCACAAGATCAGGAGATAGAGACTATCCTGGCCATGATGGTGAAACCCCGTCTCTACTAAAAATGCCAAAATTAGCTGGGCATGGTGTTGTGCACCTGTAATCCCAGCTACTCAAGAGGCTGAAGCAGGAGAATTGCTTGAACCCATGAGTGGAGGTTTCAGTGAGCTGAGATCGTGCCACTGCACTCCAGCCAGGCAATGGAGTGAGACTCTGTCTCAAAAAAAAAAAAAAAAAAAAGAGTCATGTGATCTGATCTGACTTAGTGTTTTAAAAAGTTCATTCAGGCTGCTGAATTGACTGGTTTGGTCAAGATGAGGGAGAGTCAAAGCAGGAAGCAGTTAGTAGGTTCTTGTAGTAATCCAAGGGAGACATGATGGTAATATGGACTGAGGAGGTGGAGGAGGTCCTGAGAAGTTATAAGATTCTGGATCTATTTTAAAAGGTAGAACCAGTAGTATTTCCTAATGATTTGGAAGTGGAGTGTGGGAGTAAGAGAAGGTAAAGATGACTTCAAAAGTTTTGGCCTAAACAATGGGAAGAATATGGCTGCCATTTAATTAAATGACAGGTTTTGAGGGGAAGAACAAGTTTTGAGATGTCTGTTTAATTTTGACATTAAAATGGAGATGTTACATGTGTGAATGTGTACACATATGTATGTATTGTGTGTGTATACATATAAGCTGAGTTTAAGGGAGCGGTATGAGCTGGAGATACAAGCTTGAGAGTCTTAGGTTTGTAAAATAATTTTTTCTGGATATATTCTTTTGAATTGATCTCATAACTGAAAAAAATATTAAGACTCACTGTTGATCTGATAATATATAAAGTGTCTAGTCTTTAAAAAGTATGTTTAAAAATTGACTAGGATGGGTGTTGAGTAGGATTGGGAAGGAAACATGCCATGGACCTTTGATTGGTAGTGTTTTGTTTCTTATTCATTGATATGGCTTGGCTGTGCCCCACCCAGATCTCATCTTTAATTCACATGTGTTGTGGGAGGCACCCAGTGGGAGATAATTAGGAAGTAGCTAACTTGCTTTTGATTTTTACAGGCTTATAGGCAGAAGGGACTTTCCTTGTCTCGGATGGGGGGCAAGGGGCAATCATGGGGGCAGATCTTTCCCATACTGTTCCTGTGTTAGTGAATAAGTATCACAAGATCCGATGATTTTATTTATTTATTTATTTAGATGGAATCTCATTCTGTTGCCCAGGTTGGAGTGCAGTGACACGGTCTCAGATCACTGCAACCTCCATCTCCCAGGTTCAAGCGACCCTCCTGCCTCAGCCCCCCTGGTAGCTGGGATTACAGACATGTGCCACCATGCCCGGCTAATTTTTGTATTTTTAGTAGAGACGGAGTTTTACCATGTTGGCTAGGCTTGTCTCAAACTTCTGACCTCAGGTGATCCACTGTCACGGCCTCCCAAAGTGCTGAGATTACAGGCATGAGCCACCATTCCTGGCCTGATCTGATGGTTTTAAAAACAGGAATCTCCCTACACAAGCTGTCTTCTCTTATCTGCCACCATGTGAGACTTGCCTTTCACCTTCCTCCATAATTATGAGGCCTCCTCAGCCGTGTGGAACTGTAAGTCCAATAAACCTCTTACTTTTGTAAATTACCCAGTCTCGTTCATGTCTTTGTCAGCAGCATGAAAACGGACTAATCCCATTTTCTGAGGAGAAATTCAAGCCAGCCTTAGAAATTGGCATAAATAATAAGGAGCTCCATGTTAATCCCCAAGACAATGGGGAAAATATCTCCAGGGAATATGAGAGGTCTTCATGGCAGCCCCTCTCTTCACAAGCCCAAAGCCCTAGGAGGAAAAAGTGGTTTTGTGGGTCAGGCCCAGGGTCCCAATGTCTAGCCTAGAGACTTGTGTCCTGTGTCCCAGCAGCTCTAACCGTGGCTGAAAGGGGCCAACATAGAGCTCGGGCTGTGGCTTCAAAGCATGCAATCCCCAAGCCTTGGCAGTTGCCACATAGTGTTGAGCCTGCAAGTACACAGAAGTCAAGAATTGAGGTTTGGGAACCTCCCCCTAGGTTTCAGATGATGTATGGAAATACCTGGATGCCCAGGCAGAAGTTTGCTGTAAGGGTGAGGCCCTAATAGAGAACCTCTGCTAGGGCTGTGTGGAAGGGAAGTGTGATATCAGAGCCCCCACACAAGGGTCCCTACTGGGGCACTGCCTAGTGGAGTTGTGAGAAGAGGGCAATCGTCCTACAGATCCTAGAATGGCAGATCCACCAACAGCTTGCACTGTGCACCTGGAAAAGCCACAGCCCATAAAAGCAGCCAGGAGGAGGGCTATACCCTGCAAAGCCACAGGGGCAGAGCTGCCCAAGGCCATAGGAGCCCATCTCTTGCATCAGCATGACCTAGACACAAGACATGGAGTAAAATGAGAGTATTTTGGAGCTTTAAGATTTGACTGCCCCACTGAATTTCAGATTTACATTGTGCCTGTAGCCCCTTTGTTTGGCTAATTTCTGCCATTTGGAATGCCTGTATTTACTCAATGTTTATATCCTCATTGTATCTAGGAACAGACTAGCTTGCTTTTGATTTTATAGGGTCAAAGGTAGAAGGGATTTTCCTTGTCTCGTATAAGACTGTGGATTTTTGAGTTAATGCTGAAATAAGACTTTGGGGGACTATTGGGAAGGCATGATTGGCTTTGAAATCTGAGGACATGAGATTTGGGAGGGAGCGGGGCAGAATGATATGTTTTGGCTGTGTCCCCACCCAGACCTCATCTTGAATTCCCACGTGTTGTGGGAGGGAACCAGTGGGAGGTAATTGAACAATGGGGGCAGATCTTTCCTGTGCTGTATTTGTGATAGTGAATAAGTCTCAGGAGATCTGATGGTTTTAAAAATGGGAGTCTCTCTACACAAGCTCTCTTCTTTTTTCTGCTGCCTCTGCTGCTATGTGAGATGTGCCTTTCACTTTCCACCATGATTATGAGGCCTCCCCAGCCACATGGAACTATAATTCCAGTAAACCCCTTTATTTATAAATTGCTCAGTCTCAGGTATGTCTTTATCAGCCATATGAAAATGGGCTAATACACTCATGGTACTAGTTACATAGGTGTGTTCATTTTGTGAAAATTTGTCAAGTTGTATACTTATGAATTGCACACTTTTTTGTATATCTTTTATAATTCAAAAACAAAGACTACATAAATAAAAACAGTACAAAGAAATATATATGAAGTTTCAAGTAAAGTGTAGAAAGAACAATGGTTGTTGGAACATAGAGAAGGGAATGATCAGTACTGTTCATAAAGTTTTCACTGAAAGCGCTACTTAAGTAGAAGGAGCATTTTCTAGAAGAGATAAAACACAAAAGTCTGTACTTTATCTTGTCTACAGAAACAAAGGTATTCAGAGGTATTCAGGCCACCATGGAAAGTAGCTTAGTTAGAACGGGGAGTTCATTTTCTAAAACAAGAAACTAAATTCAGTATGTATTATTTGTAGATAAACAATTATTATATGAAGTGCATTTTTATCCTGTATCAGTCATTCATACTCACAAGTTTTAAAGTCAATTTATCTCTTCTTTTAGTGAGTGACTCCTAAAAAGAATTTCTTTTGTATCTCCATTTCAACTTTCTTAGCTCAGGACCTTCTGCTGACCTTGTTTCCCACCTTTATATGTTATAGAGAGAAATTGCTTACTTTTTCCTTCAAAGCTAAAGGATTTATCCTTAACTCTTCCTTTTTCTTCCCTCTTAAAAGTTGAAAGAGAAGTTTGTATGGGAGAAAAGTCAAAGGGTAAGGATAATCTATAGTCCCTAACTAATGAGTTGTCTTTAGAGGAGTACTGTCCAATAGAAATATAATGTGAGCCATAATTATGAATCACATCTATAATTTTAAATTTCCTAGAAGCCACATTAATAAAAAAGAAATAAGTGAGATTGTTTTATTAGTATATCTTATTCAACCTAAAATGTCCAAAATATTATCATTTTAACATGTAGTTAGTATTAGACTATTTTAATAAAAGCCATTTACATCTTTTTTCACATTAAATCTTTGAAATTCAGTGTGTATGTTGCACTCACAGCATATCTCAGTTTTGACTAGTCACACATTGAATGCTCATTTGCCACATGTGACCGAAAGTGCAGCTCTAGAGCTCCAGTTGAAAATTATTGCACAGCGAACATCCAGAAAAGAAGTTACTTTGTAAAGAGAGTTTCTTATGCAGCAGATATTATCGCATTTGTGCCTTATATCTAGCTTAGTGCAAAATACTATGTCAAAAACTGCTAGATGTTTCTCTGAAATTCTGTCATAAATAACACTTTTTCATAATACATTCTAAAATTATATTTAGAAAAAAATAGAATCCACTTTTTTCTTATGTGCTTTTAAAATATATTGACTTGCTTCAACCAAGTTTTTCTATTCAGTAGCCTACATAATTGTACATAATTACAAAATGTAATTCAATTGGGATTTTTTGGTATTTAAAGCTTATATTTTGTCATTTAAAAAAATGATTTCAACTTTAATTTTAGATTCAAGGGATACATGTGCAGGTTTGTTACATTGGTATATTGCATGATACTGAGATTCGGGATACTCATGAACTCATCACCCAAGTAGTGAACATAGCACCCAACAGTTTTTCAACTCTTCCCCTTTCTCAGCCTCCCCCACTAAGAGTCCTCAGTGTCTATTGTTGCTATCCTTATGTCCATGAGTACCCAATGTTTACCACCCACTTATAAGTGAGAACATTAGGTATTTGGTTTTCTGTCCCTGCATTAATTTGCTTAGGACAATGGCCTATAGCTCCATACATGTTACTGCAAAGAACATGATTTCATTCTTTTTTATGGCCACATAATATTCCACACAAATCCATCCTTGGTAGACACCTAGGATGATTCCATGTCTTTGCTATTGTGAGTAGTTGCTGCACTGAACATGCAAGTGCATGTGTCTTTTGGTAGAACAATTTATTTTCTTTTGGATATATACCCAGGAATGGAATTGCTGTGTCAAATGGGAGTTCTGTTTTGTTATTTGAGAAATCTCCAAACTGCCTTCCACAGTGGCTGAACTAAGTTACAATTCTGCCAGTAGTGTATAAGTGTTCTTTTTTCTCCATACCCTCACCAGCATCTGTTGTGATAATGACCAATAGCCATTCTGACTTCTGTGAGATGGTATCTTATTGTGGTTTTGACTTACATTTTTCTGATGAATAGTGTTGTTGAGCATTTTTTATGTTTCTTGGCTGCTTGTATGTCTTCTTTTAAGAAGTACCTGTTCATGTCTTTTGCCTACTTTTAGTGGGGCTATTTGTTGAATTGTTTAAGTTCCTTTTTGTTGTTGTTGAGACAGAGTCTCACTCTGTCCCCTGCTGGAGTGCAGTGGCATGATCTCGGCTCACTGCAACCTCTGCCTCCCAGGTTCAAGCAACTCTCTCATCTCAGCCTCCTGGTTAGCTGGGATTACAGGAATCCACCACCACATTTGTCTCATTTTTGTGTTTTTAGTAGAGGCAAGGTTTCACCATACTGTTTTGGCCAGGCTGGTCTTGAACCCCTGACCTCAAGTGATCCACCCACCTCGGTCTCCCAAAGAACTGAGATTACAGGCATGAGCCACTGCACCCAGCCTTGAATTGTTTGCGTTCCTTATGGATTCTGGATATTAGACCTTTGCCAGATGCATAATTTGCAAATATTTTCTCCCATCCTGTAGGTTGACTCTTTACTCCATTGATAGTTTCTTTTGCTGTGCAGAAACTATTTTAATTAGGTCTCACTTATCAATTTTTGTTTTTATTGCAACTGCTTTTGAGAACTTAGTCATAAATTCTTTCCCAAGGCCAGTATCCAGAATTGTGTTTTCTAGGTTTTCTTCTGGGATTCTTATGGTTTCTGGCCTTACCTTTAAATCTTTAATCCATCTTAAGTTAATTTTTATATGTAGTGAAAGAGAGAGCTCCAGTTTCATTTTTCTGCATATAGAGAGCCAATTATCCCAGCCTCATTTATTAAACAGGGGATGCTTTACCTGTTGCTTATTTTTGTCAACTTTGTCAGAGATCAGATGGCTGTAGATACCCAGTTTTATTTCTCAGTTCTCTGTTCTCTTCCATTGGTTTATATGTTTATACCAGTACCATCTGTTTTGGTTATTGTAGCCTTACAGTATAGTTTGAAGTCAGGTAGTGTGATGCCTCCAGCCTTGTTCTTTCCATTTAGGATTGCTTTGGCTATTTGGGCTTTTTTTCTTTTTTTTTTTTTTTGGTGCCATGTGGATTTTAGAGTAGTTTTTTCTAATTCTGTGGAGAATGATATTAGTAGTTTGATAGGAATACTGTTGAATCTGTAGAATGCTTTGGGCAATGTGGCCGTTTTAACAATATTGATTTTTCCAATCCATGAGCATGGAATGTTCTTCTGGTTTTTTATGTTGTCTGTGATTTCTTTCAGCAATATTTTGTAGTTCTCCTTGTAGAGATCTTTCTCTCCTTAATTAGAGGTATTCCTAGATATTTGTGTGCGTGTGTGGCTACTGTATATAGGATTGCATTCTTGATTCAGCTCTCAGCTTGAATGTTATTGGTGTATGAAAGTGCTATTGATTTTTAAACCTTGATTTTATATCCTAAAACTTTACTGAAGTCCTTTATCAATTCCAGGAGCCTTTTGGCAGAGTCTTTAGGGTTTTCTAGGCATAGAATCATATAGTTTGACTTCTTCTTTTCCTATTTGGTTGCCTTTTAATTTATCTCTTGCATGATTGCTCTGGCTAGAACTTCCATATTTTATTCTTGACAATAAAAATATTGAACTTATTTGAAAACTTTGCTCAATAGTTATTAAGTTTTAAAATTGTGTAGAACAGGCAGGGTGCGGTGGCTCACACCTGTAATCCCAGCACTTTGGGAGGCCGAGGCGGGTGAATCATCTGAGGTCGGGAGTTTGAGACCAGTCTGACAAACATGGAGAAACCCCTTCTCTACTAAAAATACCAAATTAGCCAGGCATGGTGGTGCATGCTTGTAATCCCAGACACTTGGCAGGCTGAGGCAGGAGAATAGCTTGAACCTGGGAGGCAGAGGTTGTGGTAAGCTGAGATCACACCATTGCACTCCAGCCTGCGTAACAAGAGCAAAACTCCGTCCCAAAAAAAAAAAAAAATTGTATAGAACAAAAGTGGCTATTTTTCATAGCTTCTTCAAGTATAATTCCGTTATCAATTTTAGAATATGTTGACATAAATCATGTTTTGGAAGCTGATGAGTTTATTGTTAGTGTGCACAGAAAAAACATTTGTCTCAAATCTGTTATATTTCCTAAGGAAAAAATCTGTCTTTTGGTGCCTGCATTGATTATTTGTACTTTTGATGATTTAAATGATTTTTGATATTTTTTTACATAATAATTGTTATAGTCTGAGTTATCAAGTAAAAGTTTTAAAAATATTTGGCTTGAATTTTTAAGTATCTTTACTTTTATATTTCTGTCTCTTTTTCTTCCTGTGCATAGGTGTATAAAATACTAGTAAAGAAAACCCCAGAAGAAAGCTGGGTAGTTTTCAGAAGATACACTGACTTCTCCAGGCTTAATGACAAAGTAAGTACTATAATACATCCAAACTAACATTTCAGTTTTGAATTATTTTTTAATTTCCTATACTTCTGTTATATTTTTTCTTCTTTATTGAGTCAATCAAATCCTTTCTAATTCATAAAAAATTAAATTTTTAATAGAAAATTTAAAAAATAAAATTTTTATTAAAAAATTTTAGTATAAAAATATGAAACTTTAAAATTGCCAAGAGGAATATAAATATCTTGTGAGTTTCAAAAAGATGTATATAATAAGATCTTTTGACTTTTTTTTTTTTTTTTTTTTAAAGACAGGGTTTCACCATATTGGTCAGGCTGGTCTCAAACTCCTGACCTCAGGTGATCTGCCCACCTCAGCTTCCCAAAGTGCTGGGATTACAGGCATGAGCCACTGTGCCCAGTTCTCTCTTGACTTATTATAAAATTATATATGTCTATAAGATAATGAGTAAAAACATGTTTAACATATTGTATTAATTTCCTCTTACTGCATAATAATTTACCACAAACTTTGTTGCTAAACCTGTTTATTATTTAGTGGTTTGGGTGGGTTCAGCTGGGTTTGTTGCTTAGCATCAAGCAAGGTCAACATCAAGCTGTCAGCTGGGTTGGGCACTTATCTGGAGGCCCTGGGGAAGAATTATCTTCCAAGCTTATTCAGGTTGCTGGCAGAATTTAGTTTCTTGAAGTGGTAGGGCCAACGTTTCTGTTTCCTGGCTGATTGTCAGCCAGAAATCATTCATACTTCATAGAGACTGTTTGCCAGTCCTTATACGTAGCCCCTCCATCTTCAAAGCCAGCAATAGTGAGCCAAGTTCTTCCTGTGCTTTGAAGCTCTCTAACTTTCTCTTCTGCCACCAGCTAGAGAAAACAGTCTACAGGAGTCATGTTATAAGATAAGGCTCACCCACGTAATCTTCCTATCTTAAGGTCAGTTGATTAGTAACCTTAATTACAGCTGCAAAATCCCTTTTTCTATGTAACATAATAAAATCACAGAAGTAACTCAAGAGGCAAAGGTTGTGGACCATCTAGAATTCGCTCAACTGTGCATACAAGAGAATAATAATAAACTTCTATGTATTAAGAACTCTTAAAACTAAATTAGGAAATTGAACCCCAAGTAAAAAATGCAACGAACAACAAGCAGGGTAATTCACAGAAGAAATATAAATGACCAGTATACCTGGAAAACACTTACTATCACAGATACTCCAAAAAAAGAAAATAATGACACAGTTTTTCACCTATCAAGCTGACAGATATTTAAATGCTATTATCTGGTATTGGAAGATTGAATCTTCCTACAGGACACCCAAAAGTTTTGCATAGTTTGATATAATAATCACATTTCTAGGATTTATCCTATATGAGTAATAATAAACATGGGAAAGATTTAGCTTTAAGGACACTTACCACAGTGTTTTGTATATTGTTTTGTTTATCTGTGTTTTACTTTGTTTTTAGGAATTAAAAATTGGAAGCAACTTAAATTTCTGAAAGTGAAGAATTAAGTAAATTATTATTAGAATATAATAGCAAAAAAAGAAAGAAGAGCTGAGCTGTCCCCAGAGCTCGAGGAAATCAGATGGTTTTTAGTAGTTAAAAGTTGGAAGCAACCTAAATTTTCTAAAAATGAAGAATTAAATAAATCGTTATTAGAATATAATAGCAAAGAAAGAGCTGCCTTGTCCCCAGACCTAGAGGGAATTTAGATAGGGAGGGAGGCAGAGGGTGTGATATTTTGGAAGCCAAGAGAAAAATCATTTATCTAAAAGCATCAAGCAGTTTATGATGCTTTTGAGAAGCCAACTAAGAACATGCAGAGATTACTCTCCAATTTTGACAGGTGTTTAATAAGGAAGCTTTACTGGTCCTTTCCTTTCTTCCCTCTTTGGACTCCTTGAAACTTTGAAGTTAGTATATTTTTGTAGTGTTTGGTGACGGGAAACCCTTGTAACTTTGTAGTTATTTACCTGCCAAATTTTTTTCCGCCACTCTTAAAAACCTCAGTTTAAATGGAAAGGTAAAATATAGAATGATAAATTATTTTATCCATTTTAAGATTTGGTTAAGATGCTCTCTTGCAATATGCCAAAATAAAGTGTTATTTCTAATGTATGCCTACAATTATATATGAATTTTATCTACTGTTCCTGAGCTTCATATATTATACTGAATTTAAAATCTGCAATTCTGTACTTCTATTGATTTTTTTAAATGACTAAACAAAGATAAAAGCAATTCATGAAGTTACCTGAAAATTAAGTAGAATACTTAGCTTTTAAGGAAATTGTTACAATTTTGATCATGCAGACTGATTTCAAACAGTTTCATTGTAGAGCTATTTAATGCTTTATGATACCATTTTTCTTTTCGGACTCCACTGTTATTTAGTGTTTACTTCCTATTACTGCTTTAGATTTCATTTTTATTGCTGCAGTATTTCCTTAGGCAAGCTGAGATTTAGATAAACCCTTTTGTAAAAAGCTGATAGGAGTTTAATTTAAATTTAGTAAATATCTCTTTGATCCTCCAAGATGGGCATTTAAAATTAGTAAATGTTCATGTTGGTGTTATTAGGTACCAGAAAAAGCTTAACCCATCACTGGCAATATGTTTTAAAAGTGTGTCAAACACCAAGAGGCACATGGTTTAAACTGTAGTCATTATTGATATAACTGTAAAAAATAAAAGCTTAGGATCTTTAATTTAATAAAATCAATCATGAAATATTTATGAAATGAGTAGTTTGAGTTCAGCATTGTGCTAGGAATTTGGAGTTACCCTTATGTAGAAACTATATAGATGTGATTCTAACTTTAAGGAATTTGCATTACCCAGTTATATAGTTGTGAAGTAAAATTAGCTAATTGGCAATACCAAAGTTATTGAACATAGCCAAAATAACTGTATAAAGAGAACATTCATATAGAACATTAATATTTTCTTTTTTTTTTTTTTTTTAAATCTCCTGGGTTATGGTCTGACTTCACCTTCTCTGCGACTAATAAGAGCCTCTGCTGAGGAAGTCAGAGGACAAAGTCATGAGCAAGTTTTGGAATGCACAGAGCATATCAAGAGTTGGGGCAACCAAGCAAGGTTTTAGGGTGGGCTGGGAGACGCATTGATTGTAGAAATATAGCCATGAGAGTGAGTTTTTCTTTAAATTCTACTTAAAATTTAAGCTCAATATTTCTACTTCCAGGTCACAGCAGTAGTACAAAGCTGAACATTTCTGTGAGGTAAAATTATTGTTCTCAGTTGCTTTCAGGCAGCAGAGCTTAGGGAGGGAGAGAGCAGGACCCTTACCAATTCATTGTCAAGACATTCCAGGTTCATATGAAAACCTGCAGCAGACTCATCAGGCATTCAGTCCTCACATTAAAAAGTTTAGTGATAGTCTACATGTGTGTCTCTTGAGTCATACTGCTCTTTTCTAAACTGATCTGCCCACTCCTTATGAGGTTCATAAGTGGCATCCTGAGATTACCTTTCACTGTCTTTCTGGCAGTTGTTTTCATTTCTCTCCTTTTTTGGATATTATTTTCTCTACCCCTTATCTTCCTCTTTTTTGAATTACCCAATTGTGGGACAACTTCTTCTTTTCTGTGGATAATTTTTTAAGGGAAAAAAATCTAACCATGTATTTGGACAATATGACATTTCAATTATAAAGCTTAAGATTAATAAAAGGACGATTTTTATTTCTCATGACTTTTGTTATTTTATTTTCTTGCCAGATACATTAAATAACAAAGCTCCAATGTCATAAATACCTAGTTACATTTGAAATCAAATTAGGTTTTTAGTTATCTAAGTTACTCTCTAGTTTTTACCTTATTTATATTATCTTCACTTATTTATAGAAATATAGACAGAAAGTTATAATTTACATTTTTCTACCATTTTATCCGGTGCATTTTTCCTTTGTAGTTGTGATACTCATTTTATATTTATGTATAGAAATGCAAATGTACGTGGATTCATTTCATTCATTCATTTATTGAATATATGTTGTTAACTGCCTGTTATGTTGCAAGCACTATGCTAGACATTAAAGATGCAGCTATGACTAAGGCATAATAATTGTAGTGTAGTAAAATGGTTCTCAATTTTAATTACACTTTGGATTCCCCTGGAAAGCTTTTTAAAATTACAGTGCCCAGGCCTCATTTCAACAAATTAAATCCTAATCTATCAGAGATGGAAAACAATAATATCTTTTAAAACTCCCTAGGCGATTCTAATGTGCAGCCAAAGTTTAGAATCACTGGTCTAGTAAGAAAGCCTAAATTAAATGTGCTGTTTACATTGTGAATGATGTCATTAAAGAAATAAATTCATGATTTGACAGTGTGTGTCAGATTGTCTTTTCTAAAAGTGGCCACAGCAGTATCATCAGTCCCATATATTCTTCCTGAATCTTGGCACTGCCCATCAAGAGGTGGAATCTGTTTCCCCTCCCCTTGAACCTGGATGGGCTTGTGACTGCTCAACCCAAGAGAGGTCAGTGGAAATAATGCTGTGTGACTTTCAAGCCTAGATTACAAGAAGTACACAGTTTTATTCTGGCTTGCTTTCTTGGGATCCTCCCTTTTGAAGCCAGCCTCCATGCTGCAAGAAAAGTCGAAGACACCTGGAGAGGCCAGTGTTAGGTTTGTGGCTGGCAGCCTTGGCAAAGTTCTCAGCCAGCAGCCAGCATCATCCTCTATACATGCAAGCAAGTAAACTTCAGACAGTTCCAACACCCAACCTTCAAGTTTTCAGCTGAGGCCCAAATTCATTGTGTATCAGAGATATATCGTCTTCACTGTACTTCATATGAATTATTGACCTAAAAAATTTGTGAGTTTAATATTAATAAATGCTTATTTTATATCACTGAGATTTCAGGTAATTTGTTACACAATTGTGGTAACTTGAACAGAATGTGGAAAGGAAGACTTAACTACCTAGTTTACAGTATTGGGAAAGTCTTCCCTAAGAAAGTAAAATTTAAGCCAAATGTACAAAATGAGTCACAACAAAAATATAAAAGTTAAAACTAAACTTTTAGGAAAGAAACATGGAAGAAAATCTTTACAGTCTTTCAGTAAGCAAAAATTTCTTATGATCTTAAAAAAAAACAAACCATA
This sequence comes from Cebus imitator, assembly GCF_001604975.1. NCBI lineage: Eukaryota > Metazoa > Chordata > Mammalia > Primates > Cebidae > Cebus > Cebus imitator. Next base: position 4,486,397 of record NW_016107337.1, read on the forward strand.
AAAGAAATAATTGATGAATTAAATAACATTCAAATTTTAAAAAATCTGCTCCCTTAAGACTGTTAAATTGAAAAAGTCAGTCCACAGTTGGTAGAAAATATTTGTAATACATATATCTGACAAAGGACTTGTATCTGAAACATATAAAGAACTCTTAATAAAAAGGCAACCTAATTTTTTAAAGGGGACAGTGCTAAAAAATTTAATACATAATTCACTGGAGAGGATATGCAAATGCAAATAAGCATATGAGAAGATATTCAACATCATTTGTCAGCAAAAAAATGCAAATTACAACCAAAATGGAAATGATTCTATACCCCCAACAGAAAGGTTAACATGCAAAAGATAGACAATGCCAAGTTCTGGCAAGGATCTGGAAAGACTGGAACTCCTCTGTATGCACAACTGGTAGAAAACAAGAAATAAAACAAGACATAACGAGCTGAACTGAACTTAATTATTTTTTTATTTTAAACTTATTTCATGAATAATTTCATATAGTCAACAGGATAGATTTCATAGAATTGATAGTGATTGAGTTAAACATTTTATTTGCTCTTTTCTTCTTTTTCAGCTAAAAGAGATGTTTCCAGGTTTTCGACTAGCACTTCCTCCAAAACGCTGGTTTAAAGATAATTACAATGCCGACTTTTTAGAAGATAGACAATTAGGATTGCAAGCTTTTCTTCAAAACTTAGTAGCTCACAAGGACATTGCTAACTGGTATGTAATGAATTGAAATAAAAGATTATAAAACCATTCCAACAACTGGCTTAAATTAAAGAATAAATCTATGATCATAGTTATTTAAGCACAAAAATGCAGGGTAGGAGTATAATTATTTTAATAAAGTACTACAAGAGATTCTCATGCTTTTTTTCAATAAGGACTTTATTTGGCTTTTCATTTTTATCAAAGCTTATTTCAAAAAGTCAGTAAAGTGAAAAATCCAGTGTACCATGTACTAAAACCACCCAAAGGTAAACTTTTAGCATTTTGTATTTTAGCCGTGACTTAAACAAAACCACTTACAGATTAGTAAAATTTTGGTTAATATGATGCTATGTAATCGTAAAGGTAATCTTCTTTATATTTCTCCAAAGTAGTGCAAAAATATTAAAATTGTGTAGTTGGGTTAATTTATATAGGAGGTAGGGTGAAAATACCAAAAAGCATTTAAAATGGAAAAGAACAGATCTATGTGGGTTTTTTGCTTCAGAATATATTTACAAGAAAATTGCTTAGTGGTTTAATATCAGCTGAGTATCTAATTTTGAAACTTATATTTCAGATAAATTAAAACTATTTTGACAAAAGGTAGAGAGCATTTACAATGCAGCAATAGCTTATAGATAACTTGGGCCCATAACTGTCTTGAGCAGTTTTTCACATGAGAATGGAAAACAAATTAAGAAAACCATCCTATCTAACTTTTTCTACCCCTTTTTCTCAGCCTTTGCGTGTATCAAGTTTTTTCCTGCATAACACACATGCGATATATATATATATATATATATGCATCTTACTTTTGAATGTGTGCCACATAAGCCTGATGGGTTCTCAAGATCCCTGCCCATCCTCCCTTACTTTTCTCTTAATGGAGGAACTACAAGCCAAACCCATTCTTTCTACTCCAGCTTAATATATGCAGTTGCCTTCTCAACATCTCCTTCAGAGATCTCAAAATTGCCTCAAACCTAAAACACATTTGAAAGTTTAGTCTGCAAACTTTTTTCCCCAGTTTTCAGCAGCATCATCTACTCAGAACCTGTAAGTCATCTTTAACACATCCCTCACTACCCTTAATATTTGCCTTGCAAGAACCACTCATATCTGTCTACTTTCTCAATCCCTGCCATCACTACCCTAGTCCAAGCAGGTATCTCTCACCTTAATTACTGTAGATGCTTTCCCACTGGTCGTCCGCCTCCACTCTTATTTCTATACCCCAGTAAAGCTACAGTGATCTTTGTGATGCAGTTTGATTTAAAGTATTCTTTCTGGTCCCTGCCTACCTGCCTTCTTTCCAACCTTGGGTTTTGTTATTCCTACCCACCTCCGATTCTCTGTACATTTGCCATAGCTGTCTTTTAATTCTCCAAAATTAGCTTGCTCCTTGTTTCTTAGAGCCTTCAAATATGCTATTTCCTGAAAAGGCAACCTTTCACACTACTACTCCAGCAAGCTCTGACCTCACCTTACCCATCCTTCAGTTTTCAACACACATTTCACTTCCCTAGGTAACTGGCCCCCTAACAGACCCTTCACCACCACCAAACACTAGGTCAGTTATTTCTCATAGAGTCTGTACCATTCCCTTCTCAACTGGTTCTGATGCTTTAAGACACCCATTGTAGGTAATGAATTAATTTATTTCCTATGTCGTAAGATGATACTAGCTATGTGCCAGTCTCAATAGAATTGAGACAATAATTACTTAAATCATTATCAGTAGGGCTCAGTTCTCTCTTGAAATCCCAGTTGAGAAAGCCTAGTTGGTACTTCACTTTCATAGCACTTCAGTTTGTAATTATTTCTGTCACTATTTGTCTTTCTCCCACCAGATTGTAAGATGTATAACAACAGGTCATGTGGCTGTTTTATTTTATTCACCATCCAGTCTCTAATGTTTAGCATAGTGCTAACATAGTTGGTTCTCAATAAGTACTTCTTGAATGAATGACAGAACTGTTGATATCCACTGATGTATTGTGTATTAGAAAAAAAAAAAAATTGAAGCCATTGTGACAGAGTTAGCGATTATGTAGTCTAGGTGGTGAGAACATTAGTGCTCTCCACTTTTCTGTGTATATATATTTTACACGTCAAAAGAGAGAAAAGATTAATGTTAATTCAGACACACAAAGCAGGAATAAAAACCAGTAAACAACCAAAATTATAGAGAAAGCCTTGGAAGAAAATATGTTTGATAGCATACCATAAAAGATGACTTTTACCTCCATCAAGAAGTTGACATATCCTTTCCCCTTTTCTCTTGTCCCTTGTTCAGTAAACCTTTATGTCTCTGTATTTAAAACATTGTGGTGAATAAAAATCAAATGTATTCCATAAATGAATCCTCTATTTTTAAAGTACTGATAATAGGTCTTAGTTGCTAAAGTAGACACTACTAGAGCCATTTGAGATCCTGTCATTTCTAAAGCTACATAGCTCAGAACAGTGGTAATGGTCTTGCTCAATTCATAAATAGGCGTTTTAGGGAAAGAAAGGTTTCTTGGCCCAATAAGCTGGGGAAAGGTTTCATTTGATATCCTTAGAGGATTAAAGCTTCTAAGAAATCTTGCATGAAAGACTCCAGTACGTATTTGTTTGCCTACCTGCTTTTGTTATATGATATCATCAGATATTTAGGAAATGTAGGAAGATAACTTCAATTCAGTTAAAAACAGGGTACTTGTGCCTTGGTACCCACTATCACAATGTAAGAGATTTCTTATTGTTTGAGACATGCATTGGGGAAGAGGAGGAAGGGTTATTCACGCAGGGCAAATCTTATGCATTTGCCCTGTAACAAAGGGTGTAAAAGAGAGGGTATACTTACTGGTTTTAAAATTCATTTAGAGAAATTAGGCTCCTATTTGAACAAAATAATGACATTTATGAATTGCTACTTGATATGATACAGTTTATAAAAGTAAGAAGAACTCAAAGAAGAGGGAAGACCAGTGCTGTTTGCAGTGATCAAGCAATACTGAGAGTGGGATTTTGAGAGTCTGGAATGCTTAAGATTATGGGTAGGAAGATGGATATGAGCCAGAAACAAATAATTAGAAAGAATATAGAAAGTCTGAGGTTGCCAAATATTTATGAATTGATGGTTGATCCATTAAAAAAACAGCATAATACTTTTCTACATTTTTTGAGATTTTATCTTCTCATCCCTCAGTACTATTCCTTCTATAAAATACATACCTAATTCTCACTGTGTCACAGACTATATTATTACAGTGATGCTTCCATCAGTATTACTGTTGTACTGCATAGCCAAGATTTTAATTATCTCTGCAATCTAAATTGAAATGGTAGGTGGAGCATAAGACATGAGACAAAAGCTTGATTGTATCCAACAATGTAGGAGAAGGGTGAAAACAGATTCTCTCATTTTTCAGTTAAAATCAAATGTATTCTATAAATGAATCCTCCATTTTTAAAGTACTGATAATAGATCTTAGTTTCTAAAGTAAGAGGGGGGAAGGAAAGGGGGAAATCCCTCCTACAGGAGAAAAGAAAAAATGACAACCTCTCGACACTTCTTTATGAAAACATAAAACTGCGTGTAAGAATCACTACATAAAAACATCACTTAGTTGTAAATTACCTGTTGGGTTGCCTGTTAGCATTCTGGTACAGTTGGAATGGCAACATAGAAAAAACTTACTAACTTTAGCTGGCCAAATAATTATTTGATATTGTTTATACATTAGTATTAATTGTTTATTAATTGTTCTTTCGCTTTTATTTTTATATCCTTAGCAACTTACAACACAGTTATTTCTTAACTTCCTGATGTCTAAGCAATTGCCATTACATAATGGGCAGCTTTTAGTGTTACGTATTCTCCAACTCTTAAAGCAGAAATGGAAGAAAATACAAACTGAACGGCTATTAAGGACTATTGATTTGAATATTTTAAGAGAATAGAATATTGTTTTCAGATTTATTTAGAAAATTCAAAGTAAGGATTCAGATGAAAACATTAATATTTACATGATAAACGGATTTTTAGAGATTTTATCTGTTCAATATTTATTTAGAGCTTGCTACATAAAAGATATTTTGACTATATAAAAATGAGTTAGATACTCATCCTATTAAAAAAAAAACTGAATAGAAAGAAGACATGACCCAAAAAATCATAATGGATAGAAAATTAGATCTCTTTTAAAGGAGGAAAAGAGAGAACTTTTGACTAGGAAAATTAGACAAGGCTTCGCAAAGGGTGATAGTTAAACGGCACTTTAAAGTGATAATTGTACCAGCAAAGAAAGATGAAGAAGAACTTTGGAAATGATAGGAAATATTGTAATCCAAATGCAGAAGCAAGAAGGTAGAGGTCTTGTACCAGGAACAACACACAGGTCAGTTTATCAAAGTGAATACAGCCTTGTATTATACAATCTTAGTTGAAAAATAGCTATTTGTTTTACACTGTCTTGAACTACTGTTAAATTATTACATCATTAATCAGCACAACAAATATTTTACTATTCTCCATTTTCAGAAGTACTTCACATATATCTTGTTTGCTAATTTTTTTCCTTTTTAATTTTTAAAAATTCAAAAGTTAAAGTTATATATTTTTCTTCACATCATCATTTATCTGTAAGGGCTTCAGTACCAAAATTCAGTATTTTTAATTATACATATTTTTTTTAAAAGTTCAAGTTGGATCTGGATTAATAGCAGTTCATGGTTTTAAAGAAAAGAAAATAGCATCCAAGCATTAATATGACAGAACAATGGAAAGAAATGAGCATATGTATCCTTTAAAAACTACTCGGGAGATATGATAGCCATCTTTATGTATTTGAAAGATTGTTTTTGGGAAGAAGGATGGATCACATATATTTAAGAGTAGTGCTTCTCCAACTGTAGTGTGCCTGTGAATCACCTGGGATTTGTTAATGCTGACCCTGATTCAGCAAGGATGAGCTGAAGATTTTGCATTTCTAATAGGTATCTAGGTGATGCTGATACTGGCTGGTCTAATAACCTCATTTTGAATAGCAAGACTAACACATAAAATAAAAATAACAGCGAAAAGATAGAGGAAAGCACTATCAGCTCAGATTTTTAAAAGTTACCTGTCATTTCAAGCTGTCCAATATAAAAATGTTCTCTCTTTTGAAAAAGTAGGTTTCTCTTTAACTATTTGAAGAGAGTAGACAATTATCAGTGGTATCGAAGAGGGAATTATTAAATGCTTTACGTTTGATTAGATAACAACTTAGGTCTCTTTTAGCTGTAAAAATTAAGTAATTCTCTAACTGGAACAAGAATTCTTAAAGGTAACTTTTTTATATGTAAAATTTAATAATTCTCTACTTAGGACAAGAATTCTTAAAGATAACTGTTTTATACCTTTGCAACCTGAACTGTCTTTTCACAGGAAATTCAGTCATTAATGTCTCTAAGTTTTTATTTTTTTTAATTAAAAAAAAATTAAGATATTCAGAAAAGTTTATCTTAGTATTTATATAAAACGAAAGAAGAATTCAGTTACATATGCAGTAGTTCATATGATGCTATCTCATGAAAATCAACACATTGCTAAGGTTGGTTAGATAATTTTTTCTATAAAATGTTAGTTTGGTAGAAATTAAATTACAGATAGTTATAAAATTTTCAATAAAGTCAAATATTTTGTTAAGAGCATAGCTTGAAAATACAGTAAAACTTTTTAAAAAAAAACTTTTTCAAGAGAATCAAGAAAGTTGAATTTGTAGTACAGATTTGCTCTGGTAATTAAAACAATGCTGAGAGATACCATTGGTGGTTTTCTTCTCTTCCTTTAGGCAATTTAAGTCAACACCTGATCCCAATTTTAAAATAGTTTTCCCAGACACAGTAAAAATGTATTCCAGAATATAAAAGGAATAATAGCACACATAGACGATCAATAAGTATTCATTGTACCTAAATAAAGTTATGTAGTCAGTGATTCTCAAGCAAAAGTGAGGGTTTCCTTTCCTAGGGGGAAAAATGTTTCGGAATTTCTAACAAGAAAGGAATTGTTTTCTCAAATACTGCCATCTTCCAGAGATTCTTAGGTGTCCTCTCTTTAGCTAGAAATAGAGTTTGAGGATAATTGACTGTTTTCTTTACCATCTGAATCTTGTTGAAGCAGAGGAAATGTAATGAGCCACTGCAAAGGTGTTATGTAAATTAAAATTGTAAAGCCAGTTTCAAATTTTATTCTGCTACAGATTAAAGAAAGTAAGGCACAGAGTATAAACTTGGACTTATATGGAAAAAAAAAAAAAACTTAGAGAAACCATTGAATTTCATTTAAGTAGAACTCTAGTGAGCCATAGATCATAAAGATTTTTAGGGAAGGTGAATGTAACAGAATAAACACTCCAAAAAAAGATTCCTCCAACTGAATACACTGTCAACATTCACTGTTGATCTTGGCTAAATAGCTACTGTAAATCAAAGATATAAAAAGGCATACATGTGTACTCCTTTACTCACTTTTTCTTTCCTAGCAGCAACAGTCCAATAATTAATTTGTAAACTTAAAAATGGCATTAAAGTATGAGGAAATTTGGATATAAAACTGTAAGAAAATAATGTTTTACATTGTATACCAGAAGTATTATATAGGACCCTTCCTTACGTTTCTTAGCAGTTTGCTTTCAGTCTTAAATGCTATTTTCTCAGGGTTTCATGCAAACTTGACTTCTCAATCCCAGATAATTGATTTCCTACGAGTCATTTGTAACAGTAGGTGAATAGAAGTATACTTTCTAAATCAGAAGACCTTGTTCTACTCTGTGTTACCAGACCAACTGCAGTGCTGCAGTGTTCTACTAGAGGCCACTACTAGAGAGGGATACAGATAAATCGAATGTGTTCAGAGAGAAAGTATCCAGCAAGGAGAATCCAAATGAACCAAAACATAAGACAAAGAATTTAAAGGTAGAAAAGGGCACATATTCACACTCAGGAAACAGATGGAAGGTACAGCTTACCACCTGCACTTTCTGACATTGGGCAAGTAATTTCACGTCTCTGAAGTTCAGTATCGTTTGTGAAATGGAGATCCAATATTATCCTAATCTTATGTGAGCATATTAAATATAACAGGATATGTAAAATTCCATTTATCTTTTCATGGACACCTTCTGATATCATCAACATGTCTGGCCTAATCTGAACCCAAAAGCCCCATTCCCTTTTCAGCATAAGTTGACATCCCCTTTTTGTAGTATATCAAGAAATCCCAGCCAGACGGGGTGGCTCACGCCTGTAATCCCAGCTGCTCAGGAGGCTGAGGCAGGAGAATCACTTGAACTCAGGAGGTTGAAGTGAGCCGAGATCATAGCACTGCACTCCAGACTCCAGCCGGGGCATCAGGGTGAGACTGTGCCTAAAAAAAAAAAAAAAAGAAAAGAAAAGAAATCCTTTGTAAAAGGAAATTTCTAAAATTTTTATTTTGCAAATCAAATATAAATTTATGCACATTTATGTTATGATGTGTACACAGAGTTGTCTCTCAGTTCAAAATTGCTTTATAGAAAGGCAGGGAGGCATTTTTATTACAAGGAAGTTTGGTTATGTACCCCTTTAACCTATTTCTCTAATAATAGCAAAGTATAAGCATAATAATATCATATTCATTATTATTTTAAAATTTGTAATCATTTAGAGATAGGATGGTTAGAATTTTTTCTCTTTATCGAGGAAAATAAGTAAATTAATAAATATGATTGCAAGGTCAGTCTTTAGCTTGTTTGAGAGTAAATGCTTTTCAGTCACTTCAGAAGCATCTACTGAAACAAAAACAAGTGAGGTATAAATTAGAAATTGCATTTATTTTTAAAAGGATAATGACAGACTAGTTCAGACTAATATTTCTTTGAAAATCATAAGGAGGCTATTCACTGTGTTGGTCTCTTGAACCATTATTTTGAAGTATGTTTTGTGTCCTATAGTTTGTATGTAACAATACATTTGTGATCTTTATGTTCTAAGATCTTAGAAGACACCTTAAAATCTTTGCATCTTCTGTAGTTTTATATTTATATTTAGTTGTATGAAAACACATAACCAGCTTGCTTAAAACACTGTATAGCTTCAAAGTAACTTTTGCTTTTTGCTATCTTTTCCAAACTTATTTGTACTTCAGATAATTTTTTTTTCCTTTGAAAAGCCTTGCAGTGAGAGAATTTCTTTGTTTGGATGATCCACCGGGTCCATTTGATAGCCTAGAAGAAAGCAGGGTAAGTGCTGTATTATATAGCACATGAAAAGAGGAACAAATAATACAGTACAATAACTACATTGTTTCTTGAATGGAATAGCAAATAGCAAAATATAATTTCAGGCTATGGTAGTTTGCACAGAAAGCTTTTAATGTTTGAGTAAAAGGTTTCTTTCATTGAAATACACAGACTTAGTTCAGTGAAAAAGTAAAAATTCATAAATGTTATATAGTCAATAAAGCTCTAAAATTAAATCCTACATTATTTTTACTGTTTCAAAAAATAAAATGATTTGGGGACTTTTTTATATTTAATAATACTATGTGTATACTGAGTTTTCTTCCATTTGAGTGTCAAAATAAGGAACTTACAGCTAAAATCAAATTTAAAACTTCAGAGGTAGGAGTGATTGTCTTGTTATCAGTTTAGCTGGTGCCTAATGCTTCTCAAATTACATTAATTGACGTGTTAAAGCATCCTATTTCTTAAAGCGATAGCCTAGATTCACAAAACAGATTTGGTAATAGTAGATTAGCTAGAATTTTATGCAAGTTTTTCCCCCAAATGTTTAATGGTCCTTATATGAAACAGATTTAATTGGTAGGTTTGTAATGTTTTTCATTCAAGCTGAGACAGTTCTTTGTATTAGATTGAATACCACAGCCTGTTTAAAACAGGTTTATTGGAGTAAAATTTCCATCCATAACATTCACCAATTTGTTGTTTGCTATTCCACTGAAAATGTACAATTTAATAATTTTTTGTGAATTTATAGAGCAGTGCCACCATCATTACCGTTACCCAATTTTAGAATATTTTTATCACCTCAAAGAATTCCTTATAAGCCATTTTGCAGTCAGTCTGCACTTCCATCCCAAGGCAGTCACTGATCTGCTTTCATTCTCTACACATTTGTCCTTTCTGGATATTTCATATAAATCGTACAATGTGTGTTTGCATGTGAACAATATACATAAGCTTTTATATATACAGCCTGCCTAATACATACAGTATTATAATCTTTTACACCTGATTTATTTCACTTAATATGTTTTTCAGGGTATTCCATCTAAAATTATTGTCTACAATTATTTCATTACTGAATGGTTTTTCATTTTATGCATATACCACATTTTGTTTATCCAGTCATCAGTTGAGGAATACTTGGATTATTTCTAGTTTCGTGATATTATGAGCAATGATATGGACAGTTTCATATAATGTTTTATGTGGATATATGATTTTATTTCTTGTGGACTGAGAAATTCTACTTCCCTAGGAGTGGAAGTATTTGATTATGTAACAAGTTTAACTTTTTAAAGAAACCAATAAAGTTTCTGTAAGTTGCTGTATTACATTCTCACTTGTACTGTATGAGAGTTCTAGTTTCTCTATGTCCTCACATATTATCTCTCTTTCAGATTGTAGCCATTCCCTTGGATATGTAGTGATATTTCATTTTAGCTTTAATATTCATATTTCTAATGATTTTTTTTATATTGATCATCATGTCACATGCTTTTTAGCCAGTCATGTTTTCTTCTATGAAATGTCTGTTCATGTCTTACCCATTTTTTTGTAACTTGGACTGTTTATCTTACTGAGTTGTAAAATCTTTATTTTAGATACAAATTCTTTATCAGAGATACAATCCGTAGATATTTTCTTCAGTCTGTAGGTATTTTTTCATCCTCTTAACGGTATTCTTTAAAGTGCAAAAGTTTTTAATTTTAGTGAAGTTCATTTTTATCACTTTTAATGGCTTATGCTTTTACTATTGTATTATAAAAACTCTTTGCCTAACCCAACATTACAAAGATTTTCTCAGACTGTTTTTTCTAATTTTATACTTTAGCTCTTACAGTTAGGTTTATGGTCTATTTTGAATTAATTTTTTATGAGGTGTTAGGTAAGGTCTTAAGTTCCTATACCTATCTTAATTTTTTTTTAGTTCCTTTTATTTAATTGTGTTGACACTTTTGTCAGAAATCAAATGACCATGAAAAGAACGGTTTGTTTCTGGACTCTTAATTCTAGTCTATTAATTTATTTTTCTGTCCTTGTGCCAGTATGATACTGTCTTGTTTACTGCAGCTCTTTTCTCATCATTTTACTTTCAATATGTTTGTCTTTCAACCCAAGATCCATCCTTTCTACATAGCATGTAATTAGGTCTTGATCTTTTATTATTCTTTCTGACATCTTTTACATCTGCCATTTTGCAATTTGTTTTCTGTTTGTCTCATCTGTCTCCACCCTGTTCCTCCTTTTGTCTTGTGTAAAATATTTTTTACCATGCCATTTTGATTCTTCTGTAGAATTTGTTACTTTTTCTTAGCTACTTTTTAGTGACTGCTCAAAGTATTTTATTTCAGTGAAACATAAACTTGGCTCCAATATATCTCCATTTCCTCCCTCTTTCTTTGTGTTGCTATTGTTATCTATTTTACATATATCTTATAAACCTAACAATACAGTGCAAGAATTATTTCTTTACACAATCTTTTGTGCTTTAAAGAACTTAATAAATGGGAAAACATATTTCATAGATTCTTTTATTTATCCACATACTTACTATTTCTGACCTTCTTCATTTCTTCCTGTATGTTGGTGTGATTATCTGGTATCACTTCCTTTCAGTCTCATAATCTTCCTTTAGTTTTTCTTGTAAGGCAAGTCTGCTAGCCACAAATTCCCACAATCTTTGTTTATCTGGAAATGATCATTTTTGAAAGATATTTTTACTGACAGTTTCAGCACTTTGAATGTGTCATTCTACTGCCTTCTGGACCCTATTATTTCTGATGAAAAATCAACCTTTAATTATACTGTTTTCATGTGCATCATGAGCCATTTTGCCCTTGCTGCTTTCAAGATAATTCTGTTTGTTTGACTTATAGCAGTTTTATTGTGATATATTTGGGTGTGGTTCTCTTTCTGTTTCTTATGCTTTGGCTTCATTGAGCTTCTTGGACGTGGCAGATTAATGTTTTATATCAAACTTTGGAATTTTTTAGCCATTATTTCTTCAAATGTTTTTTCACTCCCCTTTTCTCTCCCTTCTTCTAGGACTCTGATTACTTATATATTTGTACATGTGTTGTACATGTGTTGACACATGTTGTACAAAGTGTCTCTGAAGTGCTGTTCATTTTTCTTCAATTGCTTTTTTCTCTGATCTTCAGATTGGAAAATTTCTATTGATCTTCAGATTCACTGATTTATTTTTCAGTCATGTTAAATCTGCTGTTGAGCCCCTCTTGTTAATTTTTCAGTTATTATGCTTTTCAACTCTAAAATTCCCTTTTGCTTATTTTTAACTGTTCTTTCTCTTTATTGAGATTTTTCTATTTGTTGAGTATTATCCTTATCATTAATTCAGTGTTTTCTGTTTATTTCATGTATGTAATGGTTGCATTAAAAATCAATGCCTGATAGGCCTAACATTTTGGGCCATTTAGAGATAGCTTCAATTGACAGCTTTTTTTCCTGAGTATGCTTAGATTGACCTTGTTTTTTGTTTTTTGTTTTTTTTTGGAGTGTTTTATAAATTTTGTTGAATACTAGATGTTTTGGGTGATATACTGTAGCAACCCTTGATTCTAATATCTGCCTCCTATAGTGATTGTTATTATTTTATCTCTCTGTGTAGTAACTTGCCTGGACTAAATCTGTAAAGTTAGTCTCCTTAGCAATGTCTGGTCACTGGTGTGTTTTCTCAGTGTTTTTTTCTTTATTAGCCTGACTTTCTTGTGTTTCTGCATAGTTTAATGTTCAACCAACAGTTGGTCATAAATTTTGCTTTAACACCTCAAACTAGTAAGATATTTACTCTATGGTAATGGATCTGGATGTAGTCTAAGGAGTGTATTTAAAGTTAAGGTCATTTTCAAGTATGCCATAGATTTTAGTTTCTGCTGAATCCTCTCCTGTCTCCTATTCAATATACGCACATGGGCTCTGTTGTCCTGTGTGACCTGGGTCCCAGGATATGTGGAGAGCTTATCAATGCCCCATAGATATATCACTTCCCAGAACTGCCTATTAAATCCTGGCTAGATCATTGCCTGTCACCAAGATTGCTGCTTTAACTGACAAAACTCCAGATCAGTGAGCCTCAACAGTAGCAGAAAAACTAAGGTTTTCATGGCTTCCTCTACCCTCTTTGAACAATGACCAGGTAGGAAATAGGTCCTACTTATGGGCCTTGCCATCCCTCTATACACAGACTAAAGTGAACTATCTCCATATGAAACCAAATTATTCGAGATTATCGTAATTTTTTTCAGATAAATGTAGTTCTCTTAAATGAACCATATATGTATACTATTAAATGTACAACTGTATTACTATTATATCTACTGGTGGCGATCTTTTAAAAATTCAGCTTTATTAAGAAATATTTTCTCTAACTTGGACATAGATATTTTAGAATAATAAACTCCTGTTTCAAAAAGGTTTTATCATTAGAATGATCTAGAACAATGATCAAATTCAAAGACTGAAATTCATTTAGCTTCCAAGAGCAGACAAGATTCGGCGCATTCAGAGTGATATGGCTATAAACTGACATTTATTTAGGTGCCATGATGCTAACCTATATGTGCAGTGGCAAAATAGAGAGTGCATGTCCTCTCTAAAGGCATTAAAATTCTATTAAATATTAAAAATTGGCCAAAGTATATATTTGGGCTCTATTCTTCTGGGTTTCATTCAGCCTTTGGGCTACCATTTTGTCACTTTGATTTAGAATCTGTTTAGAAAGTTATAGTTCTATTTTAAGTGAAAATTGGGCTAAAGAAGCTAAGTGTTTGTCACTCCTTTTCCAGCTCAAGGATTCCATGATTTTTATTCCTTTAAAATATAATATTCTTTTTTTCTTTCAAGATGGCTTTTAGTTCATTTTTAAATTAGCCCCTTTACAAAAATAATAATTTTAATATCTTTTTACTGTTCTTAGTTCAACACATATGCTAGTTAGTATATGTCAAGTATCATAACTGGGCAGGGGAAGAGTAGAAGTTGATTTGAGTCATGATTTCTCATCCACGCTATTGGCATTTAGGGCTGGATAACTTTTTGGTGGCTGTGGCTAGGGCACAATCTTACCTGTGCATTGTAAATATTTAGCAGCATCCTAGGCCTCTACATATTAGATACCAATAGCATACCCACACATGACAAGTAAAAATGTCTCCAGACATTACCAGGTGTCTTCTGAATTTAAAATCCCTTCTGGTGTAGAACCACTGATTTAAATAAATCACCAAGGCAATGTTAAGTTTATACACTCACAGAGTAATATGGAAGGTTTCTCCCAGAATCTTTCTCTGAAATAAATGCATTTTCCTACAGGTGTATTTGAAAATATATGTTTATTTGAACAATGAATGAAGAAATTTTGTGCTTGCTCTTCTTCAAAGTAAAATCTACAGTGACCTAATGTGAGATATATCACTTTTGTCTGCAGACTTACTTAAGCAGCCTCTCATTTTAAGAAAAATTCCAAAATGACTTCTTAACCCACATTTCTTGGAGTATAAAATTAAGCTTATTCAAAGGATAATGAATCCTCAGTTCAGCAAATCTTTAACCTACGTTTCTCTGTTCCCTATTTAAGGTAGTCATTTCTATCCCCACATATACTTGTACTGAAAGAGGGAATTAAGGTTAGGGATATAAATTAGTCTATCTTTTTTTGGGAAAATTCAAATATATTACTTGTATGGAGATAATATAATTGGAAGAAATGAGGTCTTACTATATTAGCATTAATGAATAGCTTATAATTAGAAATGAATTATAATTTTTAATATTTTATATGAATTATAAGTACAAATAAAGCAGAATTCTTAAGCCATCTATTCTCTACCTCAATTTTAATCTTTAGTTATTCTACAGGTTAAGAACTTAATTTTCTTGTTCCTAAGTTTGAGAAACCCAGAAAAGCAGATAAAAAAAAATACAATCAGAATTGCAATATGTAATGAAACTGTTTTCTTAGAATCACTTGCTAGCAGATTTTCCAGTCCTGATGGAACTGTTTGATCTCTGTCACAGATGAAAATGTGTGTGTGTGTGTGTGTGTGTGTGTGTGTGTGTGTGTGTGTGTGTGTGTAAAATGATGTTCATATATATATCACAGATTCTCCTTTAACATTATAATTACATAATACAGGTTTTCTTTTTTTTTTTATTTCTAGGAATACAAACCATTTTTATGGTCTCATTAGCAGGGCTAAGTAGTTATATCAAATATATATCCTTAGATATATTGATATAACCACTTAGCAGGGCTAAGTACTTATATCAATATATCCTTCCATTGACTATTCTAAGGACAGTCTCCATTCCTATATACATCTTTCCTAAGGTACCTCCCTCACTGGGATGGATTTTAATCTTGGAAGAAGCTCAAGGATTTATATAAGGTACTTTCCTAGGAATACAATTGTTTGATTGTTAGATATTCTCCTCTTCAACTTCACTACGTGTGCTTAAATTACACCCCAAATTTGTTATGTCAGTTTATACTTTTACCAATAATATCTTTTCCTCTTGCTCTATATCATCACTAATACAAGTATTGTCAATATTTTAATTTTTGTCAATCTGATGGGTATAAAATAATATCTTATTGTAGCCTAATTTTCTTGATTACTAGCCAGCTCTGCATCTTCCATAGTAGCTGTTCGTCCCTATCTCACTAATTAGGAATTCTTCCATTCTAAATAGTTCAGTGTGAATGCGTCTGTTTATGGTCACTCAGTTCATTTTAAGTAGTCTTATCCCTCTGCTACTATAGTCTGTTAATTAAATAATCTTATTAACTGGCAGAACAAGGGTGCTCTTATTCTTCCAAGGTGGCTATTCACTTTTCCATATGAATTTTAGAACAACTTTATGAGTTCCATGAAAAAATCCTGTTGCCATTTTGTTTGGAATTTTAATACTTTTCTGTATTAATTTTGAAGAATATTGTCCTTATAGTATTGAATCTTCCTATTAATAGATCTTTGCATATAGAAGTTTTGGGGGGTTTTTTTGTTTAAGTTACTCAGTAAAAGTTTACTTTTTTTTTCTTAAACTTCTAGGGAAAGCCATAGGATTTCTCATTATTTTTGTTGACAAAATAATTGGTATTTTTATTACACTCTAAGTTACTAGTTTTATCCTTGATTTTTATATCTCTATTTTATATGTCACATGCTCTCATTAGTTTATAGATCTGTTTGGATTTCCATGTAGGTAATCGTATTCACTGCAATATTAACAATATGTGTTTTTTCCTAATACTTAATATCTTTCATTTCATTTTTCTGTATTATTTTGCTAGATAGGATCTTTGGAGGTTAACTGATGCCATTATGGTGGGCATCCTTTTCCTCTCATCCTAACTTCAATGGAAATGATCCTGTATATTGCTGTTGGATATGGTGTTTCCTGTAGGCTGGTAGTAGTTGTGAGTTATGTCAATATGTTTATTGTCCTTGTTTTTAGATTACAGAAGTTCTATTTCTAGTTTGCTAAGAGGTCGTAGGGGTGTGTGTGTGTGTGTGTGTGCGCGCGCGCACTTTCACTTGCATCTGTGTAGATGATCACATGGGTTTTTTTATTAATCTATTGGTATGGTACATTACATTCATAGATTTTTCAAAGGATAAAACATTTATTATGAGATTAACTCATAAATTCAGCTTTTTTTTAATTACTGGATTTGAATTGTAATGATTTTATTCAGAATTTTGGCATATATAGTATTTGTTTCTGTTACTGCCCTTTGTTGGGTCTAGCATCAAAATTATACCAGTTTTATAAAATGAGGAATAGTCCCTCTTTTTCTGTTATCCAGAACCATTTGAATAAGTGCCTATTATTTGTTCCCTAAATGTTTGTTAGAATTCACCTGTGAAGCAATCTGGATCTGATATTTTCTTTAGTTTGTTTGTCTTACAGGTAGATTTTTAACAACGATTCTGTTACTTTAATATCTGTAGCTATTCAGATTATTTATTTGGGGGTTTTCAGTTTTGAGAATGTTTATTTTTCTAGAAATTGACCATTTTGTACATTCTTACAAGACTGTTGTTCTTAGTAGTATAATATGACTTTTAAAAATCTCTTAACATATCTTTAGTTATGTATCCACTTTCAATCTCACTGTTGTTTCCACTGGTCTTTTTTCCTTGGATTTGGTTTATTTTAATAGACTTCTCAAAGAACCACTTATTTCCTTTTTGATTCTTTTGATTAAATTCTTTTCCTGTCTCTTAATTTCTTTTTTATACTTGATTTTAGTATGTTCTTTGACTTCTTGAGTTGTATCCTTTCTCAGTTGTTTCTAGTATTATACAGTTCTTTTATATTACAGTCAAATTGCATCTCACAAGTCTTAATAGTATTTTTTTTTTGAGACAGAATCTCTCTCTGTCACCCAGTCTGGAGTGCAATGGCACAATCTCAGCTCACTGTAGCCTCCACCTCCCGGGTTCAAGCAGTTCTGCTGCCTCAGCCTCCTGAGTAGTAAAGGCATGCATCACCACACCCAGCTAATTTTTGTGTTTTTAGTAAAGATGGGATATCACCATGTTGGTCAGGCTGGTCTGGAACTCCTGACCTCAGATGATCCTCCCAAAGTGCTGGGATTACCACATGAGCCACCACACCTGGCTTAATAGTGTTTTCATTGTCATTAATATCTTATATTGTTCCTTATAATATCTCGTTTGCTCCATAAATTTAGAATTCTCTTTAATTTTCAAGCACTTTTTCCCTATAGCACTGACTTTTTTAGTCTATTTGCATTTTTTTTTCAGAGATATGTTCTCTCTGACAATTCTTGGTTATTGTTGACAGTGTTCTGCAGTCTTTGTAATCTGAATATATGTGATAAATTTTCTAAATTTTCCATGTGTGCTTGAAAAGAATATGTATTTCCTAATTGTTAGACTCAGACTTCAATATATGTTCATCAGATCAAACTTGCTAATTATATTGTTAAATATTTAAAATCTTAACTCATTTTTTTGTTTAGTCCTTTAATTGCTTAGAGTTATGTCGAATTTACCCCTTATGGTGTGGATTTGTTCAATTTCTTCTTGTAATTATGCATTTAAAATATTCCCAGTGAATTATTACTTTTATTATTATACAGAGACTCTTTGTGCCTAATAATGTTTTTTATCACCTTGAACTGCATTCTGTCGGGTATTAATAAAACTACAACTTTTGGTAGGGGAGAAAAGGCAAACATTTGTCTGTTGCCTGATAAGTATGTTTCTTCCTTTGTATTTTAAATACGTCTCTTTTAAACATCATAGTTATCTTTTAATACAATCTGAAAAATGTGTTAAGTGTTGAGTTTATTCTATGTATAGTAATTACTAATATATTTATATTTATTTCTATCATTTTCTGCTTTTTATTCTGCTTTATAAAATGCTATTTTTCCTTCTTTCTTTCCTTCCATGTTATTTAATGAGTTTTTTCACTTTTTTTTCTCTGCCCTTGGTTTTTTAAGTTCTATAGTCATTGTCTTTTATTTAATGCTCATATGTTCTCATATTTTAGAAACGAATTGTTTACAGCCCTCCTCAAAATTGGCCATCATTGTTATTTCACACAATCAATGTTTCTTTTGATTTACCTGAGTGTCTGCCCCTTTCATTCCTCACCATTCCTACTTTCATCTTACTCTTTCCTTTGGGGTTCAGTTAACTACTTATTAAAGTATGTAATTTAGTAGTTCTTTCAAGAATGTGTGTTGGTAATGCTTAGTTCTTTGATGTCCAAATGTCTTTTAATTTTGTTCTCATTTTTGAAGTATGATTTAACTGAGTGTAGAATTCTACCTTGATGGTTACTTTTCTCAGCGCTTTAAAGTGTTTTCTACTGCCTTTGACATAGACTGTTTTATGACATCTACCATCAGTCCCCTACTGTCTTACAATTTTATACTGATTTGTCTTCCTGGTGTATTAGAGATCTTCTATTTGATTTTGGTATTTGCAATTTCAGTATCTTGTATTTATGTATGTATTTATTTTATTTGTCTTCCTTGGGATACATTATTTTTCCCAAAATACATATGAGGCTTTTTAGATTAGATTCTTCAGGTGAGACTTCACCTCGTCTACCTAGAGACCAGATTGAGACAAACAATCTTTCTTGATGTATTCCTGTGTTGTTGAGTGACTTTTATTAATGCTTTTCCTCTTTATGGTCTTTGCTTTATTCCTGAATGTATCATTTTTTGTCACTTACTTCCCAAAATGTTCCTGGCTCCTCATTTCTTGTTCCATCCTGGTACTGCCACCCAAGTGATCAAGACTACCAAAATGCTGTTACAGTAGTATGTCTACTGAGCTAATACAAATGGAATCAAAAACCACAGTTGATTTTTTAAGTGTAATCATATATGCTAGGCAAACATAGATTAAGGAGAATAAAAACTAAAGCAGTAGTTACTAATCATTTTTATCCCAGTTCTACACTAGAGGGTTATCGCATACTCACTTCAGGCACACTAGCTTACTACTATATGTCTTAAGATAAAGAACTTGTAGTTATGTCCCCCTGGTAGATGGGGACTAAGAAAGCTAAGATAGCAGTGACCTAAAAAGATGAGGGTAGACAACAAATCGTTGGGAGTTTCATACTATTGATTATCTATCTATGTTCTTTGATTCTTCAATAATGCTCTTGAGAAAGATACTGCATATATAATTAATTGTATTATTTTTCTGCATGTTTGTTGGTTCTTTTAAGGCATTTTGTGAAACTTTAGAAGAGACTAACTACCGCTTACAAAAAGAACTACTTGAAAAACAAAAGGAGATGGAATCACTAAAGAAACTGCTTAATGAGAAGCAGCTTCATATAGACACTTTAGAGAAAAGATTCAGGTGTGTTGTGATACTTGCATTTCTAGTCTAATTCAACTCTTAATACTCTGGGATAAATACAGTTTACATTTTAATATGATTTAGGAATTTTCCGATTCTGAAAGTTGTAGGCTTTTGGCATTCTTCATTGGGAAAATTGTCCTTTATTTAGAAAGCCAAACATTGAAGGATGGGAAAACATCAGGAAAGTAAGCCAATAACTATTCAACAAGATGAACATTCATTATAATCATTATTTTGATTATAATTATTAAATAAATCATTATTAAATGGAATGCCATTATTTTATTTAGGGGATATCTTACTTTCTAGGCATTTATGCCAACTTCTCACGTATGAAAGCTCTGGTTTGCCGTCTCATCAGCATATATTGAATTGATGCTAAAGTCAGTTTAATCATAGCTACCAATTTCTCTGTATACTCCCAGAGTGAGCTGTTTATTAGCTATGTGACTGCATTAAGGCTTAACAGCTAAATACTGCTATAGCTACATGTATTCACAACGTTAAACATATGCCTGGTTTGTTCATAGAAAATAACTTGTTTCCATAACATATTTTTAGAACAATGTCTTTAGAACCTAAAGAATCACTGGACGTGTCAGAAACAGAAGGTGAACAGATCCTAAAGGTGGAGTCCTCTGCACTTGAGGTTGATCAGGATGTCCTGGAAGAAGAATCTAGGTATATAATATTTCATTTATGATAGCTTAATCTTTTGGATAATTGGAGGGAAGTGATTCTAATACTCTATAGAGCATTTTTTTTTTTTTTATGAGTTCACTGTTAACTCTGTCACGAATCTGCTGAGCAAACAGAGGATTGTAGATATTTTAGGCTCTCCCTAAAAATATGTTTTTGACATCAGGCTGTAAGTTTTCTTCTTACTTACTTCACAACTGTGTCTGCATTAACTGGCCTCTGACTCAGGTAATTTATTATTATTTTTTAAATATTGATAAACTACCTTAATCTCCCTTACCTCAGTATCACCTGTTTACCATTCAAAAAGTAGGATACTGTAATATAATAACCACCACCCTTCCAACCTAATAGGAATGATGAAAATGTAATATATTTGAAAGCACAAAAGTACATAGAGGTTTGGGTTTTTGTTTTCTTTTTTTTTTTTGGTTTGGTTTTTTGAGACAGAGTCTTGCTCTGTCACCCAGGCTGGAATGCAGTGTGGCACAATCTTGGCTCACTGTAACCTCCGCCTCCTAGGTTCAAGTAATTCTCCTGCCTCAGCCTCCCAAGTAACTGGGACTACAGGTGCTTGCCACCATACCTGGCCAGTTTTTGTATTTTTAGCAGATATGGGGTTTTAACCATATTGGTCAGACTGGTCTTGTTCTGACCTCATGATTTGCCTGCCTCAGCCTTCCAAAGTGCTGAGATTACAGGCATGAACCACTGCACCCAGCCCACATATAGTTTTTATTGCATACAGATCCAGAGTAATTGTTAATAGTTTAGTGGTAATGGTTGACTATAATTATGAGAACAACTTTATGTTAAAGGTAATTACCATATAGATTGTTATTGGTCAGTGGTAATTTGGAGAGGTGTAAAAGTTTAAAAACCTATCTCCAAAGGTCTTACCTGTCAATGACAACTTAAAAATATTAAATTTCTGACTGAATGTTTAAATACTTTTTTACATTAAATACTTTTACACTAAGTACGTGAATATTCTTTCTATAAGGTAGAAGATTTTTAAAGGTAATAGTGACGTGAAATAATAGCATGCATCCTATCCCTTCATTGACATATTGCTTTTTTTTTTTTTTTTTTTTTTTTTTTTTTTTTTTTTTTTTTTTTTTTTTTTTTTTTTTTTTTTTTTTTTTTTTTTTTTTTTTTTGCAGAGCTGATAATAAACCATGCTTAAGTTTTAGTGAACCTGAATATGCTGTATCAGAGATAGAAGTAGCAGAAGTGGCGTATGATGCTGAAGAAGACTAATATACCACAAGCAGTCCCCTCCATTTAGACGATTCAGCAAATTTAGAAGAGTGGCAAATACTATCTTAAAAGAAAAAAAGAATTGTAAAATATATGGAAAGAGCAAGAATGCACATGTATGAAGTTTACATAAAGAAGTTTTTTTAAGTTATTGGGATAGGAAATGTATTCACTGCTGCTTTTAATTGTGTTTTATCTAATTATATTTAATACACTAAAAAAAATCTTGTTAGAATTCTGTTATCAAGGCTCATATTCTTAAATACTGTGCATAAATTATTATGGTGTTTTGCCTATATGTTGCTCCAAACTGCTGTGTGTGTGTATATATGTGTGTGTGGGTGTGGGTGGGTGTGTGTGTGTGTGTGTGTGTGTGTGTTAAATCACCAATTATATTAATCAAATGGAAATTAATTGCTTGTTACTATCTGGGTGATATATACTTCTTTATATCTCTGACATGACATATTTTCATTAATGGTTTAAATCAGTGACTATCATAGTAAACATAGAATTTAGTTTAGTTTCTACTGTTTACATGTTTACCATCTGTAAATAAAATTTGCTTATGTGAAATATTAATGCTAAGGGAAAAAAAAATTACTTTCTAGCACCAAAGGAAAACTACTTGAAAGGGCTGTGGTCATATAGCTAAAGTGATAAACTAGCCTTGATTTTAAAAGCTGATTCATTAATATCAAAATACTTTAATAAGTGTAATGGTTATTAATATGTCATATTTGTTTAGTTTCCACATAATCTTTATGTCTACCTAGATTTAGTGAGTTCGCCTCTTTCAGAATACTACCTCTTTTTGTTAATCAAGGCATATTCTTTTGAAAATATAGAGTCTAAATAAATAGGGTCTTATACAAAAAAGAAAACAAAATAAAAAGCCATATATACTGCAAAGTTCCTAACTGGCTTGACTCCTGGCATTGCATTTTTATTTCTATATATGTGAAAATGTTATTATACTGTATTATGGCTGATTTTCTTTTTAACATATTTAGCCAAGTGATGCACTTTATGATAATTAAACTCTTTTGTGCCAAGTTTCATTGGTGGATTTCTTTAGTAAGTAGAGTTAGGAGAATTATGTAGTGCCTTTACTATTTCACTTTCTACAAAAGTCTCCTAGGGTCTATGAGTCAGCTTTATGAAAAAATGTTTATTTCAGCTTTATGTACAGTCATTGAAAGTGCCTTGTTTCATTTTTATAGTGTGAAGTTACTCATTTATTTTCTGTTTTCACTATTTTGCATATTGCTGTGTAATAATGCTGGCATTTTGCAATCCCCGTCGGTATGCTTTCTAAAAACTTAGGGAAATTTACTAGGGAAATAGAATAACAATCTCCATTTTTTTTATTTACTATCTAAAAGTTTATCAGTATCTTGATGTATATGTTAAGATGTGGCTGTTTAAAACCCTACTGACATATATCATCACATCCAATGGCTGTTGTTAATCTTTGAAGTAAAAAGGGAACTGCTTTTTACCAAATAACCAAAAACTTTAAAGTTTTTGTCAGAGTGCACAGGTATGCTCTGACTGAGAACATTTTCCAAAAAGTGTATTAGAAATATGTTTACTATACTTAGAGACAGATATGAATATAACAAATTGATCTGCTTATCAAAATTATTCTAGACTTGCAAAAGGTTTAAAAAGAACAATCATTTTTAGTCAGTACAATTTTGAATCTTATATAACAGATCTTTGCCAAATTCTAGATATTGTAGTATTGCCTGTCTGCTCCAAAGTGAACCACCCACTTTTTCAATCTGGCTTTTCAGAAGATTGTATTTAAAGCTTTGCAAGAGTGAAGAAAAAAAATCTGTTAATTAGGTAAACCACTATTATTTATGTTTATAATTTACCTTTTTTTACTTTTATAATGCATTTTACTCCCGGTATTATGTTCATTTAATAAATTATTTTTTCATTGCAACAGTTACTGTGTTGTTCATATGTTGAATACCGTTTTCCCCCTCCACTTTCTATATTCTTCTCCCTATCCTTTATGATTATTGTAAATTGAATTATATTAAGTGCTGAATTTCACAGATGTGGAATGAGTCTGATTTTCTTTTTAGGTTTACCCTTTATATTGCTGGTCATTTTTGAAAGTCTTTGTGACTAGGTGCAATGTACTTTAACGTAACCTATATTAATAATTTTAAAAATTGAATGTAATTGAAACATTTCTGTGGATAATCTTTTAACTTTTTAAAAATTAAACTTACATAAAGTTAGTACAACCATAAAACAGCATTTTAAAATGTAACTGTCTACACTGAGATTAGCCATTTACATACAGCACATTTATTTAGAAAACCAGGCTTAGATAAATTATCTGTGTAGTCTAGTTCAGTCTGTGGTATTAAAAGGGAACAACGGCTTTAGATAATAAAAATAATTTGGTTTTGAAATGGATTTTATTACTTATAGGAACAGATGAGTTTGCGGATGATGATAAAACAAGTTTGTATTCCCGACTAGCAGAGAGAGGAACCTAAATTTTATCCTCTAGGAAGTCTTCAAAGAGCTACATATTTGATCCACATTTTGGCTCTTCATAGAATTACCGTTACGGCATTACACTTTGTTTCTATGCTGTTGGCTCCAAATAACAAACACAGTCATCAAAACATATTTTCAATATATGTTTTTAAGGCTAATGGCTACTTTTAAATATGTCACAGAATGTACCTTTTATGAGGACCCATTGGAGAAACTTCTCTTGGGTCTCAGTCTCAGCAAAACATCTGCTTCTCCTCAACAGTTGATTTGGGGGTTTTTTGTTTGTTTGTTTTTGTTTTTTTGAGACAAAGTCATCTCTGGAGGGCAGTGACACGATCTCAGCTCACTACAGCAGTGGCCACCGCACCAGCCTGATTTGATTTTTGTTTTTTGAGATGGAGTCTCACTCTGTCACCCTGGCTGCAGTGTAGTGGCACGATCTCGGCTCACTGCAATATCCGCCTCCCAGGCTCATGCAGTTCTCCTGCCTCAAGCCTCTCGAGTAGTTGGGACTACAGGCGTGTGCCACCATGCCCGGCTAATTTTTGTATTTTTAGTGGAGATGGAGTTTCACCATGTTGGTCAGGCTGGCCTCGAACTTCTGACCTCAAGTGATCCATCCGCTTTGGCCTCCCAAGTGCTGGGATTACAGGCGTGAGCCACCATGCCCCGGCAGCCTGATTTGTTTGTATCTTTTTAAAGAGTCTATTGCTGTCTTTGTTGGTCCTCTTTGTTTTGTCTTTTGGCAGCTCTAGGCCAAATTGTAGTTCACTTGCATAGTTATGCTTTTCTGTCGTAATCATGGTTTTTTATCTTCGATTTTTTTCCTATTTAAGTTGTTTTAATAGAACATACAGGCCGGGCATGATGGCTCACGCCTGTAATCTCAGCACTTTGGGAGACTGAGGCAGGCAGATCACGAGGTCAGGAGTTCAAGACTAGCCTGGCCAATATGGTGAAACTCCATCTCTACTAAAAATACAAAAATTAGCCAGGTGTGGTGGCACGCTTCTGTAGTCCCAGCTATTGAGGAGGCTGAGGCAGAAGAATCGCTTGAACCTGGGAGGCAGAGGCTGCAGTGAGCTGAGATCACACCACTGCACTCCAGCCTGGGTGACA
>NW_016107337.1:4511928-4539250 GCF_001604975.1 Cebus imitator
AAAAAAAAAACGGGCACCATGGCTCACACCTCTTTGGGAGGCTGAGGCAGGTGGATTGCCTGAGCTCAGGAGTTTAAGACCAGCCTGGGCAACACAATGAAACCCTGTCTCTACTAAAATACAAAAAATTAGCCAGGCGTAGGCTGGGAGTGGCGGCTCACGCCTGTAATCCCAACACTTTGGGAGGCCAAAGTGGGTGGATTCCAAGGTCAGGAGTTCAAGACTGGCCTGGCCAAGATGGTGAAACCCCATCGCTACTAAAAATACAAAAATTAGCCGGGTGCAATGGCAGGTGCCTGTAATCCCAGTTACTCGGGAGGCTGAGGCAGGAGAATCACTTGAACCCGAGGATCGGAGGTTGCAGTGAGCCAAGATCACACCATTGCACTTCAGGCTGGGCAACGAGCAAAACTCCATTGCAAAAAATATATGTGTGTGTGTGTGTGTGTGTGTGTGTGTGTGTGTGTGTGTATTTGGGAGGAGTGCCAGGTGCGGTGTCTCATGCCTGTAATCCCAACACTTTGGAAGGCTGAGATGGGTGGATTGCTTCAGCTCAGGAGACCATGCCTGGAGAAACCCCATCCCTCCAAAAACTAGCCAGGTGTGGTAGCCCCTGCCTGTAGCTCCTGAGGTGGGAGAATCACTTGAGTACCAGTGGTGAGGCTGCAGTGAGCCATGACCACACCACTGCCCTCCAGCCTGGACATCAGAGTGAGATCCTGTTTCAAAAAAAAAAAAAAAAAAAGCCTTGAAAGAAGATCATTGCAACCAATGTATATTCAATAATGTGTTATTATAATAGATATGGTGAGAGTAAGCATAGACTTTAAATAATGTTTGCAGCCTAGCTAATTGTAATTAAAGACATATTAGCAGTAGTCAAATAGTGGCTAAGATGTGAAATGTAAAGCCCCACATTTGGGTTATTAAGCCTGTAATTCTGGAGGACTCTAGAATTAGCTGATCTGCTAGTCCACACTTCTATAATAGTTCCTTTGGATAGCAGACTGTTCTCCGGCTAACACTACAGACACTTACATTCCTCTTCTGCTTTGCCACCTCTTACATAGGAATAAGAAAAACTACTTGTTTTCACAACTGCACTTGTAGCTAGCTTTGTGCCTGCCACAGTTACGACCAATGAGATAAATGAAGTCTGTTGGTAGCTTCTGGGAAGTCTTTTCCTATAAGGCAAGCATCCTGCTGATACAGCCTTTCCCCCTTCCTCTCATTTTCATCTCAGATGATGTTCAGATGTTCAGAGCTCCTATGGCAACCATCTGCAAACCTCAGTGTGACAAGCCCGAGGGAAGGGTAAGAGAATCACAAAGACTCTGGCCACTTACCAAGTTGTAGGTTAAGTGTTAATTGTACCAAGATAAAAACATCTTATTTGCATTTTTGATTAAAGCTTCAGGAAAACAAAAACACTTCAAAAAAGGCTACTTTGTCTATGACAAATGTCTATGACATTTTGTTAGCAAAGACAACAGAAGAAAAAAGTGGTTTTCTTGAAAGCTAATGGGGAGAGAATATCTATTAGACATTTTCAAAGTCCCTTACTTCTGAGGTCCCTTTTGGCAAACAAAATATGTATGAAACAGAAAGCAATCTGTTGTATTTTCTGTGTGTCTGTGTGTTTATGTGTGTATTAGTCTGCTCCGATGGCTATAACAAAATGTCACATTCTGGGTGGATTAAACAACAGAAATCTATTTCCTCATAGTTCTAAAGTCTGGGAAATCCAAGACCAAGGTGTTGGCAAGGTAAATTTCATTCTGAACTATCTTCATCTAGCTTGCAGGCCATCACCATCTCACTGTGCATTCAAATGATCTATTCTTTGCGTGCGTGAGCTTTGAGCAAACATTCTTGTGTCTCTTCTTATAATGAGATGGTTCCTATCAGATCAGGGCCCCACGCTTATGACTTCATTTAACCTTAATTATTTCTTTAGAGGCTCCATCTCCAAGACAGCCACACTGGGGGTTAGTGCTTTAACTTATAAATTTGGGAGGGGACATTAAAAAGTCTGTAACAGTATGGTATGCATATAGCATCATTAAATGTTTACAAACATGTTTCTCAGTTAAAGAGATCAATTTATTCTTTTATTTGTTCATTCAATAAACATGTTTTGGCACAACCTAATAAAAATTATTAAGAAACACATGATCGCTTTAAGCAGTTCAAAGTGATATGGCTCTTTATACAGGGTAGTCTGTGTAAAAGAAGAAACATCTATTTGGGAAAATATTTTACATTTTGTTAGCAAAGAAGAAAAGTTGTTTCTCTTTTGAAAGCCAATGGCGAGAGAAACATCTGTTAGACTAATCAAACTTCTGAGCATCTTTCAGCAAATCACGTATATAACTATGCATCACTGTGGTTAATGTGGCACAGGTATTCATGGTAAATTCATAGAGGTAAGCTTGATGAACTATAGAGCTGTGAGGGCCAGAAAGGAGGACAAAGATTGTCAAAAAGTAGAATTCTAGCACATTTTAGTTGCTTTCCTAAAAGATAGAAGACCATACCCAGCAGAAAGTTTAGCTCCAGTCTACTCAAGTGGTATTGTTCATATATATTAATGAATGTATTTAAATTTTTTTAAATACAGCTGAGACGCACAAATTTGGAAACAAAACTAATTCTTGGTAGTCATCTATCTCTCTTGGGGGATGGGGAAGAGGAATATGTAGATGTCCTAAAAAAGAAGCCACTAGTTACAAATACTCAGGGTGCCATGAATATGAGCAGATGAGCAGCATATTTTATAGAGAAGAGGGAGAACTGTGGCAGGCCTGTTATGTGTGTATTCCAGGGTTGGAGAGTATGGGGATTATTTCCCTTATACCTTAAATTTATCCAATTCTTTTCAACTCCACTATCACAAAACTATCTCAAATGAACCATTACAATAGTACGATCTCGGCTCACTGCCACCTCCAATTCCCAGGCTCAAGTGATTCTTGTGCCTCAGCCTCCTGAGTAGCTGGGATTACAGGCATGCACCACCATGCCCAGCTAATTTTTGTATGTTTAGTAAAGATGGGGTTTCACCATATTGGCCAGGATGGTCTGAATCTCCTGACATCCTGATCCATCCACCTCGGCCTCCCAAAGTGCTGGGATTACAGGCGTGAGCCACCGTGCCTGGCCGCAATAGCCTTTTAACTAATTCTCTATTTCCACTTCTGCCCCAACTATAATCCATTCTCTAAAGGAGCCACAGTGGTGTTCTTTTTTGTTGTTGTTGTTGTTGTTTTTCAAAAAATCTAAATCACATCATTTTTTTCTACCCAAAAACATTCAAAGATTGTCATTGCACTTAATATAAAATTTACTCTTCTTTTCTTGACATTCAAACATGGTTTCACCTCTACAAACTGTTCTTTTCTAATGCCTGCCCACATGGCTACCTTTTCATTCTCTGAGTCTCAAGCTCTCTTGACTCCTAACTTTTTGTCTGGGAATGCTATTTGTCTGGCTCTTCCTCTTCAAGTCTTAAATTTTTCCTCTTTGGGCAACTTAAAAGAGTCCTCAAAACAGTTGCCAAATTTAATCTTAAAATTATTATTTACTTTTTTATTATCTGTTTCCTCTTTTCTCCTCCCCAGTTTTTTACCCAAAGGCAGGGCTTTGTCAATTTTTCTCTAACCCCTGTTCCCCTCCCCACTTAGAAGAAGATCTGGAACACAGGGTTCAAAACTATTTATTGAATAATTAGGATTCTAAAAACCTGAATTAGGGCAGTAGTAGAGAAAATAGAGGTCAATTGGCTGGATAAAGAAACTGTGGCACATATACACCATGGAATACTATGCAGCCATAAAAAGGATGAGTTCATGTACTTTGCAGACACATGGATGAAGCTGGAAACCATCATTCTCAGCAAACTAACACAGAAACAGAAAACAAAACACTACATGTTCTCCCTCATAAGTGGGAGCTGAACAACGAGAGCATATAGACACAGGGAGGGTAACATTACACACCAGGACCTGTCAGGGGGTTGGGGGGAAGGAGAGGCAGAACATCAGGACAAATACCTAATGTAGATGATGGGTTGATGGGTGCAGCAAACCACTATGGCACTTATATGTCTATGTAACAAACCTACACATTCTGCATATGCAATCCAGAACTTAAAGTATAATAATTTTTTTAAAAAAAGAAAATAGAAGTCAATGACAAAAAATGTTTGGACAGAAAATATAAGCCTTGGGGATTGATACTCTCAGGAGATTGTTGTGCTACTAACTGATGGAGAGACTTACAGAGGGAGGAGGAGATTTAGGGAGGCAGAGGGTAGATGCAGTTCAGGACATGCTGCTTTTGAAATATGGTAAGCAATCTGGAGCTGTCCATCAGTCAGTTGGATACAATAGTCCAAAATTCAGAAGAAAGGCATGCCTTATAGAATTAGAGTCAGATCAATTAGGAGTCAGATTAATTAATTTCCCCTCTTGTTCTTTATATCCCTTGTCCACAGTATAATGGTCTAAAACATATTAGGGACTCATATGTTAGCAGCACTTAAATGAAGACCAGAAACTCATGGCTCAATATGTGGTATGGTGACAAGCATCATGGAAATACACCTGATGGGCCCAGGTGTCTCATCTGGATAATGTTTTTCATTCCATAATTAATTTGTTATCAGAGAAGATGGTGTTTTTCTTCCATCACGTGAGATACAATAATAGCACAATATCACAAAATTCTGTCTTTGTTCTTTGCTTATTTTAATAATATTTAACAGTTTAAAAAATTCATTTATAACAAACATGATAAGGAATTGGGATAAACTGAAAGCTTTTCTTCTAGGACCAGAAGCAACGATGCCTACTTTCACCATTCCTGTTCAACATAATGCTGGAAGTCCTGGCCAGAGCACTTAGGCAGTAGAAGCAAAAGTCATCCAAACTGGAAAAGAAGTCAAATTGTCCCTGTGTGCAGATGACATGATCTTATATAGAGAAAACCCTGAAGAATCCACCAAAAAACTGTTGGAACTAATAACTGAATTCAGTAAAGTTGCAGGATGCAGGACATACAAAAGTCAGATGTGTTTCTACATATTAACAAGATACCAAAAAAAAAAAAAATCAAGAAAACAATCCCATTCACAATAGCTACAAAAAAAAAAATCCTTAGGAATAAATTTAACCAAGGAGGTGAAAGAACTGTACACTGAAAGCTACAAAACATCGACTTTAAAATTGGAGAAGATACAAATAAATTTCAAAATGTTTTATGTTCATGAGTTGGAAGAATTAATATTGTTAAAATGGCCAGACTTCTCAAAATGATCTACAGATTCATGCAATCCCTATCAAAATATCAATGACATTTTTCACAGAAATAGAAAAACAATCCTGAAATTTGTATGGAACCACAGAAGACCCCAAATAACAAAAGCAATCTTGAGCAAAATGAACAAAGCTAGAGGCATCACACTACCTAACTTCAAAATATACTGTAAGGCTATAGCAACTAAAACACCATGGTACTAGCATAAAAATAGACACATAAATCATGGAACAGAATAGAGAGCTCAGAACTAAATTCGCAGACCTACAACCAATTGATTTTCAACAAAGGTATAAGAACACACAGTGAGGAAAGGACAGTCTCCTTAATAAATGATGCTAGGAAAAATTGGATAGTCACATGCAAGAGAATGAGATTAGACTCTTACATCAAACCATAGATAAAAATCAAGCCAAAATGCATTAAAGACTTAAATGTAAAACCAAAACTATGAAACTACTAGAAGAAAACATGAGGCAAATGCTTTAGAACATTAGACTGGGCAAGGATTTTTAAAATAAGACCTTGGAAGCACAGACAACAAAAACAAAAATAGTCAGATCGGGTCACAGGATCACCTCAACCTGAAAAACTTTTGCACAGCAAAGGAAACAACACAGTTGAAGAAGCAACCTATAGAATGAGAGAAACTGTTTGCAAACTATAAGTCCAACAAAGGATTAATATCCAGAATATATAAATAACTATACAACTCAGCAATAATAACTTAATTAAAAACGGGCAAAAGACCTTAATAAATGCTTCTCAAGAGAAGGAATACAAATGGTCAATAGATACATTAAAAAATGCTCAACATTAGTAATCATCAGGGAAGTGCAAATCAAAATCACAACAAGGTACCACCTTACTTCAGTTAAAATGGCTTTTAACAAAAAGACAAAAGAAAACATGTGTTTGTGAGGATGTGGACAATGGGGAACACCTATACACTGTTGGTGGGATTGTAAATTAGTACAGCCACTGTAGAAAACAGTATGGATATTCCTCAATAAATTTAAACTATTATATGATACAGCAAACCCATTACTGGTAATATATCCAAAAGAAAGAAAATCAGTATGTTGAAGAGATATCTGCACTCTCATGCTTATTGCAGCACTATTGGCAATAGCCAAGATATGGAATCAACCCAAGTGTCCAACAACAGATGAATGGATAAAGAAAATGTTATACAGGCACACACACACAATGGAATGCTCTCTAGCCATTAAAAAAAAAAAAAAGAAAGAAATTCTGCCATATGTGGCAACATGGATGAAACTGAAAGACAACATATTAAATGAAATAAGCCAGACACCAAAAGGCAAATGCCATATATTATTTCACTTATATGTGGAATCAGAGAAAAAAAAAGAGGTTGATATTAAAGAAGCAAAGACTGGGGAAGAGAGGGAGCAAGAAAAGACAGGAAACTGTTGGTCAGTTGGAAGAACGTTACAATTAGAAGAATATGTTCTGATGTTTTATTGCAAAGTGGGGTGACAATAGTTAAGAGCAAGTCGTATTATAAAATAACTAGAAGGGAGACTTTTGAATGTTCTCACCACAAAGAAATGATAAATGTATGAGGTAATAATGGATATGCTAAATACCCTGATTTGATCATTATATAATATGTATGTACCAAAACCTCAAATTTTACTCCATGAATATGTGTAATTGCAATTTATCAAAAAGAAAAAAAGCAAACTTTAAGAGGAAATTTAAAGAATAAAAAAAAACTGATCTTACTAGTAATTAAAGGAAAGTTAGTGCAACTACAAGAAGGCAAGATTGGCAAGAATGTTTGTGAAAACAGTGTTCTCACTAGAGTATGTGAAAATGAACTTTGTGCATTGCTGATGGGAGTGCAAATTTCTTTAAGAATAATCCTATTTCTGGAGCTGATTTAGCAATATGTAGTAAAACCATTAAAAACATTCATAGCCTTAACACAGAAATTACACTTCTATGAACTTAAATTAATGATATATATGTTATGTGTAAATATTTAATTCAAATGATGTGCATTACATTTATCACAAATATTTCAACTAAAAAGTTTCCAGTATTTAGAGGATCTGTTAAACACTGCACATAAAATTGTAAACTCTTTTGTTCCCAATAAAATGAAGACTTACATGTAGCCAACAAACGTATTTAAAAAGCTCAATATCACTGATCATTATAGAAATGCATCAAAACCAAAATGAGATACTATTTCACCCAGTCAGAATGGCTATAATTAAAAAGTTAAAAAACAACAGATGCTGGCAAAATTGCAGAGCAAAGGGAATGCTTATACATTGTTGACAGGGGTGTAAATTAGTTCAACCACTGTGGAAAGTAGTGTGGCAATTCCTCAAAAAACAAACAGCAGCAACAACAACAACAACAACAAACCAGAAATACCATTCAACCCAGCAATCCCATTACTGGGTGTATACCCAAAGGAATACAAATCATTCTGCCATAAAGACATTTGCACGTTTATATTCACTGCAACACCACTAACAATAGCAAAGACATAGAATCAACCTAAATGTCTATCGGTGGCAGATTGGATAAAGAAAATGTAGTTTATATACACTATGGAATATTATGCAGCCATAAAAAGAAGAAGATCATATCCTTTGCAGGAACACAGATGGAGCTGGAGGCCATTATTCTTAGCAACTAATAGAGGAAAAGAAAACCAAATACATGTTTTCAGTTTTAAGTGGAAGCTAAAAGGTGAAACACATGGATCCAAAGAGAAAAACAACAGACATTGGGTCTTACTTGTAGGTGGAGAGTGGGAGGAGGGAGGATTAGAAAAAATAACTATGGATGCTAGGCTTAGTTCCTGGATGACAGAATAATCTGTACAACAAACCCCCATGACACCAGTTTACTTATACATGAAACCTGCATATGTACCCCTGAACCTAAAATAAAAGTTTAAAAAATAGAAAAGGAAGATTAAAGATATTCACAACATACTACTTCTATGGTTTGAATGTGTCCCCCAAGAAGCATGCATTGGAAACCCAATCCCTACTGCAATGGTGTTGGGAGGTAGGGCCTAACGGGAGGTGTTTAGGTCAAGAGAGCTCCACCCTTATGAATAGATTAATGCTAATTATAAAAGGGCTTGTGGCTGAATTTAATTCCTTGTTCTCTCTTGCCATTTGATGCGTTCTGTCATGTTGTGATGCAGCAAGAAGGCTCTCACCAGATGGCAGTGCCACGCTCTTGGACTTCCCGGTCTCTAGTACTCAGTACCATGAGCCAAATAAATTTCTGTTTATTTTAAATTATGAAGTCTGTGGTATTCTGTTGTAGCAACAGAAAACAGACTAAGACAATCACTAAATGAAAGAAGCAAGTTACAAAACTATGATTTCAGTTTTACAAGTAAAATGATATATATTTATGTATTTGTATACAGAAAGAATAAATATAATACCCGTGGCTATCTCCACTTGATGAAATTATGAAGTTTTATTTTCTTCTTTTCATGAACCTGTATTTCCTCAATTTTCTACAATAAGCATACATTACTTTTAAACTAATAGAAACTAATATGTATATTGACCCACCATCTGCTATCTGACTTAGGGCAAATTCCTCAATATGTCTGTCTCCCATAAAAGGAAGATAACGCTATCCAAGCTATGGCATTGCTGTGGCCTAAATGAAGTGTGAATATGCTATATCCAGCCTGTCTCATAGTAGGCACTTATGAATGGGTAGAATCTGACATTCAGCCTGAGCTGACTACTGTTACCTTTGGCCATTCAGAAGAGTTCATCTGTAAACCTAAAATCTACAGCATAAATATTTCATTAAACTGACATTGGTGAACAGATCTAATGTCATTCATTAACCATTTTATTTCACTTGTTTACCCTAATCTTAAATTTTGAAGGCTTAAGTAGGGTCTATCCAGTTTACTAATGACTTTTGTTCTAACTTCATTTCCAAGTTACACATTATTAAATAGTGATTTCTCAAACTAATCTTAAAATACCTTTTGAATGCATGAAATATTGAAAATCTGTGTAATGTTTTCAATAGGACACAATGGCTTTGAACTAGTAATTAAATAAGAATAATGAAATAACAGTTACAGATATTTATCTAGACACATGGGGCTTGGAAAAAGCAGTTTAATCAGAGGTAAAAGTTAGGTGGAAACTTTTGTGAATCATTTAATGGGAGATTTCAGAGTAAGCTAGGTCAAACACAAAGAGCTTTTACAAGTGGGCAGATTTGTCCACCTCAACTTAATAGGTCGACAAACAAGGCAAAAGATCTATGCCTTTGGGATACAAGTAAGCAAGGAGACAGCTTCCCAAATCCTTCCTGGGTCCTCATGGAAGCTGACTGCAGGTTTGGCGGTTCGCACAGTGCACAGGAGCAAAGTAACCACTGTGTCCTTCCCTGCGTTCTGTGAAATGCGGCTGGGGTGAAGCATATCAATCCTAAAGGGCTGACCTACTGCCTTGTAAAGGTTTCTTTTATATCATGGCCTGCTGCACAGGAGCTTATAGAAAGATTGCACAGGGTTTTAAATTTTTTTGCATAAGCCTATCACTAGCTTTAATTTTATGCTTCTTAATCAAAGTAAGGGCTGGTTTTTTGCTTATAATGGGATAAAAATATTACTGTGGTGGCTGAAGAGGAGTTAGAAGACAGAGGAAGAAGTGAGGGTTTGCCTCCAATTGAATTAATAAAAGTATGCATGGTAAAAGAAGAAAAAAGTTACAATATCACGTGGGCTCAAGCATCTGAGAAGAAAGAAAGATGACCAGGAGAATATGGCAGGTAAAACTGAGCCAGACAAAAGCAAGAGAGCATTCAGTCTGGAAAGTTTATAATCTGGTGTGTGTCAGCCCCCATCCTTCAACTCTGTGCATCAGGGATTTATTTGGCAGGGTCTTAGAGAAATTCCTTTTGTAATATGTGAACAACTTTATGCTCTAAATTAGGCTTATATTGTAAGTACTAAAACACATAAATAAAATAAAATACATTTTCCTTTCCTTTTTCAGCTAGATAACTCATTAAGGGTTGATGTTGCTTACATGGATATATTTACAATACCTTGCTCAACATCTTTTTAAAAAATCTATTGAGGCCAGGCGCAGTGGCTCACGCCTGTAATTCCAGCACTTTGTGAGGCCGAGGCAGGCAGATCACCTGAGGTCAGGAGTTTGAGACCAGCCTGGCCAACATGGCAAAACCCCGTCTCTACTAAAGATACAAAAAAAAAAAAAAAAAATTAGCTAGATGTGGTGTTGCAGCTTATAGTCCCAGCTACTCGAGAGGCGGATGCAGGAGAAACCCAGGAGGCAGAGGTTTCAGTAAGCAGAGATCGTGCCACTGCACTCCAGCCTGGGCAACAGAGCAAGACTGAGTCTCAAACAAACAAAAAAATCTGTTGAGTTTACTTTTCTGAGCATTTTATGTCTGCAAAACGTTTTCTAATTTTCACCAGTTCTTCCAAGCTCACTTGCCTCTTAATCTAATTCTAGTTCAAAATATACCTTAAAATTCCACAGACTTAAAGCCTGCACTCTTGCTTTAAGTGGGACAAATTCCTTTGCATTTCTGAGCCTCAGCGCTCATTTAAAGGGAGGTCTTAATAGTGCCCACCAATCAGGTTTATTGAAAGAAGAATAGGTGAAGAGTATTAACAGAGCACTTGGCATCTGCTGTGGCTCAGGAAACAGCACTGTAGCCACAGGTCAGTGTGGATGTTGTGCAGGTGGTAAGTGAAGCAGCGTGTGTTTTCCATGCCCACGTAAAGATGTGTGCCAGTCAGAGATTTATGCCTCATCCAGCGCCCGCTAAGCTGCCATGAAAAGATAACAATTCAGTCACAGTCTGGAAACAAGAAAAGAAAGCTACCTGCAATGCTGAATTATCCACAGTCCTACAGTAGCTTGAAGACCTACTTGGTGGTGATGGGATCTGTGTCTGAATAGATAACTTCACAGAAATACATTTTCATTGCCCCCAAATTGACAATAAATTGGAGCTCATCTTTTCAATCTCATCTCCTGTCATTCTTTTTCTGATTCATTGGCCATGCTAGCCTTTTTCAGTTCAATGAGCATTCTAAACACTTTCCCACCTCAAAACCCTCAAATACAACATTTTCTGTACATTTTCTTTCTATAGAGGAAGAAAGCCACCTTAGCTAGGGAAATAGCTTCCTGCTTTTGAAGACTTTCCAGTAAATCTTGTTTCATTAAGTGATGCTTAATAATTGTTTTATAAACAATGAAAGTTAAAGTGAAACTTCCTATATAAATGCATCAAACAAATAAGACTGATATTTAAGGACTCAAAGAAATAGGGAAATAAAGGAAGTTCATCTATTTAAGATCAGGTAACAAATTCCCTTAAGCTTTCCTTGGAAACATTTTTCCTTAGGCTCAGTCTCACCTTTCAAATATATCAGAAAAATAATATTGATTTTGTGTGTTGTCAAGACATAAACAGATGATATGAAAGGCACTTCCTAAATTTATTTTCAAGATACAAAAATGGTCACGGTGACTAAACATACAGTGTGTGCCTTTGTGCATTAGCTGGTTCCTCACTCAATCACATCAGGAGTTTTAAACTTTAAAATGTTTGAAAGTAAATATTATTTGAGTAAACTTGATTCCACTGTTTTTGTTCACTAGCTTCTGCTGAAGTGGAAGGGTACACTCTAAGAAAGTTGATTGAATTTAAATATATTGAAATAAGAATTTCCTTCCATTCAACCAACATACCTGTACATGCTGAGATTACTGTTTCTGTGCATGGAGTTACTAGAAAAATGATGGCAACAAAAACACAATGTCTGCTGGTCTCGGGTTCTGCCTACAGAAAGACCTCAGAAACATTTTAGGCATTGCTTTCAATTACTCAACGCTTTATAGTCTGTATATATACAGGCATTTGATCAGCAAACATTACTGATCATCTACTGGATGGTAGGGCACGGGCTTGGCATTCGCTATGATGAACAAGGCCCTTTGTAAACTCACTACTTCTCCAGTCTCCTCTGCCAACCAATCCCTACCCAGAGCCCCAGCTCTAGACATACTGTATACCAGCTCTGCATGCTCTATTCACTCCATACTGCCCAGGAAGTTAGCCCTGTAACACTTGTAACTTTCTCCTGGGGACCACTTACCACCTTGGGCTGGACTCATTTATCTTGAGTCCATTACTGCTGCAATCTTTCACTGCTTATCACGTCACAGTGCTGGTGTGTACACCACAGGGGCTCAATAAATATTTGTTACATACAAGCAGATTGTGACCAGTCTTGGAGATAACATTTCAAAATAGGGTATATGGTCTTAGATCCCAGTCAATTAATACTTTATAATCTACTCACAAGTAACATGGACCTAGGGGATCTCATAACTAGAAGTACTTTAGAAAGTAGGTATCAACACTGACCCTCAGGGCACAAATCCCTTTCATAGCAAACCTGCCATTCCTACAGAAGCAACTGTGATTTGGAAAGTTCTCCTGAAGTGGCTGTAGGGTGACAGTTTGCAGACAGCATCTACCCTGCCAGATTCAAACCCTAGAACATTTATGCCTGAGGAGCCTGCCAAGTCTTCTCCTCCAAACCCCTCATTTTACAGATGAAATCACAAACCAGAAAGGTGACATGAACACAGTGAGTGGAAAACAAGCCTCTTTGGCTCCAAGCCTAATGACGCTTTATTTCATACAAAAGTCTCCTGTATTTGGTTATATCTGTGAACATTTCATGGATGGTGGATCAGGGCAGCTATCTGTGAATTATACTTCCACCACAGCCAGTGGAAGGAGAATTTTCAGTCTTGTCTCTGATTCCAGATTCCAGTTCTACCTCTTGGGCCTCAGATGATGAAGGAGATTGGTGAGTCACATTTTAACACCTTTAACCAAGTGTCAACAACTTCCGCCCAGCCTGAGGTAGCTGCAGACATCATACCCACCTCCCTGCAGTGAAACTTCTGCCCATTCCCATGCATTCATGCATGCACTGGACCAACAGCTTTTGAATGAAGAGTCAGCCTGATCTCACTAAAACAAACACTACCTTGTTAGGTGCTATGACTACACCACAGACCCTAAGACAGGATGGAAGAAAGCCAGGACTTAGAGGGTGAGTCAGCAGAATAAAAGGGCTATGTAGAGAGGAAATTCCATCAGACATAGGATGAAGGTAGAGCAAGGCACTATCTAGCCTCCTCCCTTGCCATCACAGTCACTCTAAAAAGGTCTCTGTCTTCACAGCTTCCCACTTCTGTCTCCACACTCCATGCTCACTTCCAGGACAGGCTCCTGAAGAAGGACTATGGCCCCTGCTCTTCAGGTTTAGCAGCAGAGAGGGAGCCAGTGCTCTTCACCTTCTTTGTGCTAGGTCTTGGGAGAGGGTTAACAAGCCAATCCAGTGGGTGCCCCATGGGCACGTCATAGCCTCAGCTGAAGAACAAAGACCCAACAGGCATGAATGCAGGGATGCAGGCCATGGGTGGATCATGACACATGAGTGAATGAATCCTGATCTAAGAGTTGTTTTCCTCCTCCAGACAAACCAGAAGATGAACCTTCCACTCTCTTATCAATCTGCAGAGATTCCTTCCAAATTCAGACAGGACATTCAACATTTAGAACAGAAACACAGTAATCATAAAATCAAACTATCATAGTTATAATACTTTAATGTGGACTCTCCTTCAATGTAACTTTCTTTAGTGCAGGTTTCTCTTGTGGCACCAATATTACTTCATTACACTTATTTGTTTATATAATTCCCTTTTCTTAACTGTATTAAAGGATGAGACCTTATCTTTTGACCATTGTATGACCACCAATATGCCTGAGAGACAGTAAGAGTTTAATAAATAAATCTTGCACAATCACGTTTAGCTAGATTTTCAGAAGGTACTATACTGGTTAGATGCTTTCATATTAAATAACAAGAAATAAATCTTACATCTTATCTTCATGTTTATATAAAATCAAGATACTAAACAGAATCTTACTCTCATAAAGTGGCTACAACTCATAAAAATAAACTATAATAAAAATAAACTATAAGTGTCTATTTAAACTTCCCTGCTTGGAACAGAAAACTAAATACTTAATGTTCTCAATTTTAAATGGGAGCTAAACATTGAGTACACATGGAGAAAAAAAGGGGGAGATCAACAGACACCAGGGCCTATCTGAAGGTGGAGGGAGGGAAGAGGATGAGGATCAAAAAACTACCTGTCAGTACTATGCTTATTACCTGAGTGATGAAATACTCTGTACACAAAACCCTTGAGACACACAACTTACCCATTTAACAAGCCTGCACATGTACCTTCTGAACGTAAAATGAAGGAAGGAAGGAAAGAAGGTAGGAAGGAAGGGAGGAAGGGAGTGGGGAGGGAAGGAAGGAAGGAAGAAAGAAAGGAAGGAAGGGGGAGGAAGGGAGGGGGAGGAAGGGAAGGAGGGAGAAAGGGAGGGAGGAAAGGCGGGAAAGAGGGAGGAAGAAAGAGAGGTAGGAAGGAAGAAAAGAAGCAAGGAAGGAAGGAAGGAAGGAAGGGGGAGGGAGGGAAAGAGAAAGAAAGATGTTGTTCTCTGCATGGGTCTTGTCTTTGAATACATTGAAATTGGGAGAATAATTGTTTCTGTCTTCATAGTCAATTGCTCCACATTTGACTAAACATTAAATCACAAAGGAATTCAGTTTTTCCCGGCTATTATATTCTTGCTTCAAATTTTTGTGATTTGTACTCAAGTCATATTATGTATTTTACTTATGAGATCCTGTAATTTTCCTTTTTATTTGTTCACACTTCCTCGTTGGCATAAGAGAAGATTTGACCCTATCAGTTTTCTATCACTCAATTTTAATGCCTATATGCTTTAAGAAGTCCTAAAATCTAAAAAAAAAGAAAAAACTTCCCTGCTTATGGTAGACAGAATAATGGCCCGGCTTAGATGCTCACATGCTTATCCCCAGAACCTGTAAATATGTAGCCTTACATGGCAAAAAGAACTTGGCCAATTTGATAAAGTTAAGGACCTTGCAAATGAGAGATTATTCTGGATTAAATAGGTGGCCTCATTAAACTGTATAGGTCTTCAAAAGCAAAGAACACTTCCTGCCTGTGATCGTGGAGTGCTATGACCACTGAAGAAGAGTCAGAGAGCTGCTGGCTTTGAAGATGGGAGGAAGCAGCCACGAGCCAAGGAATGCAGATGTCCTCTACAAGCTGGAAAAGGCCAGGAAGCAGAGCCTTCCCTAGAGAATGCATGCTACGGCACCTTGATTTCACCAAGGGAACCCAGACCTCTGATCTACCCATATGTAAGATAATATACTGGTGTCGTTTTAAGCCGCTATGTCTGTGGTAATTGGTTATAGCCACAAAAGAAAAACCATACACAGCCCAAACCCTAGCAGCTCACAAGCTAGAGGGAAGCTCTCTGAACTTGCATTTCCTCATCTATAAAAGTAAATAAACGCTACCTAAGAGACTCCTGCAAAGATGAAATGCAATGAAGAATGCAGAAAGCTTAATTCAGCGTCTGCAACCTCTGAAGTGAGGGGAGCTGTTCTCTGAATTAACTGGGGTGTGAGCCCCACAGCCACTTACTCCCGCAGTCGGCCTCCCCTCTGCCCTCCTGGAGTGAAAAGCGTTCCTTCTGAGGCTGCTGGTTAGAGACCTCACCTCTATTCGCATGCGCAGGACTGGGCAAGAACTTTGGGTCTTATAAACCGCTTGAGAAGCAGCAGTAGACTTCCTAGGCGACCAAGGCATCTCCCAGTTCCCATCGTCCCAAGGCAGCAGCACGGAGGAGGAGAGGGCCACCCCCAGGTGTCACTGCAACCCTGTTACTGTGCCCGGCAGCTTTGCCTTCCTGGTCTGAGATGATGCACCCTAGGGGGAGACTACGCAGTAACGGTATTCCAAAGACCACACACTCTCAGACTCAGTTAAACCATACGGCCTGCCTTGTTGCCTCGTTTAGAAACAATCATTTTCCATTCTAAAGTTTGAATGAATAAAACCCAAACGGTTACCAATTTTGCACAATGGGGATGCCTGCAGCCGATTTTAGTTGGCGCTCGGTCCTCGCATTTACGATAAGCTTAGAGTGCCGCCTACTGGCACAATGAGAGGCAGTAGTGACAACATTTTGTAGAGGAAAAAACTATCAAGGGAGACGTCGGGAACGTTATAAATAGAAAGTCCCAAGGTCCTGGTGCTGAGCGGCTGTTTTATGGGCTTGCTTGACCCAAATGAGCTATATCCCAAGGTGACTACCTCATCTAAAAAGGCGTCCTAGCTGCATCAGGATATTCATCTTATCTAGGTCTCAAACAGCCTAAATAGGAGTGTATTTCATTTACTGTAGAATATTTTTGTAGATTTTCTTATTTTCATGAGACAAAAACATGAAATTGACCTTTTCCTTAGACATATTCATACTCGAAATACTAAAAGTTATTATTGAAAATTTTGAATTTTAATAAACTTTCAATTTATTCATTTGTATTATTTTATCTGTTTTTCACTAGGATGCCAGCTACACACCATTGAAATTGTTTGTTTCAAACGGATTTTAATAATTCTGTACCAGAAATATTCCCTATATTAGCCATTTCTATTTTCTCACATTCTGTTTATTTTTTCTGAAAATTTTCCTTATTTAGCTCAATTTTTTTACTTCAGCTAGTTTTCTGAAAGGGTTATATTTAGTAA
Source organism: Cebus imitator (assembly GCF_001604975.1). Classification (NCBI taxonomy): domain Eukaryota; kingdom Metazoa; phylum Chordata; class Mammalia; order Primates; family Cebidae; genus Cebus; species Cebus imitator. The sequence goes on from NW_016107337.1 coordinate 4,528,992, forward strand.
CTTTTTGTCACCTTATTTTTGAAAAATAAAGTATCTTATTTACTCCATACCTTCCTTGAGAGGAAGAGTTTAATATATTGAAAGAAGTGGCTTTGCTCAAGGAATTTTAAATATAGAAAGCTGCTTCTTGACTAGCTGTAATTAGACTGTTTTCTATAACATCAAAACACATCATAGAAACTGAGAAACGAGCTGGGTTTTCTACTACTTATCCAGCTCCTCTTCCTCAGTTGCCATTTTCACTAACTAGATGTTAGCCAGCCCCCTTCCACTCTATCCTCTTCGCTACACAGAAGTAATTTGCTGACTCCAAACTCTGGCTCTTCTACAGATTATCCCCTGAGTGCCAGCCCTACAGGAATAAACTGGCATTAAACATCTCAACTTCAATGTTCAAAACCAAACTGATCCTCTTCCTCCCTACATCTGCTTCTCTTCCTATATCCTCATAGAAAATGGTGCCACCATCTGCTGAGCCACCGAAACCAGAATTGGTAGATAATTATAATTCCTCCCTCTCCCTCGACCTCCCCCAAATCCCATTGCCACTCTCCGTTCACCCTTTCATCTTTTGCCATGATGATTTCTCAGTGGGTCACAGCTTCTCAGAGGTTCTCCCTTGTCCCTTTCCAGTAAATTCTGTATTTTTGTGATAGATCGAGCTTTGTAAAATGCAAATTGATCACCACTTAAAAGTCCTTCATTGATTTTCCAATACCTTCAGCCTAAATCTAAACTCCTACATGAGGATATCAAGACCTTTATCATCTGGCTCCTAGAACCTCCCCAGCTTTACCTCTTCCCACTCAACATTGTTCATCCAATCTTCCAGCCACCCTAGACATGAGCATTCCCTTCCACACCTCCCTGCCTTAGCTAATGCTCACCACTTCTCAGGCTAGCTCCTTCAGTCCTCAGCTTAGGCAACAGGTCATCCAAGAGGTCAGCTTAAGGCATACAGACAACATTAGAACACAGATCACATTACATTCCATTGTCTTTATGTGTCTGCCTCTTCCCTTACTAGACTTCTTGAGGGCAGAAACTGTTAAATGTTCATTTCTGAAAACCTCCTGCCCTACAGATAGATTGTTATATTTGTTGGAGAAGTTAAGAAAATACAATAATGGAGAACACTTTGTGACTTCTTACCGTCTGCCAGGCACTACAAAGACGTTACATGTCTGGCTATATTTAATCTTCATACTGATCCTATGAAGATATTTAGTGTTTGTTTTATAAAAGAAGAACATTAGGGCCATCAAAGTCAACAAAGGGTCAACAAAGTTAAATTATCTGAGGTCACCATGGCAGAAGCTGTAATGTACCTCCCAAATCCTCCTTTAAGAAAAGACTGGACAGGTGCCGTGGCATCTCTACTAAAAATACACCTGCCTCGGCCTCCCAAAGTGCTGGGACATCTGAACGAACTGAGACATCTATGATGGAAAATTGTATTAGTCCATTCTCAAACTGCTATAAAGAACTACCTGAGCTTGGGCACAGTGGTTCATGCCTGTAATCCCAGCTCTTTGGGAGGCCAAGGCGAGTGGATCACCTGAAGTCAGGAGTTCAAGACCAGCCTGGCCAGCATCGTAAAACCTCATCTCTACTAAAAATACAAAAATTACTCAAGTGTGTGGTGGGCACCTGTAATCCTAGCTACTCAGGAGACTGGGGCAAGAGAACAGCTTGAACCTAGGAGGCAAAGTCTGCAGTGAGGTGAGATCAGGCCATTGCATTCCAGCCTGGGTGATAAGGGCATGACTCCGTCTAATTAAAAAAAAAAAAAAGAAAAAAAAAAAGACAGGACTTATGCTTCATCTGTGTGGACTGCTGTCTGAAGTACTCTTCACCCAAGGTTATGCCCTCTTTCCAGGGCACATTCAGTGACTGACCCCTATGTGAGATAATCTCAACTAAGTTGTCAATTCAGAGCATCTCAGGGGGTCAGCTCAAAGGCCTTCTTTGAGATATAACTTTTCCTCTGTCCAATCTCAGTTTCTTCTCTTTCTTTAAAAGATACCAATGCCAAAAACACACTTTTTTTTTAAGCGTTTAAGTTCAATGTACATGTGCAGTTTGTTACATGGGTAAGCCTGTGTCATCAGGGTTTGTCATACAGATTAAATCATCACCCAGGTATTAAGCCTAGTATCCATTAGTTATTTTACCTAATCCTCTCCCTTCTCCAACGCTCCACCTTCAGTAGGCCCCATTGTATGTTGTTCCCCTCTCTGTGTCCATGTATTCTCATTATTTAGGTCACACTCATAAGTGAAAACATGCTGTATTTAGTTTTCTGTTCCTGTGTTAGTTTGCTAAGGATAATTGCCTCCAGTTCCATCCATGTCCCTGCAAAGGATATAATTTAACTCTTTTTTATGGCTGCATAGTATTCCATGGTATATGTACCACATTTTCTTTATCATGTTTATCATTGATGAGCATTTAGGTTGATTCTATGTCTTTGCTATTGTGAATAATGTTGCAATGAGCACACACTTGCATGTATATTTATAATAGAATGATTTTTATTCCTTTGGGTATATACCCAGTAATGGGATTTGTGAGTCAAACAGTATTTCTGCCTTTAGGTCTTTGAGGAATTGCCATGCTGTCTTCCACAATGGTTTAACTAATTTATACTTCCACCAACAGTGAGTAAGCGTTCTTTTTTCTCCACAATCTCACCAGCATTTGCTATTTTTTGACTTTCATAATAGTCATTCTGACTAGTGTGAGATGGTACCTCATTGTGGTTTTGATTTGCATCTCTCTAATGATCAGTGATGTTGAGCTTTTTTTTATGTGATTGTTGGCCACATGTATGTCCTCTTTTGAAAACTGCCCATTCATGTCCTTTTCCCACTTTTTTATGGAGTTTCTGTTTTCTCGTAAATTTAAGTTCCTTATAGATGCTGGATATTAGACCTTTGTCATATGCATAGTTTGTGAAAATGTTCTCCCATTCTGTAGGTTGTCTGTTTACTTTGTTGACAGTTTCTTTTACTGTGCAGAAGCTCTTTGGTTTAATTAGATCCCATTTGTCAATTTTTGTTGTTGTTGCAATTGCAAAAGCATTCCTTAACAAGCCTCACGCACTCTTCTCTCCATTTCAGACTCTGCTCCCAAGGGAATACTGTTAACACTCACACAGCTAGTAAACCATAGATACTAAGCACAGGCACTCAACAAATATTTGCCAATTCACTGTTACATCTGTTTTTTCGTTTAGTTGGTGCCATTTGTTTATGGAACTTGTCCTCAAGAACCTCACAGTCTAGTCTATTGGCCATGAAGGGGCAGGGAAATTATACTCTAAAGTGCATGGTTTTAAGATCAAATCAATAAATATAAGTTTAATTACATCAAACAGGACACAAACATTTTCTAAGTTTAAGCTTTGTTTTATTTAACAATACTTTTAGAAACAAAAAATTTTAGCAATGATATTTCTTCTTCTTAAACACAAGCCTGATCCACATCTTATTTATGTTATTTTTCTAAATACCTTTAAAGCAATTGAAAAGCAATATATTGTAAGAGAAGAGAAGAGAAGGATCTCATGAGTGCCTAATGACCGTAGTCTTCCAGGGTAGTCATGTCACAAGTTTAGCCTCCCCGAATGTTGAAATCTGCTCTGGTGACTTCAGGCATTGCAGCCACTTGAAGCCTTTGGCTATGGCAGAGTGCTCTAGATCCTGCCAACAGATCTCTTCAGAAAAGAGATCAAAAACAGTTCAAATACCTTTAAACCTTAGTTTTAAAACATGATCTTGCAAAGACACCAAAAGCAAATGCAACAAAAGCAAAAATTAACAAATGGGACCTAAATAAACTTAAGAGCTTCTGTACAGCAAAAGAAACTATCAACAGAGTAATCAGACAACCTGTAAAATAGGAGAAAATATTTGCAAACTACACGTCTCACAAAGGTCTAATATCTGGCCTCTATAAGGAACTTAAACAAAATTTACAAGAGAAAAACAAATGACTCCACTAAGTGATCAGAGGACATAAATGGACGCTTTTCAAAATAAGACTCTTTAGCCAACAAGCATATGAAAAATAATCTCAATATCAATGATAATTAGAGAAATGCAAGTCAAAGAACAGTAAGATACTATCTCACACCAGTCAGAATGGCTATTATTAAAAAGTCAAAAAATAATAATAATAACAGATGCTGGCATGGTTGTGGAGAAAAGGGAACACTTATAAATTTTTGGTGGAAGCATAAATTAGTTCAACCATTGTGGAAAGCAGTATGGCAATTCCTTGAAGAACTAAAAGCAGAACTGTCATTTGACCCAGCAACCCCATTACTAGGTATAAACTTAGAAGAATATAAATCATTCTATCACATAGACACATGCACACAAATCTTCACTGCAGCACTATTCACAATACCAGAGACATGGAATCAACCTAAATGCCCATTAATGACAGACTGGATAAAGAAAATACGGTACATATACACCATGGTATACTATGAAGCCACAAAAAAGAATGAGATCATGTCTTTTGTGTAAACATGGATGGAGCAGGAGGCTATTATCCTTAGCAAACTAACATAAGAAGAGAAAACCAAATACTGCATGCTCTCACTTGTAAGTGAGTGCTCAATGATAAGAACTTACAGGCACATAGAGGGGAACAACAAACACTGGGGTCTACTTGAGGATAGCAGGTAGGAGGAAGGAGAGGAGCAGAAAAGATTACTATTGAGTACTGAATGTAATACCTGGGTGATAAAATAATCTGTACAACAAACTCCCGTGATACAAGTTTACCTGTGTAACACACCTTCACATGTACCCCAGAAGGTAAATAAAAATTATATATACATACGTACATACATACATACAAACACACATATATATTTCTGATCTTGAACTCTTCAACTTTGATTATTAAGAACTAAGCTACGGAAGGGCTAACTTTTCAAATAAATGCTGCAGGGAGCATTCTTTACCAGTGTTTGAACTGCTTTCTGTCTTTTTTTAAATTGAGGAATGGTCTTTTAAAAACGCCATCAGAAAACTTAATTAATTAAAATGTCAAAAAGACCTGACAGTCTGGCTCAGTTTTCTAGAAGCTTATTGCACAGTGTTAAACCTATACAATTTTGCATTGTCCAAATTAAAAAACTTCTAGGAGAAGGATTAGTAAAGAGACTACAGTCTAAGCTGACACTCTGAGGTACTCACTCTTTTCATATTCCATCTCTACCATGCTGACCCTTCTGGTTCTCTGTTGCCCTCTACAGCCAAAACAAGAGAAGAAAAGGTCTTTCCATAGATTCTATTGAATGACTTCTCTGAAACTATTACTTCCTTAAAAATTTTATGTTTGTGTTATTTTGTGAGGGAACCACTTGTTTCAACAAAAATGTAAGGAAGAGGTTAAGAATGTAGATATTGGACTCAAGGAGACTTAAATTCAAACTCTTAATCTTAATGTAGCAGTTGTATGGCCTCAAGAAGCTGTTTAATGTTTTTGAGCCACTTTCAACTGTTCTTTTAATGGCTACTTATGTTAATTAATTAATATCCACTATATTAACACCTACTTCGTCATTTTTAAATAAACTGAACAAAATATTGAATGAGACTCTTTGCACTCAGTTGACATATAAATAGCACATGACAGATGATGAGACTTGCTGCTTAAAGTACCTTTGTTGCACTGAGAATAGACAAGTGCAGGGAGAAAACATTTATTAAGCATTAACTTCATATCAGATACAGCACTATCTTTACATGCATATTCCCATTTAATTCTTGTGTCAATCCAATGAGATTGACAATAATATTCTTACTATGTCATGGAAGGCTTGAAGCCTCAGAGAGATTAAGAAACCTTCCCAGATTCACACAACTAGATTGTGATCTATCTAAGAGGAGGATCTGTGTCTTGTTTAAATTCACAACACTTGTCATCAAGTAGTAGTTGGTGATGGATACACGAACAGCTGAATGCACAAATCAAATATAAGCTTTATTTCCCAAGTAGTGCAGACTTTGCGTGTCACATTCAGGGCAAAAAGAGTCTTACTGAAATGTTAAGGAATCATTTAGATTATCGGTAGGAACTGATAAAAGGTACAGAGAATGTTACTTACCACTTTATTCATATTTTGTTTTGTACAATATATTTTGGTTCCAGATATTTAGGGAAATCTTTGTCCAATTATTAGCTGATCACTAATGGAACACAGACTTCTGGGGAACATACAACAAAGAACACAGATGTCATAAAATTAGTTCAGAAAGAAGCAACAAAAACAAGCACTAAGAGATAGGTTATAAAATTCAAATATATAATATTCAAAATATCCTGTTTCAACAAAAAGTTATAAGCCACACCAAAGAAATAAGAAAGTATATGGTCCATACACATGAAAAAAGGCAATCAATAGAAACTGCTCCTGAAGAAGAGCAGATGTTGGACACATTAGACAAAGTTATTAAGTAATTGTTTCAAATATATTTAAAGAGCTAAAATGATTTCTAAATAACTAAAGGAAAGCATGAGAAAAACTTCTTACTCAATGAAGAGAAAGAAATTATTTAAAAAGCACTAAATAAAAATTGTAAAGTTGAAAAATGTAATAAATGAAATAAAAAATTTGCAGAGGGATTCAATGGGAAATTTGAGCAGGCAGAGAAAGAGTCAGTGAATTTGAAGACAGGACAGTTAAGATTTTCCAGCGTAAGGAGCAAAAAGAAAAAAAATCAAGAAAAAGTGAACAGAGTCTAAGAGACCCATGTAACACCATCAAGCTTACCAATGTATACATAATGAGAACACCAAAAAGAGAGGAGAAAGGAACAGAAAGAAGAAATAATGATCACACTCCCTCCAAATTAAAGACATGAAAATAAATATTTAACATGCTTAACAAACTGTAAGATGAACTCGAAGAGACTCATACTTGTACATTGTAATTAAACTTTCAAAAGCCAATGACAAAGACAATCTTGAAAGCAGCAAGAGAAAAAAAGACTCATCAGGTACAAGAGATACTTAAAGAGTAACAGATTACTCATCAGAAAGTCATCAACCAAAACATTAAAAGTGTTCTCCAAAAAAATGAAGGCGAAATTAAGACATTCCAGATAAACAAAAACTGAGGGAGTTTTTTGCTAGTAGACATTCCCTACAGGAAATGTTAAAGGGAGTCCTTCACCCTGAAATAAATGGACACTAGACAGTAATTTGAATCCAAAGTAATATAGAATACTGGTAAAGGTAACTACATAGGTAACTGTAAAAGACAGCATTAATGCATTTTTTTGTTTTTAACTCCTTTTAAAATTTTATTTAAAAACAAGTGCATAATGCAATAATTATAAATCTTAGTTGATGGGCACATAATGTATAAATATGTAATTTATACAGCATAAAGGAGGGAAAGAATGGAGTTCTATAGGAATAAAGTTTTTGTATACTATTGAAATTATTTGTATTAATCTAAACTAGTTTGTTATAAATTAAGGTGTTAATTGTAATCTTCAAGGAAACCACTAAGAAAATAACCCAAAAATATGTAGTTAAAAAAAAAATTAAACAGTACATTTTCCTTGGAATATATTTTCTGTCCATAGGCCATATTTTCCTGAGTTTCTTTGTGTGTCTCATATTTTTTTGCTGAAAGTAATATTATGAATAATATATATTTGAATATTCTAACCCATTCCTTAGTGTTTGTTATTGCTTCTTGTTGTAGTTGTTTAGTTACTTTTCTAAACTAATTTTGTAAGTTTTCACTCTTCATTCTGTGTACCCCTTGAAGTAAGTCTCTGTTCCATTAGTGGCCAGCTACATTAAATAAAAATTAAAATGTAATTTCAGAATATATTTAACACAAAAGAGGAAGAAATAGAGGAACTGATGAACAAAACAGACATATCACTCTAGTTCATTTCTCTTGCTATAACAAAATAACACAGACTGGGTAATTTATAAACAACAGAAATTTATTTCTCATAATTCTGAGGGCTGGGAAGTCCAAGATCATGGCACCAGCAGATTTAGTGTCTGGGGAGGGCATATTCTCACAGTATTCTCACATGGCAGAAGAGTTGAAGGAGCCAGCCAGCTCTTTGAAACCTCTTCTATAAGGATATTAATCCCACTCACAAGGGCAGAACCCTCATGACTTAATCACTTTCCAAAATGCCATGCATCTTAATCCTACCACAATGGAGATTAAGTTTCAACATGAATTTTGGAGGAACTCAAACATTCAAACCACAGTAAACATACAGAAAACAGAAATATAGCAGATATAGTAATTACATTAAATATCAGTGGATTAAACTCTCTAATTAAAAGGTAGAAATAGTTGAGAAGTATCTCACACCTGCAATCCCAGCACTTTAGAAGGATGAGGCAGGTGGATCACCTGAGGTCAGGAGATTGAGACCAGCCTGGCCAACATGGTGAAACCCCATTTCTACTAACGGGAGGCTGAGGCAGGAGAATCACTTGAACCTAGGAGGCAGAAGTTGCAGTAAGCCGAGATCACGCCATTTCACTCCAGACTGGGCAAAAAGAGTGAAACTCCATCTCAAAAAAAAAAAAAAAAAAAGAAAGAAAGAAGAAAGAGAATAAAGAAAGAAAGAGAAATTAGATTTTTTGAAAGCATGATACATTATAAGATGTGTACAAGAGACTTTAGATTAAAGCACAGATATATGTTAAGAGTAAAAATATGAAAAAAAAATTCCAGGCAAACTGTAATCAGTAGAGAACTAGAGCAGCTATACTAATGTCAGACAAAATAGATTTTAAGACAAAGATATTGCTTTTGAAGAGCTAGCAGGAAAAGTAGAAGAAATCTCGAGGATCGTAGCTCCCAGTGAAAGCGCAGAGGGTGAGTGGACGCCGCATTTTTATTGCCCACAGATTAGGAAATTCCCAGGTGGAGGAGCTCCGTGAGTCACCAGCATGGCTGTTTCGCCCAGTGCATCTGTGCCAGCCGGCACCGCTGCTTTGCCCCACGCGGCTGCTTTGTTGGCGCCCGGGAACAGCAGTTCTCCGTACAAAATACACCGGTCCAGGTGCCCTTTTGGCTGGTGATTGGAGCCATGGGAAGTCGCCCATTTGTCTGTTTAAAAAGGGGACTGAGTAGGGAGCCAGGACAGTAGATTCCAGGGCAAAAAAAGTGCCACAAATCTCAGTGCCACTGTTTAAGCCAGCACAGTGAGTTGTCGCACGGGAAAAAACACACAACTCGGTGCCTCTTCAACAGGCGACTACAGCACCAACTTAAAAATAAAAAGCTCTGAGGCAGGGAGCCAGGTGATCAGGCTCGGCTGGTCCCACTCCCACAAAAGAACAGCAATCAGAAACTCTCTGGATTGAGAGTTTCACAGCAAGCGCAGCTGAACCCGGGATGGTCCAGGTCTGTGGGGGAGGGGCCTCCGCCATTACAGAGGCAGCCCACAACTATGGAGGTAGTCAGCCAATGCTGAGGCAGCCCGCCATTGCCAAGGCAACCCGCCACTGCAGAGAGGCTCCGCCTTAACAGAGGTGGGCCACAGTTGCCGAGGCAGTTCTAACTACACCCATATAAACAGGACTGCAGGGAAGTTCACTCGGCAGCGGGGCGGAGCCAACAGTAGCTCAGCAAAGCTGCTATCGGCCGACAGTGACTAGGCTGCCTCCTTGCTGGGCAGGGCAGCTCTGAAGGAAAACAAAAAAAAGAGAAGGCAGCAGCATAACGGAAACTCATAAAGCCCTAAATCCCTGGGACAGAGCACCTGGGAACAAAAAGCCGTTTATGAGTTCTGCTGCAGCAGACCTAAACGTACCTGCCCAGCAGCTCTTAATGAACAACGGAGCTCACATCTCAGCATTTGAGCTCCTATAAAGAAGAGACCATCTCCTCAAGCAACTACCTGACCCCTATATATCCAAAGAGCCACCTCATAAAGGAGAGATCAGATTGACACTTGGCGGGTATCCTTCTGGGACAAATATAGCAGAAGAAAACTGGTAACAACCCTTACTGTTCAGCAGCTGCTGCAGGTGAACGCCAGGCAAGCAGGGCCTGGAGTGGACCTCAGCAGACCTACAGCAGAGGGGCCAGACTGCCAGAAGGAAAACCAAGAAACAGAAATAACTTCATCATCAACAAACAGAGCATCCACTCAGAGACCCAATCTGAAAGCCAGCAACTACAAACTCGAAAGGTGGATAAATCCATAAAGATGGGAAGAAACCAGTGCAAAAAGGATGAAAACACC
>NW_016107337.1:4544999-4578078 GCF_001604975.1 Cebus imitator
CCATCAAAAACGATGAGTTTGTGTCCTTTGTAGGGACATGGATGAACCTGGAAACCATCATTCTCAGCAAACTGACAGAAGAGCAGAAGATCAAACACCGCATGTTCTCTCACTCATTGGTGGGTGTTGAACAATGAGAACACATGGACACAGGGAGGGGAGCACTACACACTGGGGTCAGTTGGGGGGAAATAGGGGAGGGTTGGTGGGGTGTGGGGAGCTGGGGAGAGATAACAAGGGGAGAGATGCCAGATGTAGGTGATGGGGAAGAAGGCAGCAAATCACACTGCCACGTGTGTACCTATGCAACAATTTTGCATGTTCTTCAATGTACCCCAAAACCTAAAATGCAATAAAATAAATAAATGGGAAAAAAAAAGAAATCTCTAAGTTCTAAGTTCTAATTGACTGGAGCGTCAGATAGAGGTCATGGCTATAAATATCCACAATAACAGAGACCATGTTTTATTAAACTTTAATCCTCATACTTATTTTGGATCTCAAGGTATAACAGATATTTAATAAATATTGATTGAGTGAATAAATTTATATATGAACTCTAAATCATTCCAACAGAAGTGATAGTTAAAGCTATAATTTAAAATAAGATATACAGAGACTAGATCTTAAAGGAGAGACCACAAATCACTAAATCATGGAAAATGTGGGAAAGATTTGCACTTATGAGGTAAATGAAAGAAAAGCAAGTGGAGTAAGGAAATACCAGAAAGTAATTGAAGACAAAGAGCAGCAGACTATCAAAAGGGTACAGGGCACACACATGTTGTATCAATATACACAGAGTATATAAAATTTGCATCTAAGCACAGATTACATACATGCATATTTAAGCATGTGTGTTTATGCATGTATTTATAAAATCAAAATAATCAATCACAAACATATCACTCTTTCAGTGCACCACAGAGAAGTCTAAAGTGGAGTGTTTTCTGACTTTTGAAAAGCAACACTTAATTCTCCTGATATCAGAAATAAATAAGGTAGATATTGCCTTCAATAGACTATGAGAACTAGACATATTCAGGAGAATAGTTCATAATTAGAAGCATTGTCACTTGCTCACTGTTTGTACATCTCTCTTCTAAATAACAACTCTATTGCTTTGCCTTGTCTGTACTCCTCTTATGTATATTGAGCATTTTTCTTCTGAAAAAAATGCCTCTAGGGTCCGTATGTAGTGCAATAAAACTTCTGGTAAATGAAAAAACAAATGATGCAAAGTGAATTTGAAGTTAGAAGTGGAATTTAGCTATCTTAAGGAACACTTTCTCCAATGGAAACATTAATATTCATCTTAAATTCAGGAGATGGGGGAAAGGAAGTGGAGAGATGAAATAGAAATTGACTAACATTTTATCAATTTATTCCCTAAGGATGGAATACTAAGATATCTTTATTAGTCCTGGCTTCTTTGGGTTTTTCCCTTTTTTCTTCTTTCTTTTTGCTAGGCTTGCAAACTTTAATACATTGTCCATTTTGTTTTAGTAAGATATATACAAATGTAGTGTATAAACTATTTGCTACTCCATTTTCTGCTAAAGAAGTCTGTGCTCAGATTTTATGTTTGCCAAGGATAAAGAAACACTGCAATTCAGATTTAATTATTCTCAGTTATTGCATGGACATTTATTGCTGTAGGTGGTGTTTTTAGGTTTTAGGTGGCCAACATGCATTCTCCTTTCTTCAGGTGGGATCATCTTCACTGTACTTTACCAACCCTCCTTACTGCTTCTCAGTTTATAAGGATTCAGATGCCTAACTTCAGAGTCGGTTACATAAACCAAACTTGGCCAATCAAATGTTCCACATCTGGAATTTGACTTTTGAGTAGAACAGCTTGCTCACAATGGTGATAGATTACTTTCTTCTACAGTTGAATACTCAGAAGGAGTAACTCAGAGCTACCCTGACCTCCAGAGCCTCCCAGGTTTGTGACCCTCCTCAGATTTACATTTTAAACATTGCTTTCATTTCTGGAATATCCAAATCCCTTCCAGTAAATACAACTTTTTCTCTTAAGTTATCTTGAATGCACTTCTACAACCAAAAGGGAAAAACAAAACAAACAAAAAAAAAACAAACCTTATTTATTAGAAAACTTTTTTTAAAAAAAAGACAGAATACCAACAGACTAGCTATGCAGCACTGCCCAAACAGAGGTCTACCACTGAGGTGCCCTAAAAGTAGGACCAGTTGTTAGCAAACATACCAGAATTTATAACATCCAAACAAGTCTTCCAATTCTAAGGATGCTTTACCAAAAATACTGTTAGACGACTGATTAATATCTTCATTCTTTTTCATATCTTTCGATCCAAAGGTGATTTACTTCTACAACTATTCTCTTGTGTTTCACTGCTTTCTTATTGTCAACAGAGGAGCAGCATTATAATTTATTTCAAAGTATTTTCTATTCCTTTTCAAGGTAAAATATTATGTTTTATAAACATTTCTTTTTAATACTTTAGCATTTTAGTATTTCAAGTCATATGTTATCTGTAAACTTTCTGGTAGCCAGGATTTGGTCTTGCCCAGGAATACTCAATAGAAAAATAATGCAACCCACTTATGTAATTTTAAATTTCCCAGGAGCCATATTATTTTAAAGTTTTAAAAACCAGGTGAAATAAATTTTAACACTATATTTTATTTAACCCAATACATCCAAAATATTTTAATGAGTAATCAATATAAAATTATTAATGAGGTATTTTATGTTCTTTTTAATATACTAAGTATTTGAAATCCAATGCATATTTCACACTTAGAGTGCATTTTAAATGAGATGCATATTTCCATTTGAAGTTCTTGGTTCGTATAAAGACTACATAAATTTTACAGTCAAAAAAGTAGATTCAATGGCACATGCCTATAGTCTCACTTACTTGGGAGGCTGAGGCTGGAAGATTGCTTAAGCCCCGCAGTTTGAGTCCAGCCTGTGCAATAGAGTGAGAACTCATGTCTAAAAATCAAAGAAGAAGAAGAAAAGAAAGAAAGAAAATTAAAAAATTAAAAGTCAGTTCACATACCTAAGGTGTTCTGAACATAGTTTTTTAATAAATCGTGTCCGTTTTTAAATTTGAACTAGGGAAAATTAAATAGAACTAAAAATTCAGTTTCTCAATTGTACCAGCATTTATTGAGTGTTCATTTCATGTGGTTAATGGATACTCTTTGGATCTCACAGATCTAGCTAAACTGGATAGGCATGTGTATTTAACTAGAGTGAGGAGAGACATTCAGACATCACTCATGAGGTTTTGAAAATCTAGCATTCCACAACAACTTTTGTTATTGAAGGATACAGGGATTTCTGTGTGAGATGTTGCGTTTCATTGGACTGAAGGTTTATAATTTTTAATACATTTGGAAATTCTGGGGCCATTATTTCTGCAAAGGTTTTTTCTATTCTGTTTCCTCAGCCCAATCATCCCTCATCCACCCAGCTCATCATCACCATTTCAGATCTCCCATTACCTGTGCATTAAGCTGATTGATATGGTCCCACAGCTCACTCTTTCTCTGTTTTCTTGTTTTTTTTTTTTAGTGTTTTTCATTCTGTGTTTTATTTAGAATTGTTTCTGTTGCTATGTCTTCAAGTTCACTCATCTTTTTTTCTGCAGTGTCCAATCTGCTGTTAATGCCATCAATGATGTTCTGCATTTTTCACTTCAGATCATGTACTCTTCATTTCCAGAACTTCAATTTGGGTCTTTTAAAATATTTTCCATTTTTCTCTTCATCATGATCATGGTTTTCCTCTTCTTTCTTGAACATACGGAGTATATTCATTACAGCTGTCTTAATGAACATATGGAGTATATTTATAACAGCTGTTTTAAAATCTTGCCTTTTGTCATTTCACAATCTGTTCCTACTGTTTGTCTCCTAGTTATGGATTGAATTTCTTTGCTTTTTGGGATGCTTGAACATTTTTGACTCAATGGTGGACTTTGTGAATTTTATGCTATTGGGTGCTAAGGTTTTATTCATTTTGTTATTGCTAATTGATAGTTTTTATATTCCTTTAAGTATTTGAGGGCTTTATTCTGGGATGCAATTTAGTCAATTGGAATCATTTGATCCTTCTGAGGTTTGCTTTTAGGCTTTGTGAAGTGTGCCCTTTAGTCTAGGTATAATATGGCACCACTACTGAGGCAATACCCTTCTGAGGACTTAACCAAATGCTCCCTGTATTAGGTCTTTCCACTCTGGCTAGCAGGTATATAAACTATTCCTGGACCTGTGTGTGCTCTGGAGATTGATCCATCTGTCTTTCCAACAGTTCTTCTTGGTGTCAGTAGTTTCCTCACACATGTAGGCAGATCAGTCCTCAGAGGCAGATTTGAGGGTACTCTTTTGCCGAGTTCCAGAGTTCTCTCCTCTCCCTCTCTCTCTTTCCCCATCCTCCCACCACCACTTCACTCTCTTTGTTTCTCTCTGTGTGTGTCTCTCTATCTCTCAGTCTGCTGGAACTGCCATAAAAAAACACCATCAACTGGGTAACTTATAAACAACAGATACTTATTTCTCATGGTTCTGAAGTCTGGGAAGTCCAAGATCAAGATGTCAGCAAATTTGGTGTCTTGCGAGAGCTCGCTCTTTGGTTCATAGATGACATCTTCTTTATTGTGTCCTCACATGGAGGAAGGTTATGAATGAGCTCCCTTGGGCCCATTTTATAAAAGCTCTAATTTCATTCATCATTCATGAAATCAACTCCCAAACAGCCCCACACCTAATACCATGACTTTAGGGGTGATGATTTCAATGCATGAATTTAGGTGATGGGGGCACAAACATTCAGACCATTGATAGCTCATGCCCTCCTACTTGCATCTCTCTGTCTCTCTGTCTCTCTCTCTCTCTGCAGAAACGTCCTTTCTAGTACTCTTCCCCACAAATTTTCTCAACTCAGTAAGACCACCAAGCTCTACTTGGGTCCACCTTCCCTGTGTAGGCAGGGGCTGGGGCCATGGAAGTGCTCATATTACTGGTGTCCCTTCTCAAGAAACATTGTCCAGTGTTGCCTGTTGTCCAATGTCTGAAAAATGTTGTTTCCTGTATTTCATCAGTTTTCCAATGGTTTAAGAGTATAAGGTAAATCTAGGTCCTGTTATTCTATCATGGTCTGAAACATGTAAACTCTTAATTGTCATTCATTTAATAAATATTAATTGATTGCCTATTGATGAGAAACTGCAGAATGCTGGGGATCAACTATTTAACTAAAAGAAAAGCAATCCCTGCCCTCGTGGTTAGCAGTGCTCAGCAGGGAAGAGCAATGATAATTAAGGAATCATTCAAGTAAATATGTAATATAAATCATGATAAGAAATGACAGAAGGAAGAGTACTGCAACAGCATATAATGGGGAAACCTGAGTTAGTCTGGGCAATCAAGCAAAGTTTCCCCAAACAAGGGATAGTTTAAGATTTAAGGAATAAGATTGGTACCTGCATTGTGCAGGATAGGAAGACTGCTAAGGAGAACAGAATGTGCAAATGGCCTCTGGCAGGATGGAATCATTAGAAAATCATCAAGTCCGATCCTTAGGTTTGCCAGTGAAGAAACAAAGGCTCAGAGAGTCTACTGGCTCATGTTAGTTTCGGAGCAGGGACTGAAACCCAGGACGCCTACCTTTGAGTCTAGTGCTCTTTCCATTCCACCATATTGGTAAGCAAATGTAGAGAATATTAAAATATTTTATTAAATGATATTTGTCATTTGATGGCCCATGATCTATTATGGGTAATACATAATTTTGTAATTTATTTTCATTTAAAAATAATTATGGCCAAAATTTTATTCAAGATATACTTTTAATTGCCAATATTTTTATGTATTTACAAGGAATATTCTGTAAAGTGTAAATTAATGTACAAGAGAGCACAAAACAGAACAGGAAGAACACTCATGCATTTACACACTGAAGCCATAACAGCATCATAATGGCCTGGGAGTGTTAACGCAGTTCCCTAAGTGGGTAAATTACACCCAGGAGATTCTCACTCAGCAGTGTAAGCTGTTAGTGCTTTCAGACATTTTGCGAAATGCATCCATTGCCCCATTCCAAGCTTAATTGGTATAATAAATGTCAATTAAAGCTCCTTTAAGATTTCAAACTGCAAAACTCAAGTGAAACTATTTATGTATAGATTCATATAAGACTCCTCTACTAGAAGTCGCTCCCAAAAGAGACACAGTATATTTACATTTACCATAGCTACATGGATACACACAGCAACTTTTCATTCACATAGGAAATAACGTTACTTTTCCCAGCTATACTAAATGTGTTACTTTTTATTTTTTGAGATAGTCTCTCTCTGTCACATAGTCTGGAGTGCAGGTGGTACAATCTTGGCTCACTGCAACCTCTATCTCCCTGGCTCAAGCGATTTTCCTGTCTCAGCCTCCCAAGTAGCTGGGATTACAGGCACGTGCCACCACGTCTGGCTAATTTTGTATTTTTAGTGGAGATGGGGTTTCTTCATGTTGGTCAGGCTGGACTCAAACTCCTGACCTCAAGTGATCTGCCCACCTTGGACTCCCAATGTGCTGGGATTACAGGTGCGAGCCACCACGCTTAGCCTCCATCATTGATTCTATATGTACACATGACTCCTT
Organism: Cebus imitator; assembly: GCF_001604975.1. Taxonomy (NCBI): domain Eukaryota; kingdom Metazoa; phylum Chordata; class Mammalia; order Primates; family Cebidae; genus Cebus; species Cebus imitator. The sequence continues at coordinate 4,551,651 of NW_016107337.1, forward strand.
TTTTACTTTTACTTAGAAGGCTTAAAACACAATTATTCATTCAGTATAATTATAAAACAGAGTCGGCCGAGCGCAGTGGCTCACACCTGTAATCCCCACACTCGGGAGGTTGAGGCGGATGGATCATGAGGTCAAGAGATAGAGACCATCCTGGCTAACATGGTGAAATGCCGTCTCTACTAAAAGATACAAAAATTAGGTGGGCGTGGTGGCGGGTGCTTGCAATTCCAGCTACTCAGGAGGCTGAGGAAGGAGAATTGCTTGAACCTGGGAGGCAGAGGTTGTAGTGAGCCAAGATCGTGCCACTGCACTCCACCTGGGGACAGAGCGAGACTCCATCTCAAAAAAAAAAAAAAAAACCAACAAAAACAAACAAAAAAACAGCCTTTGTTAACTTCTGAACTTGGCAAAAAAAAAATTATATTTTATCTACAGCTCATTAATTTAGGTATCAAAAATGCATTTTAGTTTAGGTAGCCCAAGCTGCCAGGTGTTTGATATCATCATCTTCTTCTTCTGCCCTCCGGGAAGATGCTGGAACATAAAATAAAAATTAGTAATTGGTGACATTCACACTTTGAGCATTGAAAACAGGTATGAATTACATATAAAAACGTATTAAATATGAAATCAAAAACATGTCCTAAAAAGAATAGGCCTGGCTATCATTTTAGGCAACTATCTGACCACAGGTGGTTGAGCTGGGTAGCAGACCTGCTTGGGTTCGATGTGCAGTGAAAGACATGCCTGGTTTTCTCTCTGGCTGTACTGGCAGGGAAGAGGAAGGCACATTTGGAAGGTGGATATTTGTCATCTTCTTATTTAATTCCTCCTGCTCCAATTCTTCAAGTTCTGCCATCAACTCATCCTGAACACAGGAGAAAGGAAGAATTATGGAGTTAACGTTTCAAGACGTGGGTTTCCTCAAACACAGTAACAAGAACATCTGCTACCCAATTGATATGTGAGAATCCAGTGAAATGGAATATTTATTTTAAAACTAAGTCTTTTTTGCAACACTGAGCAATGATTAAAAAATGAATATTTTGGGTTGTGCAAATTTGTTGTAGTTAATCTTCTAATACTTCAGTAAACAGCCATTCATGTAATTTGTGCTAGCTGAATATATAACCTCCCCATGCTTCTGGGAAATTTACACCTTGCCTGTCATTTTCCAATGTGTTCTTTTCTACTGTTTATAATCTACAAAACTTTAATTGGTAGAAATGAATGTTTTTCTTTGGGCTAATGCTATTGAAAATAAAACAACAGGTATAGCAAAACCATAATGCACAGAAAGTAAAAAGAATCAGATAGAGATACGATTCTTTTATCAAACCACCAAAGCCAATATAAATTAGCCTGCACATCTGGGTTAAGAAAAGTTCAATTTAAGATAAGTACACCATATTTCTTTCTTTTAGCAATAGTACCAAAGAGTCTGGTTTAATCTTAAACTACTCCCTGTCCCAAAAACTTTTGAGAGACAAGGCTAGTTTGAGACCTTAAAGATGTAAGTCACCTTATGCCAGTTCTTAGATGACTCAGATAGTTCAGATCTCACTGGCTTCATAAGTCCTCAAGTGGAGTCCAGCCCTCTCAGAGAGAGTTTGAGAGTCACAACTAAACTTGCCATTGATGGAATTATGTGGCTGTCACTATTAGAAATGACCTGGGACACCTTATATTCATCCAAGTAGATTTTTCTTTCATGAATGAATAATGAATGAGAGAATTCATTCATTCATTATTCAACAAATTTATTGAGCACTCACTCCTTGACAGGTTTTGAAAATCAACACTCCCTATATTCAAGGAGATTATGCTCAAATGCAGGAGAAAGGCACATAAACAAATAATAATCCAACATTAAAGTGAGAGTAATAACACTGTGGGGAGAGAGAAGATGTTTATGCCAATCACAACATTTGATTGAGTCAGTGGGTATCAGAATTGCAGCAAGCTGAAAGATTGTCTTACCTCTATTAAATTCGCCTCATAAAAAGAGAAGAAAATATGAAGGTGTATAGCATTGGGCCATATGAAATAGCACAGTCAATATAGTTGTGCACTTGATGGATTTCCACAGGCCACATGAATAAAATGGTATCAACGTGAATACCCTGATGTCCTATTTCTGCTCATAAAACAATTAGGGACAAATACCATAAATATAGTAATGGCAGAACAAGCTATCCTATGCCAAATGTATGCCCAGAATTATCAATAGTGCTTCATCATTTTCAACAGCAGCAGAAACATACTGATATTTTCTTTAGCAATATGATAACAGAGTAATCATCTCCTCCATCATTTTCATTCTTTAGGTACCAAACGCTAATTTAAGATATTTTAGAGATAATCCAGTGATCTAATAATCTTCATGATCATAGATAAGAAAGCTAAGGGTCAGAAAAGTAAAAGGGACTTACACAAAGTTTTTTTTTTTTTTTTAGATGGAGTTTCGCTCTTGTTACCCAGGCTGGAGTTCAATGGCACGATCTTGGCTCACCGCAACCTCTGCCTCCTGGGTTCAAGCAATTCTCCTGCCTCAGCCTCCCGAGTAGCTGGGATTACAGGCATGTGCCACCAAGCCCAGCTAATTTTTGTATTTTTAGTAGAGACCGCGTTTCACCATGTTGACCAGGATGGTCTCGATCTCCTGACCTTGTGATCTACTCGCCTCGGCCTCCCAAAGTGCTGGGATTATAGGCGTGACCCACCGTGCCCGGCCACAAAGTTTTCAATAAATGATAGAGCCCAAATATCCACATAAGCCTGGAGTCCTTTCCACCACATCATAATTTACTCATTAGATGCTTATTAGTCCACACCAGGGGTTGGCAAACTTTTTCTGTAAAGGACCAAATAATAATATTGCAGGCTTTGCAGGCTGCATGTTTTTTTCTGCTCCATAGTCTCCTTTGTTGTCAGTTTTCACCAACAGTTTAAAATTGTGAAACCTGTACTGACCTTATAGGATACACAAAAACAGGTCATGGGAAGAATTTGACCTGCAAGCCATATTTTTTCCAACCCTTTGTCAGCACCATTTTTAAAAGGTGTTGATACCCATTCTCATTTAGGGGGATTCCATGGAACCACACCTTACTTGCTAAGTGTATTATTTTTAATATCACATAGATGAAGGAAGTTGCATTATTTGCCATGCTAATCCAAGCTTTGGAAATGTCTCTATATGTCTGCTAGTCCTACTTGTGTGTGCTTTGAGAACGATTGAAATTCACAGTGCAGACATCACCATTATAATTATAGTCTGTTTGTATTATTGGACTGATTAATCTACATGGAATCTGTGTGTTAATAATGCCACTCCACATTTATTTGGTTTCATAGCCTGAGTAATAAACAGAGGCAGCCTAACCTCTAATTTAATAGCCATAGAGAAACATACCTCTGTTTCATGCAGAATGACAAAGTCTACTTTGTTTTGCCCAGATGTGTGAGCATTTAGTTCCTCCTAATGGGGCTGTTTAGATTTCAACCATTAAAAGTCACTAACTTTACATAATCACATGCTGTTTTTTCCTTAATAGCCGAAAACTTAATTAGGTAGCTGTTTGCCAAACTATATTAATCTTCCCTTTAAATCAGAGCTACTAACACTTTATTTTTCTCTTAAGAGAAGTACCTTTCTGACAAATATCACTTGTTCTTTCAGTAGTAAGGGAACCTGCCTACCGTATATGATGGGAAGCTACTCTTTACAGCAGCCACAGTCCTGCATTCTCCATATTGGGTTACGTACCTCATCAAAGTCATCACCAAATCCAACCCTTTGAGAAAATGCTTCTGAGATTTCTTGGGCGATGTCCTGTTGCTCTGTGATCTCTTGCATCAAATCATCTATTTTGTTCAGATCCCTGGGAAATCACATTTTGTTGAACATTTTAGAATGTTAACTTATAATTTAGATACAGTCCTACATGAAAAAGTCAGTTCATTTAATATAAATTCTTAGTTATTTCAGTAGGATAAATATTCCTGATATTTACCAACTTTAAAGATAATTTATATTTTTTTAAAAAGTTAATAATCCTGTATATGCACATATATTAAAAGCACTAAGCAAATACCTATTACATTTGGAACTCACTAAAAATAAAAGTATTTTATAACTATTAATATTTATAGACCCATTTTGAAATTTTTTCTGGTTGGGCATATGTCAAATTTAAATATATGCTGCTGTGTATCAACTCTGCAGGAAACACTGCCACAGACCACCAGGACCACCAAGACTAGATGAGCTTCGGCGGCTCTCAGGAGCCCCTATCTTACAGCAGCCCTTTGTTGAAGGGCTAGAGAGCAATTTTTTGTAACACTTAGCGGCTCTGAGATCCTGGCTCCCTGAGGGTTTTCCCATAGTGGTGATGCCCTAAGAGGTTACTAAAGAGAGCAGGATTAAACCTATAAAGCCCTCAGAAGAATTAGCAACTGCAGCAAAGAAATCTAGGTAGTCACTGGCTCAGGATGAACAGCAGCTTTGAAGACATTTTCCAACACCTGAGCTTCACTGGCTCCTAAACACCTGCCTAAGCATGTTGGTGTCTACATGCCAGGTTCTGGAATGTTTCTATAGTAGCTGGTCGCTGAATAATTCCTACAACTCTGAAACTAGGCCAAACTGATTGGATAGAAGAGAAGTGATAATGCCCTCATTATTAAGTAGCCTAAATACCAAAAGTTTGATTTACAGTGGAATTAATTTTTTGTGAGTTTCTCTGACTCTATAAGAGCCATTTTGACACATTTTAATGCAATAATCAAAAAAGAATACTTTTACTTCCCTTTGACCATCCCTTATCTCTAAACCTTATTATTCTATTTATAATGAATATTCAACAAATATGTTTTAAAAGGGAACATGAAAAAAATGTATGGCTAAACTTTGGGCCTGGGAACGAATTTTTCTCAAATGTAATACAATGGTATGATGTTGCCAAGCTGCCTGGAGAGAAACGCTGATTTTGTAATACATTTTGGTACCCAAAAGTAACAGAGAATTTTGACTCTGATAATGAATCTAATGATCTCCCTGAAGCTGTAAAAATGGAGGCTGATTGTTAATGAATTATCCAGAAAAGAAAGTGTTAGCAAGGTTGTCTTCACTCCCCCCAGCCTCTAGCTTTTTCACCTTTTCCCATTCTATGAAAATTTGTCTACATCTCATAGGTACTCATTGCTCTTGTGCATCTTTGGCCCAGGTTCCACTTTCATATGCAATATCAGAAAAGGATCAGGTCACAGACATATTTCCCAGTGCGAATGTTAAGCAAATTGTGAATACTACTGAGTGCTCCCTTTGTGCCAGGAACTATGCTAAGTGCATTATATATAATATCTCATTGACTCTCACAATAACCACAAGGTAAGTACTATTATCATCTCTGATTTACATATACGGAAGCTGAATAAAGGACAAAATAATTTTCCCAAGGGATAGTCAGTTGTTGGCCTGGGATTATAGCCCAGAAAATCTAATACCCAAATCCATGCTCATAGCTATTCTTCTGTGTCAGTGGTTCTCAAACATTGGTTAGCATCAGAATGACATGGACCCAAACCCTTTCCTAGTTCAAGGAGCCTGGGCGTCTGTGTTCTCTTTATGTATTTTCCAGGTGATTCTGATTCCCTCCAACGTTTGACAGCCACTATCCCATAGTTCCAACACCCTCACAGAGGATGAAATTGAAGACTTTTTAAAATTTGTTGTTGTTGTTGTCGTTGTTGCTGTTGTTTTTCCGAGACGGAGTCTTGCAGTGTCGCCCAGGCAGGAGTGCAAGTGGTGCGATCTCACTCATTGCAACCTCCGCCTCCCGGGTTCAAGTGATTATCTTGCCTCAGCCTCCTGAGTAGCCGGGATTACAGGCGCCCACCACCATTCCTGGCTAATTTTTAAAAATATCTTTAGTAGAGACTGGGTTTTACCAAGTTAGCCAGGCTGCCCTTGAACTCCTGACACAGGTGATTCACCTGCGTCAGCCTCCCAAAGTGCAGGGATTACAGGCATAAGCCACTGTGCCATGCCTTTTTTAAATTGTAGAATTTAAATATTTACAGGTACAGTTTCCAGCAATCATAAAGTAACTGGGAAACATTACAGGCAAAAATGAATGCCCTTCCTTTTTTCATGGTCTTTTTTGTTGTTGCTATAACCTTTAATCTTTCTTTGAGACACTATTTCATTCAACATGTCAAAGAGCCTCAAATGAGTAAATCCATTCCTGCCAAAGTCATAATATGGTTCCAAAGGTTCTTCCCAACACTGAGGGAATTTATGATTCATGGGGAGACCAGAGTCACTCACATGTTTTCGTGAACTGATTTCATTGCTTTTGCTGCAAGGCCCATGTTCCTCAACACCTCAGTGTTGGTGTGTGAGTTCTCCAGGGCTTCTCTCTGGAACTCAATGGTTGAAAGTGTTCCATCAATCTGAGTGAGCTGCTTTTCGAACCTCTTCTTTCTCTTTAGTGCCTGTAATGCAGCTAAATAAAAAAGAAGTCATATTTATTAGGAAAGAGAAAGAGATACTTAAGAGATGTTTACTCAGCACCATCTATGGACTTAGACTTGCTGTTAACTAAGGACAATGAGTATACCAAAATAAACCTGAGAAATAAGCAAGTCACATTGTCCTCTCAATTACCAGCACCAATTAGCACTGTCTCCAACATTTTATTTTATTTTTTTTCTTCCAAATATCTGGTAAGTGTAAGAGAATGGAAAAGCAGCTTTCCTATTCCGTAACATATGCCACAGAAATGGTTTTGCAAATATCAGATTTTAGAAAAAGGATAGATAAAAATGTGAGTACCAATCATGCAATAGAAAAGTAAACTTTAAAAAACAATAAAGACCTTTTGACTCAGGGTGTCACTCTGTCACCCAGACCGGATGAAATGGTACAATCATAGCTCACTGCAGCCTTGAACTCCTGGCTCAAGCAATCCTTCTGCCTTAGCCTCCAGAGTAACTGCAACTACAGGCACATGTCATTGTACCCAGCTATTTTCTTTTTTTTAAATTTTTTTGTAGAGAAAGGGTCTTGCTCTACTGCCCAAGCTAGTCTCAAATTTCTGGCCTCAAGCAATCCTACCCTCTTGGCCTCCCAAAGTGCTGAAATTGCAGGTGTGAGTCCCCACACCTGGCCCTCCCTGTCTTTTTTATCTATGTTCTGGGAGAATTCCTTGACTTTATTTTCAGATCACTAGTTTAGTCTTCAGCTATATTCATTCTATTTTTTACCCTTTATTTTCTTAATTATGCCTTTAACTTCTAAGAACTTGTTCTTGTTCTTTAGTTGCTCTTTTTTTTTTTTTTTNTTTTTTTTTTTTTTTTTTTTTTTTTTTTTTTTTTTTTTTGGCAGCCTATTCTTGTTTTATATATATAATTGCCTCCCTAATCTCCCTCAGGATACTAACACTAGTTTTATTTGTAATATATTTTATTTCTGACATTATTTCTGTTCTTTTGGGTTCCATTGTTTGTGTTGCTTATCTTGATTCTTCTCTTTCATGCAATTACCTTTCTTCATCATTCTTCCAATCTTCTATTATAGGTTCATATTTATAAATATTATAAAAGACTGGAATAGTTCATATAAGTGGCTGTGCATCTTGTCATTATGTGAGTTTCCCCACAAGGCCTCTCTCCTAAAGGGAAAGTTGCCAATAGCTCTGTGCAAGAAAAAGGTGGGGCAGGGAGTAGGTACACAAGCAGGGACTACTACAGTTACCAAAGAAAGGCTTGCCTCTGGGTGTAGGACATTTTATTTTTTCTTATAAGTGGTGACTGTCCTTCCTCACCCCTTCCTGCCCACTATGGAGGTTTGGGGATCCTTAAGCTCTGCTCCAACTCCCTCTCCAGATACAACAGCACAATTTAAGTTCCTGATGAACAGCACTTACATCTTTTCTTTTTTCATGTCTTCCTTGTTATATACAAACTTTTTTTATAGAACAAAATTTGTTTAATCTGTCTTTTAGGGAAGAGCTAAAATAATTTTGTAAGTCAAATGGCTTAAAGTCCTTTTCACACCATCACACTCAACAGAGACTTACCAACAAAAAGAATAAAATGCTTAGGAATACAGCTAAACAGTGAGGTGAAAGATCTCTATAAGAAGAATGTATTAGGCCATTCTCCCGCTGCCATAAGGACATACCTGAGATTGGGTAATTTGTAAAGGAAAATGGTTTAATTGACTCACAGTGCCTCGGGGCTGGGGAGGGCTCAGGAAACTTATAGTCAAGGTGGAAGGGGAAACAAACATGTCCTTCTTAACATGGCAGCAGAAAGGAAAAGAATGAGAGCCTAGCAAAGGGAGAAGCCCCTTATAAAATCACCAGATCCTGTGATAACTAACTCACTGCCATGAGAAGAGGATAGGAGAAACTATCCCCATGATTCAATCATCTCAACCTGGTCCTTCCCATGACACATGGATCACAGGGACTAGAATTCGAGATGAGATTTGGGTGGGGACACAGCCAAACTATATTATTTCACCCTTGGCCTCTCTCAAATCTCATGTCCTCACATTTCAAAACACAATCATGCCCTTCCGACAGATACCAAAGTCTTAAATCATTCCAGCATTAACTTAAAAGTCCAAGTCCAAAATCTCATCTGGGACAAGGCAGGTCCCTTCTGCCTATGAGCCTGTAAAATCAAAAGCAAGTTAGTTACTTCCTAGATACAATAGGGATACAGGCATTGAGTAAATACACCTGTTCCAAATGGGAGAAATTAGCCAAAACAAAGGGCCTACAGGTCCCATGCAAGTCTAAAATACAATAGGGCAGTCATTAAACCTTAAAGTTCCAAAATGACCTCCTTTGACTTCATATCTCACATCCAAGTCATGCTGATGCAAGAAGTGGTCTCCCACAGCCTTGGGAAGCTCCACACCTGGAGCTTTACAGAGTAAAGCCCCATTCCCAGCTGCCTTCATGGCTGACATTGAGTGCCTGTGGCTTTTCCAGGAATATAGTGCAAGCTGTTGATAGATCTATCATTCTGGGGTCTGGGGAATGGTGGTCCTGTTCTCTTTACTTCTGTATACCTGCAAGCTCAACATCATGTGGAAGTTGCCAAGGCTTGGGGCTTGGACCCTCTGAAGCCATGGCCCAAGCTGTACCTTGGACCATTTTATCCCCTTTTAGCCACATTGGCCCCTTTTCGCTGGAGCAGCTGGGATGCAGGGCACTAAGTCCCTAGGCTACACACAGCAGGGTGCACTGGGTCAGGCCCAAGAAACCATTTTTTCCTCCTAGGCCTCCAGGCTTGTGATGGGAAGGGCTGCCACAGTGGTGTCTGACATGCCCTGGAGACATTTTCGCCATTGTCTCGGTGATTAGCACTGGACTCCTCCTTACTAATGTAAGTCTCTGCAGCAAGTTTGAATTTCTCCCCAGAAAATGTGGTTTTCTTTTCTATTGCATCACCAGGCTGCAAATTTTCCAAACTTTTATGCTCTGCTTCCTCTTGAACACTTTGCCACTTAGAAATTTCCTCCACCAGATGCTCTAAATCATCTCTCTCAAGTCTAAAATTCCACACATCTCTAGGGCAGGGCAAAATGCTCCCAGTCTCTTTGCATAGCAATAGTGACCTTTACTTCAATTTCCAACAAGTTCCTCATCTCCATCTGAGACCACCTCAGCCTGGACTTCATTGTCCATATAACTATCAGCATTTTCATCAAAGCCATTCTACAAGTCTCTAGGAAGTTTCAAACTTTCCCACATTTTCCTGTCTTCTGAGCCCTCCAAACTGTTGCAACTTCTCCCTGTTATCCATTTCCAAAGTCACTTCCACATTTTCAGGTATCTTTACAACAGCACTCTACTCTCTGTGGTACCAACTTGCTGTAATAGTCTGTTCTTTCATTCCTATAAGGACATGTCCAAGACTAGGTAATTTATAAAGGAAAGAGGTTTAATGGACTTACAGTTCTTCAGGGCTGGGGAGGCCTCAGGAAACCCACAATCATGGCGGAAGGGGAGGCAAACATATGGCAGCAGGAAGGAGAAGAATGAGAGCCCAGCAAAGAGGGAAGCCCCTTATAAAACTAACTTGTGCGAACTAACTTGCTATTGAGATAGGATGGGGGAAACCACCCCCATGATTCTATTATCTCAATTTGGCCCCTCCCATGACACATGGAGATTATGAGAACTACAATTCAAGATAAGATTTGGATAGGGACACAGCCAAATAGTATCACAGAATTACAAAACACTCCTGACAGAAATCAGAGATGCTACAAACAAATGGAAAAAATTCCATGCTCACGGATGGCAAGAATCAATATTGTTAAAATGGTCATACTGCCCAAAACAATGTACAAATTCAATACTATTCCTATTAAACTACCAACATCATTTTTCATAGAATTGGAAAAAAATATATACTAAAATTCATAGGGAACCAAAAATGAGTCCAAATAGCCAAAGCAATGCTTAGTAAAAAGGACAAAGTTAAAGGTACCACACTACCTGACTTTAAACAATATTACAAGGCTATAGTAACCCAAACAGCATGGTACTGGTACAGAAACAGACATATAGACCAATGGAACAGAATAGAGAACCTAGAAATAAAACTACACACCTGCAACCATTTGATCTTTAACAAACCCAACAATAACAAGTAATGGGAAAAGAACTCCATAATCAATAAATTGTGCTGTGATAACTGGCTACCCATTTTTGGAAGATTGAAACTAGACCCCTTCCTGTTATCATGTACAAATATCAACTCAAATTGGATTAAAGAGTTAAATGTAAGACCTAAAACTATAAAAACCCGAGAAGAAAACCTAGGAAATACCATTCTGGACATATGCCTTGGCAAAGATTTCATTATAAAGTCTCCAAAAGCAATTGTAACAAAAACAAAATAGACAAGTGGGATCTAATTAAAGAGTTTCTACATGGCAAAAGAAACTATCAATAGAGTAAGCAGACAACGTACAGGATGGGAAAAAATATTAACAAACTATGCATCTGGCAAAGGTCTAATATACAGAATCTATAATGAATTTAAACAACTCAGCAGGCAATAAACAAGTAACCTCATTTTAAAGTGGACAAAAGACATGAACAGACACTTCTCAAAAAAAGACGGACATGTACCCAACAAGCATATAAAAAAAGTTCAACATCACTAATCATTAGAGAAATGTAAATTAAAATCACAATGAGATACCATCTCACACTAGTCAGAGTGGCTATGTTTAAAAAGTCAAAAAATAACAGATGCTGGCAAGACTGTGGAGTAAACAGAATGCTTATATGGAGCTGGTAGGAATGTAAATCAGTTCAGCCCCTGTGGAAAGCAGTTTGGAGGTTTCTTAAAGAACTTAAAACAGAACTACCATTCAACCCAGCACTCCCATTACTAGGTATATACCCAAAGGAATATAAATTGGTCTACTAAAAGGACACATGTACCCACCCTTATGTTCATCACAGCACTTTTCACAATAGCAAAGACATGGAATCAACATAGATGCCCATCAACCATGAACTGGATAAATAAAATGTGGTAGGTATATACCACAGAATACTATGCAGCCATTAAAAATGAAATTATAGGCTTTGCAGCAACATGGATATAGCTGGAGGCCATTGTCCTAAGTGAATTAATGCAGAGACAGAAAACCAAATACCGCACGTTCTCACTTATAAGTGGGAGCCATACCCATGGACACAATGATGGGAACAATAAACGCCAGAGCTTAATTGAGAGGGGAGGGTGGAAGGAGGTTAAGGGTCAAACAACTACCTATTGGTTACTATGCTCACTACTTGGGTGACAAAATCATTTGTACACCAAACCCCAACAACTTAGATTACCCAGGTAACAAACCTGCACATGTACCTATTAACCTAAAATAAAGTTGAAAAAAAGAGGCTTACCACATTAATAATCAGAGCTGTGTGAGGATTTTCTTTACCACACAGGGGTAATGACCAGCTGATCTGTGGATCCATATCTGCCGGCGCATTTATCACACTATAGTAGAATTATTTTTAAAATCTATTCTACCTCACCTCTCCTTATATGATCTAGTCTACCTCACCTCTCCTTATATATAAAATGTTCTATCTTTTCTCCAAGGGCTTATGCCTAATTATAAGCCCTTGGAGAAAAGATAGAACATCTTATTTACCTGTTTCCCCAGCACCTTGTCCAGTTCCTGGTACATGGCCAACAAAATACATAACAAAAACTAACATTTATGGAGCATTTTCCATATGTTAAATTGGTGATAAGTGCTTTATGTACATTATGTGATTTATGTCATTTAATTCTCACAAGAATCCAAAGAGTAGATAATTGCCATTTTACAGAAATCAAATGGATATTAAGTGAACAAATTTGATAGCTTTGCACATCAGATAAAAACCGCATGATATAATGAGTGTGGCCTCTCAACACCAGAGTGCAAATTCCTCTACCACATCTTCACGGATGTGTGTTCTCGGGCAAGTCACATCCCTTCTTTGAGCTTTAGTTTGCTGTTCTGGAAATACGGATTATATCAGGCTGGGTGATTAGAAGAATTAGTAATGATTTGTGGAAAACACCTTATCCAGTCCCTGTAAATGGTAGGGATGTAGCAGCTAAATAAATAATAGCAATTTATATAACATTCTTAATTACTGGGCTTGCATATCTTATTTCTCAGACTACTGTATAACAAAGTACCCATTTGCTTTATCATAACTCATCACAACCAAAACATAATATTACAAAACACTTCTCCATTTCAATAGGTACAACAAACAATATTATTCATTAGAGTATCCTAAGAAGCTAAACTCCACATCTACATAGCTAAACTCCACCCAACACAGCCGGCAGTGGAATGTTCAGAGTGCATGTCCTCCCTGACTCGTCAAGCTGGTTCAGTGACTATACATATCTGAAACTGGACTGGTACCCATTGATCCTAAACATTCTTTTTTTTTTTTTTTTTAGCAACGTTTTTAAGTTCTCCATTTAAAAATATGTCATATTTCTTAGTAAAAATTAATTTTAGATAACTTTCTGAAAATCTAGAAAAGCAATGTGGTATAAAGGATGGGACTCTGGAGCTTAAGACCTATGTTTCAATTCTACCTAAACCACTTAATACCTGTGTGTAATAATTGTGATGCATGACCTGAACTCATCTTAAGTGATGTTCTCTCACCTGAATGACAAGAACAATAATACCTGGAAGACAGCAATAGAACATCATGCTCTAGAGTGGTTTACCTTCAAATCTGGGCTCCTTCATTCACATATAAGGCTGTGGCTTTACCTAAGTTGCTTACTGAACAATGGAGATGTAACTCATTTGGTTGCTGAGAATTAAATGAAATAGCATTTATAAATTTAGGGCAGTGACACATAGTGAGTAATTAGTAAATATTAGGGATCCTCATCATCATCACTTCCTTTGTAGATTGTCAGAACCACATGGTGAGACTCTCATGGTAGGACACCGAACCTTACAACTGTTAGCCATTAGTAATAATTTCTGATTTGGACATAATTTTAAACATCTATGTTAACATATGGTTTCTGCTTTTCAAAATATTGGGGAAAAATCTGAAAATTCACCAACACTTAGGATCTCAACTTATACTGTAATTCCCATGCCACACACTACATATTTGCCCAACCAGAGACCCAAACTCAGAAGGAGCCAGGGAGGTAATGAAATTAAGTGAAGCAGCAAGAAGGCTGGGAAAAAGGCCTTCTTTATTTTTTCTCCTGTGAGAAAGAAAGAAAAAGAGAGAAATGTTTCTCTTCTATAAAAATAAAAACTAGTGCAGTAGTGGCAACATAGAACAACAAACACTGCCCTCAGTATAAGGGAGTCAAGAGGAAGAACTGGAGACACCAGTGACCTGGGAGCATAAACCTGACCTAAGGGAAGCACTGCTGGGATTCGGTGCCAAGCTGCTTTGCAGACCTGTAGTCCCAGCCTACCACATGTTCGGAAGCCAGAAATCTCAATTTACATGCAAAATTCCCCAATTTTTACATGCTACTTTACATTTTTCTAAAAACCTTGTGTGAATGAAACCAGTAACTTCTGCATGGCTGGTCCTAGGATACCTGACATTTACTATGATTTCTGCCTGGCAAGTTAAACTTCTCCCAAACATAAAGACGGGAGGCTTTTGTTTCAAATAGCCAAGTATGTGAGTCTCTTGGTGAGCTGTCGTACATAAACTGATGAGGCCATTGATACATCATGAGTTGGACAGGCCTTAGCCTTGTTCCCTAACAATCTGGGAAAGAAGCAGCCGTATTTTTTCAAAGGCATGCACAAAAATGCTGCAAATCGAGCATTGTTCCTGATTTGGCAAAGGACATTTTTCAGGGCCGTGAAATTTAACCTGTGTAGAAGATGCAATTCAATCTTTCAAACTCCTGCATGTGCTTTCAAGCAGCTGGTGACACCTGGACAATATTCTGTCTAAGACAAAGAGATCTACTGTATTCCTTTGTGGCAGAGAAACAGCCAGGGGTTTTGTCTCCTTACATAACAGTGATGTTCCTTCAGCAGTGGAGTTGCAGAACAATGTCCTTTATGTACTATTGCCAACAGTATACGTGAAGAGTCCTTATGACAGGACACTGGGGACTGGAAATAGAATGAAAGAATTACCCACTTGAACCAATTTAACTAGCCCTGTGTAACTCTACTATGCTGCCAAGGGAGGAAAGCTTTCAGTCATTTATGCCAAATAATTAAAATGGCAGAAAAGAGTTTCAATGTCATTGCTCATATAATGTATAGGGTGTCTTGGTTTTTTGTTTTGTTTTGTTTTTTGTTTTTTTGAGATGGAGTCTCACTCTATTGTCCAGGCTGGAGTGCAGTGGCACAATCTCGACTCACTGCAACCTCCAACTCCCAGGTTCACAAGTAATTCTCCTGCCTCAGCCTCCCGATGGGATTACAGGTGCATGCCACCATGGCTGGCTATTTTTTGCATTTTTAGTAGAGACAGGGTTTCACCATGTTGGTCAGGCTGGTCTGGAACTCCTGACCTTGTGATCCACCTGCCTTGGCCTCCCAAAGTGCTGGGATTACAGGCATCAGCCACTGCACCCAGCCAGTCATCTCAGTTTTAAAAGTCAACCTGTCCTTCATTCATTTGGGGTACATAAATGTGTGCATTGCTAATCCATTAGTCAGCACAGACGAAGAATCTTTTAGGAAGCATCATATCCAGTGAACACAGACAAACCTGTTTTTGAAATATGAAACTGCATTATAATAGCTCTTCTCTGTCCCAGGAATGATCTCTAGAGAAGGGCTAAAAGATGAGGCTCTGAAGAGTGCCCAGGTATGAGAATGCTTAAGAATATATGTCACACATAATTGCTTATGTCATTGTTTGCTTTTAACTGGGAAGGTTTGTGATCGTGTTTTATTTGAGGAACTTTAGTGTAAGCCCTGTTCTTGCTCATATACAAATCACCTCATTAATTAAACAATACCTTCTATTTATGGCACATTGTTTTAATTTTTGAAAAGCAGAATCTGAATAAGCATCATCATAGACATTTCCCAAGTGGAATAAAAACAAAATAATCTGCTCAATGTCACATGTGGGATTGAGAACAACCGGCGAAATATTAGAAAATTTTAACACTCATTTGGCCAGGAGCATCCCACAATGAATTTCACTGAACTTCTTTACTTTTAAAAATTACTCTTTATTCATTCATTTCAGCCACTTAACAAGTATATATTAAAAATCTACAACATCCCTGGCACTGTGTTAGGCACTAGAGGGACAAAGAAATAAGGCTACAATCTCAGAGAGAGACAAAATATGAAATGGGCAATCACCTATTCATCATTCCCCAAGCATTTATTAAGCATCTACTATGCTATAGGCACTGTGCCTAGGGATACTAACATGTGTAAGTTACATTCTTCACCTCAAGTAGTAGAGAAGACATAGAGGAGAATAAGAAGAGACCATGTACAAGGTACAGTGGGTATGCAGAGTAATTTACAGGCTCTCTCTTGAGGGTAAGGGAAGGCTTCACAGACATCGCTGTAGCAGAAACCTTGTTCAACAGGCCTTGCTCAGTGAGCAGTTCTATTTACATTATCATTTCTTTTCATACATGGAAAGAAATATGGTGACATTTCTTGTATGTAGATGAAGTCTTCAGTGACTGTCTATATGTATACTCAATACCCTGATAAATAAAGAACATGAATGATGAAAAAAGAAGGAACATAATGGGTTCCTTCCATTCCCCAACCCTTTCTCCTACTACAAATATCATACCAATAAAAAGTTTCTGGCTGAAATATATTAGGAATTAGGGACTATAAACCTCAAATATAGAGTACATCTTCGTTTTAAAGATTTGCACTCCAGCTTGCCACAGCAGCTGAATCTTATATGTAACCTCCATATTTTTGGAGGTCTCACCAATATTAAATGTCACATGGAGGGTAAATTGCAATCTAGAAGAAGACTAACACACAACAGTGATATATAAGATTATATAACGCTAAAGCAGATGCCCGAGAAAGCAGTAAAAAGGAATGAGATTGAAGAAAGTAAATAAGAGATATTCTAAGGGCATTTGGAAGTGCAGTATTGCTATAAGCAAGCTAGTAACTTTGGACTGAATTTTGTGTTTAAAAAAGGTGATTGATTACTATTATAAGGCATAAAAGAGGAGAAAAACAGGTTGAATAATCAGTGCCCTCCCCCTTCTCCAGAGAGATCGCAAATGGGCAAAGGATATTAAGGTTATTTTCCAACGGAAATGATGCTTCTCATCCTAAAGAGCTGGAGGTTGTTTTTGAAGATGAGGCAATTCTTGCTACCAGGATATCATGCAAGAGAATATGAAAGAAGGTAAATCAGAGAAGGGAAGTTCATGATCTAAAAGTGCTCTCGGCCTTGAGTTGTCAAAAAAGGAAGAAATGCTTTCATAAAAGACTTATTTTAAATACTCACTGAAATTCTCATTTCTTGTAATTAATTGCTTCAGAAGTCAATTGCTGGGCAAGAGGAATTAACATATTTGACCAACATACCAATGCATTAATTAAAATCTATTTGATATTCTTTGTAAAAACCCAATTAATTGTTTGATACCAGTCAGAATATATAACTAATTGAATGAATGAGTTTTAAATTTGCTGTTAGTATTATTTATAACCCCACAAATCGATAAACTTTGTGGGCCTGTTATCATCTAGAATTTTTTTAAGTATAAATATGAAACCAGCAAATATTAACAGAAAAACTGAGAAATAGCTGATTATGCTTAGTTTTACAAGCTAGATGTATGTACCTACAGGTGTAATTTATTATATATAATATATTATGTATGTATTTAATATGATTCAATTGTCTACTTATAAAAAAGTATTCGTTAGTCATATGATGCAGCAGTATTTCATAGCACTGTGCCTGTGGCTTGCAGGTGCTCTACCACTTGAGTTTCAGAACCAGCAAACTATATTCCTTTAGCCCCTCTCAATTCTCACTGTCTGTGATTCTATGACTATTCCTTTGAGACACTAACGTCAACAAATCTTGAAAAATATATAGCTCCTCAAGTTGACTATTAGTATATGAAATTCTTTAAGAATAGATTTACCTTGAAATTGATGATGAACTATACTATTCTTTAATGATTGCATATACAAGTAACACCAACAAATCAATAGAGTTTTCATAAATAAATATTTTCAAACTGCTCACAAAATGATAAAGCATGGGCTCTTATATATTTGGTCTTTGAAATATGTACAAATTAGTTGACCATGATCACAATTTTTTTACAGTTAATACAGTAGAAGTTTTGAGTTACAATAATATCTTTGTTCAAACTCCAAGGTTATATTTACTTTCACTTTATATACATCAAATATATGAAAAGAAATGATTGTATAAATAGCACTGCTAAGCTAGCAAGGCCTGTTGAACAACAATACTGCTACGGCAAATAAGACGCACCCAGTATGACTACATAGCATGTAACACCATGTGACAGTCAAAAAGATTAACTGTCCAAAGTGCTTATTAAATGTTTCATTGCATAATTTTATTACTCCAAATTTCCATCTAAACTAAATATATACATGTAAATTTTATTTCATTTAAGCTAAATGGTTGGCATTGAAATTTAATTTTTAAATCAAGAATTAAACTTTTAACACAAGGCTTTCCATCTTTTAACAGAGAATGACCTAATTTTCCTTGCCTGAAATTTTAAAGTTACTATTCTTGTTTGCTTGCTTTTTTTGGGCTTGTTTTGTTTTGCAAGTAGTGATTACAGTGTTAGTATTTTAAGTCACTAGATTCCCAGATTGGGGAAGAGATGACAGAGGCTGTGCAGAGCGATAGTAGTGGGGACTTCTAGCTATCCCCCCATCTACTACTTGGAAGTTCCTACAAATTAGAAATACCTGAAAAAAGGGCTGAGCAGTGGTTAAAAGAGCCATGGGTCAGGTATAATAGTTCTTACTGCTTTAAAGCATGATCTTAGAAACTTTGGACGGTCCTAAATATTTCCCATAGGCAATTCCCTACTGGCACCAGTTGCTTGAAGAATCAACATGTCTAGCACAGGAAAAGTCAATTATTCAGAGAGTGGTATACTATATGCTTTATATTTAATCCAGGCTTTTGTTTGTGTTTTTTTAATTTTATTTTTTCTTCTTCTGCAAACTTTTAAACTGTGTATTCATTAAAACTCCTATCAAATGATAATCAAAAAAAGTAGGAGAAACTAAAGTTATCAGTATGCTTGAAAAGTACAAAACTAGTTAAGTTTACTAAAGGAGAATGAGAATGTGATATTTAAAGATAAATTAACAATATCATCTCTATATTTTAAGTTATACGATAATTTTGTCCCTTAAAAATACAAATAGATTCACACGTACTTAGGCATAGTACAAAAAATGAATACCAAAATAGTTCATTCTTACCCATTCCAATGCTGACCCCCAAATCCAAACCTTGTAATTTTTAAACTGAGTATTAGATCCCTTGCCTTATTTATTGTTGATTAGAGTATCTTGTATTTTTCTGTTACCTTAAAAAATCTCCTGAAAAATTAGTCCTAAATACTGAGAAACAAACTAGCCGTACTAACAATAACTGTAGGTGAGTTCACAGTATTCTGCCATAATTCCTTGAAACTGTGTAATCCTCTGACGTTGCCATAACTATGGTGTTAGTAATACCTTTTCTAACTTATTCTACCTTATTTTGGCTGACTCAGTAAACTGCAAAATAGTATAAATGAAGTAAATTATATTATTTACTTAATGTAAATATTTCCCCAAATGTGGTACCTTTCTTCCTTGTAATAAGTGAATAATTATAAAATGTTTAAACATTTACAATACTGCTCCAAATTCATGTAAGAAAACTAGATGTAATGTTATATAACATAAGAAACAGTAGCAATTGCTCTTCTAGAAGTTGCTACAATCCATCAGCAAACTGTGCCACACATACTGAAAGAAAACTTTTAAAATAAAAATACTCCAGTTTCTGAGGATTTAGAAGATGATGATTACTCTAAGCCAATGAGTTCACAGCTATAAAAAATATCAAAATAATTTTATAGACTTCTTTTCTTTGAGTTACGGGATACTGACTCAAGGAAAAACCATAAACCATCCACTGGCCTCCAAACATTACACACTTCAAAATCACCAAGAAAGCTTTGAGTACCAAGATCCTGAACCTTATTCCAGATCCCTTGAAACAGAATCTCCTGGTGTGGCATTTTTAAAAAGCTCTCCAGAGAATCTAATGAAGGTAACACACTATCAGTTCACAAGCCATCATTTGTGAGGCCCAGTTGTGTGAATATAGTTCAGTTTTAGAAATATAATTCACAAGGAATATTGAGTGCATTGTTGAAGAAAAGAGAAAAAGCTGGAGAAATAAGATGATAAAGACTAGAAATGTGGGTGAGGTGTTTATAGCCAGGTGAACACCTAAATTCATTGAGTGTTGATCTGTCGAACAGTTGATATGCCTTAGCTGCGGGGGTTCCCAAACCCTGGTTTATGATCCTGTTAGGAACTGGGCTGCAAAGCAGGAGGTCAGCCGCAGGCCAGCAAGCATTACAACCTGAACTCTGCCTCCTGTTACATCAGTAGAGGCATTAGATTCTCACAGGAGCGCGAAGCCTATTGTGAACTGCGCCTGCAAGGTATCTAGGTTGTGAATTTCTTACGGTAATCCAATACCTGATGATCTGAGGTGGGACAGTTTAATTCCAAAACCATCCCCATTACCCCCCAACAGCAGTGGTAAAATTGTCTTCCAAGAAACTGGTCCCTGGTGCCAAAAGGGTTGGGGACAGCCGCCTTAGCTGCTGAAACATGGTGGCTATCATGCAAAGGCCATCCTGAAATGAAGTCTCTAGTGGCATGCCAAGTTTCTGTCCTTGGTTCAGTCTTACTCAATATTTTAACAACAACTTCTACAGCAACAATAGAGGCTGTGGATCAAATTTGTGGCTAATTTAACTCAAAGAAATAGCTTGCATATAAGACAATAAAATTGGAATTAAAATCTTAATTCTAAAACAACTGAAAATAAGAGGATGTTTAATAGAAATTAATGTCAAATACTAAACGCAGCTGAACATATTAATTTCCATGGGCATGTGGGGAGTAATTTAGCTGGGAGTTTTAACTCTTTCCACATCCAGTGGGAAAAAAAGCAAGGGAAACGGGTATCTGATAAATCATATTCAAACTGAAACTGTATTAACAGAACAAAAGAAATAACAAGCCCAGTCCACTCTGTGCTGGCGAGCACCTTAGAGCGCAAGAACAGTGTTAGTATATTGGACCTTTTCAAGGGCTCAGAGAGGAGAGGGAGGTAGTGGGGAAGCTCCAAGTTTTAAAACGACAGCTGAAGTGAGTAGGGTTCCCAGGGCTAGGCGCAGATATCTTAGGTTTTCCCACTGTGGGGTGAAAGCCCAAGTGGAGCTTCTGGTAAGGGGGGAAAATTGGGGATGAAGGATCATTGAGGAGAGGATCATGTTTCCGTTGATCTTTCTTTTTCAGGAGAGGGGCAATTGATTGCGGAGTAAGATCTGGCCTACGTATTGGTTGTCAATGCCCCAGGGATAAGACTTGTTTTTTTGTTTTTTTGTTTTTTTCCCCCCCCAGACCCTAGAATACTGAGTAGAAAATAATCAGACAATCAAAGGTAAATAAAGCAATGTATTTTAATGCCTGGTTCTAATTTGAATACTGGGTAAGTCTGAGACCCTTCATGAGTTATAGTACCATATGAAACATATGAACTTCCCTGAAGAAACCTGGTTGAGGGGGCTATTGAGGACATCTGAGGACTTCTTAGAAGCTCTTTAAATGATTCTTCATGAGTAAACAGGCCAGGCATGGTGGCTCACGCCTGTAATCCCAGCACTTCGGGAGGCCAAGGTGGGTGGATCATAAGCAAGAGATTGAGACCGTCCTGGCCAACAGGGTGAAACCCTGTCTCTACTAAAAATACAAAAAAACTTAGCTGGGCATGGTGGCATGCACCTGTAGTCCCAGCTACTAGGGAGAAGGTTCTCTCTCACCTGTAGTCCCACTCTCCTGAGGCAGGAGAATCACTTGAACCCGGAGGCGGAAGTTGTAATGAGCCAAGATCATGCCAGTGCACTACAGCCGGGTGACAGAGTGAGACTCCATCTCAAACAAACAAACAAACAAAAAGAGTAAGCAGAGGGGAAGGTGGATAGATACTTCATCCAATTATCTGAGTGATGATGGAGGAAGGGAGAAACAATACGAATGGGTGAGGAAGAAAACAGAATAGAGAGTAATCCCTTTCAGTTTAACAGCTCATTGAATAATACTTCGTAGATTCTCAAAGCTGGAAGAGATCATTGAGTTACTTGTTCAAAGTCCAGATTTCTGGACCCTATACTTAACCTACTAAGTTATAATCTTTAATGAATACTTATGAGTGAAATATACAGAAAGAATTCTGATGTAGGTGATCCTAGTACCACATTTTGAGACACTGTCTTAAGAATGAAGGTTACTAGGTAAGTTATATCTCCCAGGGGAACTTTCATCAAGCTCTTGCAGTCTATGGCTGTGTCATTTTACCTGAGCCATGTTTTTGCCATCACTAGTTTGACTTTCAGCTAGCTGACTCTCTTTACACAGATGTCCTTCTGATCTGCAGTGTCTGAAGACTGCAGAACTCAGCTCTATGACAACTGTAATAAAAGCAAAATTAAGAGACTGAGGAAGTTCTTCCCACTGACCCAAGAATGGGACTGTGCACACTCCTTCCCTCCAAGGAAGATCAAGTCCACATCATGATTCTGAAAACAAATTCATCCTTACCAATACAGCCCAGGCTTCAAAATTAGAGAGCTTATTCAATAGAGGACTCTGTCCTGGAGACTCACTTCACCAGACAGATACCTGATGAAGAGGTAGAACAGCCTCCGAGCCCAATTTTCACTGGAATCGTGTATAATGGTGCTGAGTAGGGGTTTAGGCCAAATTTGCTTCCTCTCCATCTCAACCATTAATCTTTATCAGCCCATGAATAATCCCAGACTAGATCCACTCATTTTCACGTATTTACGTATTTAGAGTTGCTGCTAAGCCTGGGATAAGGCAAGCAACAGAGATAACACTAGGGTGAGGGGGACAAAGAGGCATGTAGGGTACAAAGTATAAAGAGGCACTCACTCTCAGGGTCACACAGTTGTGTCCTAGGGATCTCACCTGCCTCACACCTGACCTGCCCCTATTGAGAAAACCTCAGCACAGTGAGGGGTCGCTGAGAAGGGTGAAAAAGGCAGAGCCGAGAAACAGAGACTTGAGGTACTGATTGCTGCCATCAAATATGTGAAAGGGCTTCATAGGACAGATGACGTAGATTTATTTGATGGTATTCCAGAAGACAAAATTTGGCCAAAACTGGGCCAAGTACAGCTTTTAAAAATGTAATTAGTTTATACCAAGAGCTAATGTTTATAAAGCATTGCACCAAATACTTCACCCAATAATGCCATTCATCCCCACAACTCCGAAGATCTATGTCCTCGTTGCCATTATGCAGATAAGAAAACAGAATTAGACAATCGAAAGCACTGGTCTAGGGTCACAGAGCTATTAAGTGGCCAGGCAGGGATGGAAATCGAACCTAGGACTTTATCTGGCTGTCTGCTTTGAAGCCTAGGCTCTTAACTATAACACCAATATGCTTTCTACTAAATGTGCAAAAAAATTGACTGGGATATTTAAGCAAAAAAAAAAAAAAAAAAGGTGGAATAGTGACCTGTAAGGTATATGTTGCCAGATGAGTGTGGTAGGAGAGGTCTGCAGTGTGCTGAGATATTGATACTCTTTAGCTCCCAAGGCAGGAAGCACTGGGATAGGAACAGATCTTATTTTCCACGTCATTAACATTCCTATGGATTTAGGCTCCCCATCCTTAACTCTGGCCCACAGATCAGAATCAGGTGGGGGCACTTTAAAAATGATGTCTGATCCCCACTCCAGCCAATTATATCGGTATATACGGGGGTGGGCCCCATGCATCCAGGTGACTTTAAGACACAGGGCTCAGATGAAGTAGAACCAAAAATTAAATGATGTATAAAAAGCTTGCTTTTCCACAAAGTAGATTGCTACCTATAAAGCAAGAGTTATAGCATAGTAATCTAAATAAACTGCATTCAAGAGTTTCTGGCCTCTTAACGTTTTCAACCAAATTATAAATCAAGCTCCAGCTGTTACTCTTTTGGATCAATAGAGCCTTGGATAGCATCTGTTGCAAAATCAATTTGGTCATGTGTATTCAGGTTCTATTTGGTAGATTATGATGGTAATAAATTTGAAGGGAGGAGAATTAGCTACTCCTGGACTACCTTGCTATGAGTTGTAATGAAACCAAGTTTCAGACTAAATTCTGCATATACGTTATTAAATAAACATACACTGGCAAACATATAAAAGTAATTTGCCAGCCTGTCCCATAAGCTCTATGAAGTCCCAACTCTAGGTACTTTCAGGCGCTCCAATTCATCCTGCGCTGAAAGGCTCGCTGAGGAAGACAGCAACATTCCCTGCTGTGCCGTCAGAGGTGCACTCCATCAGAAACCCACATAAACTAAAGACTAGACACTGCACTGATTTGAGATCTAGTTTCAGGCACCATTCTAGTGTTAATTATATACCTAGTAGATTCATCTCCTGTTGATACATGGGAGGGTAGGGGGAGCATATTGGAAGTATCTCTGAACTGTTTTAGCAATCCACATATTTAGAATACCTATAATTTCACCAATGAGGCCATGATCAGTGGCTCTTCCCAGCACTTTGGGAGGCTGAGGCAGGAGAATTGCTTGAGCCCAGGAGTTTGAGACCAGCCTGGGCAACATACGGAGTCCTCACCTATACAAAAATAAATAAATAAATTTAAATTTAAATAGCTGGGTGTGGTAGTGCCTGCCTGTGGTGCTAGCTACTCAAGAAGCTGAGGTAGAAGGATCACTTGGGCCCAGGCAGTCAAGGCTTCAATGAGCCCTGATCATACCACTGCAATCCAGCCTGAGTGACAAAACGAGACCCTGCCACAAAAAAAAATTCACCATTTCTTACATACATTGATTGATTGATTGATTGAGATGTAGTCTTACTCTGTCACTCAGGCTGGAATGCAGTGGCACGATCTCTGCTCACTGCAACCTCCACCTCCCAGGTTCAAGCTATTCTGCCTCATCCTCCCAAGTAACTAGAATTACAGGCATGCGCCACCACATCTGGCTAATTTTGTACTTTTAGTACAAAATTAGTACAGGGTTTCACCAAGTTGGTAAGGCCAGTCTGGAACTCCTGACCTCAAGTGATCTGCCCACCTCGGCCCCCCACGGTGCTGGGATTATAGGTGTAAACCACCATGCTCTGCCCCATTTTTAACATTTATTGTGCTAATTAAAAGTTATTCATTTTACCAGTAAAACTCATTTTGAAATTCTGAATGCTGTCAAAGCTTCTGTTGTTATAGAGAAATTGATCTTTGAGGAATCTGAAGTGACTTAGGACTGTGGTCTTTTCTGATATACTACTAGATTGCCATTCAGAGAGTGTTAGCTGACCAACCATCTCTAATAATAAAATTTCAACTGCACATAAGTTATACCACTCTGATTATCATATAAATTACAGACCATTTAGTATTAAGTATATCAGGTTTTATTTTACAATTTTATATCACTTGGTGGCTAATAGAAGACAGTAACCGTCTTTATGAAGTTATGAAGTATATGAAGTTATCTGGTTTATTTGGAAGGTGCTGATATTGAGAGTGTTACCAAGGCATGGGCCTACAACTGAATTCTTTCCATAGCTTAGATGACAGATGACCTCATGCTAATCAGCCTCTTGTTACTCCCAGAGCCATTCTAGAAGCTCTGGGAGTTCCTAGAAACTAACACCAGTGAAGCTTCTGAGGAGAGTTAATGACTTTTCTATTAAAAATTAGGGCCAGGCGCAGTGGCTCACACCTGTATTCCCAGCACTTTGGGAGGCCAAGGCAAAAGGATCTCTTGAGGTCCAGAGTTTGAGAACAGCTTGGCCAACATGGTGAAACCCCATAATTACTAAAAGTACAAAAATTAGCCAGGCATAGTGGTGCACACCTGTAATCCCTGCTATTCGGAAAGCTGAGGCAGGAGAATCACTTGAACACGGGAGGTGGAGGCTGCAGAAACCAGGGATGGTGCCACTGTACTCCAGCCTGGGGGACAGAGTGAAACCCTGTCTCAAAAAAAAAGGGTTATTCACCCTTCATACTTGCATCTATAATGTCCTTGATTTAAGGAAGTTAGATTGGTAGTCTTAATTAGCATTGTCTTTAAATTTTTTGTCTTTATTCATAAAGTCAAATTGAGATCCATTTTTGGTGCATTGCCAATTGAAGAATATTTCTGAAAAAAAAATCGGTAAAACCCACATTATTTTGCATTCTGTCTTTGAAAGTATATCTACATTTTTACCACTTCCTAGAAGCAAATGGTCAGTTTTTCAGATTTTTAAAATCTGTATCAGCGAGGTGCGGTGGCTCACACCTGTAATCCCAGCACTTTGGGAGGCCGACGTAGGCAGATCACCTGAGGTTGGGAGTTCGAGACCAGCCTGACGGGATCTGCCAACCCTGTCTCTACTAAAAATACAAAATTAGCCAGGTGTGGTGGCACATGCCTGTAATCCCCGCTACTTGGGAGGCTGAAGCAGGAGAATCATTTGAACCCAGGAGGCGGAGGTTGCAGTGAACCGAGATATCGTCATTACATCATTACACTCCAGCCTGGGCAACAAGAGCAAAATTCTGTCTCAAAA
>NW_016107337.1:4578091-4580627 GCF_001604975.1 Cebus imitator
AAAGAAAGAAAGAAAAAGAAACCCATAATATTTGCTGAGCAACCATGGTAGATAAAGCTATATACAGATCCAAATAGGTGGCAAAGGGAAGAAAACCCTTGACAGACACTAAGCAAAGGTCAGAGTGTGTATCAAACTGAAGAGGAAGGGCCAAGCAACAAAACGACCAAAAACATTTTTAGCAAGCCATAATGATATGGTCTTTCTTTAGAAATTGCCATTGAATAACTTCCCAGAATATTTTCAGACACAAAGTAAAAGCAGAAATCAGCATTTACCTCTAAAACAGGCCATAATATGGACAAAAGTTATATGCATTAATACAGGATTTTTATTGTTGGTAATAAGCGGGCCATAAATCAGCTGGCATACCTTTATGGGGAGAGGCAGAGTTCTCAAGGTCAGCTCCTAGAGACATCATTCCTTTCCTGCATTAAACAATAGCATCATCTTGTAGAGTGAGCCAAACCTTCCCAAGGCTTCATTGTGACTAAAGAAGCCCAACTAGAGGATGCGAATGTTTGAGTTTGGTGGTAAGCAGAGTCCTATATTGCCAATTCCATTTCTGTGTCTGCCGTTAACCTGGTATTAGAAGAGCAAATCACTTCAGCTTCTCACTGGGTTTTTATATGTGCCACGACTGCTGTTTAGAGGATTCCGATAGAAGGAAATTTTACTGAAGGAACCAATTAACTCTGGCAAAGAGCAAGGTGTTCAAGGTGCAACAGGAACGCCAAGAATCATTATTGACTCAAAGTCCCATTGTTTGTGCCAAAGTCAGTGATAGGAAATTTAATATTTAATTCCTCTACTTTTTTTTTTTTTTAAGTTCTCAACAGAACATCCAGCTAAAGTTTTCAACAGCTGAGGAGCAAGGTGAATCACATCGTACTAGAACAGAAAATGCTTTGCTGAAGATTTAGGTGCAAGTTAAAATGTGTAATTTAATATACAAACATACAGCAGAAAACTTGGTGGTTAGTGTTGGAGTCAGCAGGGCTGGCCTAGAAAGAGCTGAACCAGGAGCAGTATTTACGGGGTTGCAAAAAAGCTCAGTAATCAAGACACATCATATTTTAATGCAGTATTTTTAAAATTCAAAATATCAAAAAATCCACAATGAACAAAGCATCACATTTTTTTAAAAAGAATTTTAAATAAAGAAGTGCTGTACAGAACAATGTAAGAGCTAGAGGCAAATGAAAAAAATCAATAATACCAATCCTGTCTTTATTTAAAATTTTGATATTTTGCTCATCATTTCTTTTTTTGGCATTAGTTCTGAGTCCTTTAAGTATGGCATTAAAATATTGTTCGTCTTGATTACTGAGATTTTTAGCGCCCCTTTACATTTTGCCATCAGGGCCAGTGTCCAGCTCAACTCATCCTAGTCACGACCCTAAAAGTCAGTACCAGTTAGTAGAAAAGGCTGCAGGAGCAAACCTGGTCACCTGGGGACCTCAGTGCTGTGGGCCAATTGTCCCCAAGGGAAGGGCTAGAGGCAGGCGGGCTCCCGCCTGCCGGCCAGACCCCAGCCTACCTCGCTTATTCTGAGTGCCGTGCTTCTTGGCCAGGGCGATTTCTCTCTGGATTCGATTTTCCAGGTACTCTTGTTTCTTGCCCAGCATCTCCTCAGTCTCCCGGAGTCGGGCCAGGGCCTCCTGGGGACTGGGAGCCGCTCGGCTCTTAGAAGAGCCACCCCCTTTAAAGAATTTGCCCAACTTGCTCATGGCTGTGGAGCTGGAGAGCTAGCGATCCCGGGGGCCTGTCGGGAGCTCCCCAGGACCGCGCCGGGGCCACAGGTGAGCAAGGCAGTTCTCTCAGGGACCCAGACCGGAAAGGCGGCGCTCCTGGGAATCAACAAGTCGCCGTGGACAGGTGACACACACTCCAGGGCATTTCCTGGCCGCCAGCTCGGCCCCGCCCCGCGGCACAAGGGCTGGGCGGGGAGGGCACTGCTGGGAGGGAGGTCGGCTGGCCGGCGCCACTCGGCCCCCTGGGAATTGAGCGAGCGCAGAGCAGAGCAAAGTTGGAGAGACAGGCAAAGACTAAGGGAAGTTGCCTTTTATCCACACTAGGGACGTCTCAGGATTGAAGAACTAGTTTGTGAATGTCTCAAAGAAAAGCAAACCGATGTCCCGGGGTCTGGGACAGGACGTGAAAGTGTAAGTGCGTAAGGCTGGACATGCAAAGCGTGTCTTTTGTGTGTGCATGAGCATAGTGTTCCTGTATTCAGGCCTCTTTTCTTGTGAATAAGAATATTCAGCTCTTTTCCTCTAGGTGTATGTCGTGTAGGTATGAGTGTGTGGACACAAAGGCTTCCAGGATATTTGCCTGCCACTACACTACGATGCAGGTGTGTGGGCAAGCTAGGCGCAGCTGCTGCTACTGGGCTTGTTTCTGCATTTGGTAGTCTGGGCAGGTTGATGTGTGCCTGGGTACCAGTTGGCACAAGTAGATTCTAGATCATCCTTGAAGGACTTGAAGTGGGTGAAAGATGGTGGCCATCTCTTTTCCTAGTCAGGGCTTTTGGGGT
>NW_016107337.1:4580972-4619097 GCF_001604975.1 Cebus imitator
TCAAAAAAAAAAAAAGAGAAAACCTTAAATGGGGCTGCCCTTGTGTTTGGCTCTATATCAAATGCCATTATACAGACACCTAAGTAACAAAAAAAAAAAAAGAGTATCTGGAGCAGAGAAACATTCTTTTGTTCATGCCCGCTATCTCAGTCCCATCTATTAGATCTGCTGGCAAAGAATTTGGTAAGATGAAAGGACAGCCATATGTAATGCTTATGGGTGATGCAATACAACTTCAAACCTGGGCAACGCACACTACAAAGAAGTGGAATTGTCTATGTTCTAGTTTTCAAGCATTGCCATGTGCTTTGCACAATACAGCACTGTTTGACCAACATTACCCAACATCATCAGAACCTATTTGTGATCATTAGCCAGCAGCTGTTAAAGAAGAAAAGCAAGCGCCCATTACTATGACAAATTCACCTTGATACCCAAGATCAATAACCCAATTTTGTCTGCAATCATACTAACACAAAGTAGCAAGTTAATCTATTTATCCAACATTGGCATAGGTAGCATAAAATTTTGCCGAAGAAATTGAACACTTTCAAAGGAGGCTTACATCATACATCTTATAACACACAAACACGTGAACTTATCATTTCGAAGTAACTACAGCCAACCACCTCCTATCATTTCCTAGCTGGCTGTGTAAAGCATGTATGGTCTGTAACACACATCTTGCCCTAATTTCATGTGTATTATAAATTGTAATAAGTATTTTTTTCTTTATTATCTAAATATTTTATGAATATGCTTTGGAGTGTATTTTCTTGATTAGATTTTTAAGGCTCTTGAGAACTGAGAAGTAGCACGTATTCTGCTATGGTTCCCATTGCTAGACTGTTTAATCAGCCTTTATTCAGAATAAGGCACAGGGAATGCAAGTATAACCTGCCTTCTAAGAGCTTATCTTCCAGTGACAGTAATAACAGCCGCCATCTTTTGAGCACTATGTGTCAGGCTTATCAATAAATATATGCTTATCAAAATCCTTATATAACCCTGCAAAATAGATATTGCTATTTCTGTTTGACAGATGAAGAACCGAAGGCTCAACTGATACTTAACCAAATTTAACAGGCAGCAAAAGTGGAAGAGATCTTTCTGTTTGAAAATGCATGGTCTTTTCACTATATACATGATGTTATTTCCCTCTGCGCAGTTTGGACCAGAGGAAAAACTCATTAAGTATTTAATTAAATTACATGGGGTGAAGAGGTTATTATGAGGCATTATCTTTTAGAGAAGGGAAATTTGTATTCCATTATAAGGAATTCCTTAATCATTTGTCAATTTATTTATTTGTTTATTCATCATTTTTAGATGTAGTAATACAGTAGTGAATAGAAAGACAAAAACACATTCATTTTTGGAGCTTCCTTTCTAGCTAAAGAAAGATGAACCATTAAGAAAGTAATGTACTATGTGTACTATATTTTAAAAAACAAAGCACGAAATGTTAGAGAATTAAAATTTTAAACAATATGTGCAAAAATCTTGTCTGAAGTACTAGGGGTTGAGAAAAGGCCAGTGTTGCTAAGGCTTGGAGACAGAAGAGGAGAGTGTGGTAAGGTTGCCTGCAAAGGTAGACAGAGTCCAGATCACATAAGGTCCATGTGATGTGCTAAGGATCCTGTATTATATTCCAAAAGCAAATGAAAATCAGTCAGACATTAAAACAAAGAAGCTATTCATTAATTTGTAATTCAATGGGAAAAAATAATCAACGTAACCAATTTAATGTATAGTACTTTCAGAAACACATGTGGTGTGCAAAGCAAGATACATTTAAATTAAAAATCATTTCTTTCCACTAATACATAAGCTCAAAGAGGAAAAGATAATACTTGCAAGCAAGTAAACAAACCAAATATATATTAGTGTTTAATCCAGCAATGGGATGTAGAAAATAAATTTTTAAATCAGTGATTTAGAAGCTGAAAATAACATATTAATCTACATTCAGTACTCATCCTATAAATGCGGTTTCATAAAGAGTTCTTAGCATCTAGCATATTCTTCATTTTCTAATCTCAGTTGATCTCAGCTAATAAGGAGGCTGTTGTTCAAAAGAATGATCTTGTTCAGGATGATTTACCATGGTTAAGAGGGCAAAGGAAATTGGAAATTTATAGATCTGTTAAAAAGACCTAGCTGTCAGGCTAATTGATACATTTTGGCCACCCCTTGAAATTACGTCCGTTTTTAGAATGCCAAATGAACTCTCTGAAGCAATAGAAGAAGGATTGCCCTTTAAACATACTGCAGAATCATCATCAAATAGTTATTTATTAAGCAGCTCAACAAGCATGTACACATTCTTTTTATCGGCAGTTCTGTTTCCTAGAACCAAATATCCATTGTATATAATACTCAATCACAATTGAGTACAAAAGTAGCTATGATTTTAAAAATTATAATTTTGCAAAAATAAAAGTTTGATTGCCCTACTTCATAATGAAGATAGATGGTGCCTATGACTGGGTTTTGCCTGCATAGCTCTTTATTCATGTATTTTATACCTTTGTTCATCCCCGATCAGAAAGAAGTTAAAGATCCTAAGGTTTGGCCAGGTGTGGTGGCTCATGCCTGTAATCCCAGCACTTTGGGAGGCCAAGATGGGCAGATCAACTGAGGTCAGGAGTTCGAGACTAACCTGGCCAACATGGTGAAACCCCATCTCTACTAAAAATACAAAAATTAGCTGGGCGTAGTGGTGGGCACCTGCAATCCCAGCTACTTGGTAGGCTGACGCAGGAGAATCTCTTGAACCAGGGAGGCGGAGGTTGCAGTGAGTCGAGATCACACCACTGCACTCCAGCCTGGGCAACAGAGTGAGATTCCATCTCAAAATAAATAAATAAATAAAAAGGATCCTAAGTTTCATCAGACTTAACTGTAATCCATTTAATGGAAATAAAGTGAAATATAGCCCCCTACCTCAATGTCACTCTTATTGCATTACCTAAAGTTGATTTCTTTATTTTCCTTTACCTCTAAAGATTCACTATACCTGAATACAATCACATGAGATTTGTACCCAATTGAGAAACACACCTAATCTCTTCAATCCTGCTCCTCTACCTCTTAGTTAATAACTCCAAGCTTCCCATTGCTCAGGCCAAAAACCTTGGAGTCAACCTTAACCCACATCCCAGCCATCAGCAGATCCCACACATTCTAACTATGATGGAAACCTGACCACTAGCTACCACCAATACAGCTAACACACACTTCAAACCACTGTCATCTCTTACCCAGATTATCCCACTAGACTTCTGACTCTCCTATAAACACCTTGACCCCATTACAGTCTCCCTATATAGCAAAAAGACAGAGACCAAGACAAAAACCTCCAATGACTTCCCACCTCACTCCAATTACAAGCAAAGGTCTTCACACATGTCTTCAAGCCCCTACATGAAATAATACTAACCCCTAAGTTTACTTCCCCTGTGTCTCCCTATCCATACATCCTCATCCCCTCTGCTCCAGCCACATGGGTGTCCTCACTTTGGCTGGAGTACAACAAGCATACTCTTATTGCAGAGCCTATGCACGGGTGCTCCTCTGCCTAGAAACTTGCCACCAGACACCCATTTCATTCACTTCTTCACCTTCTTTAGACCTTTATCACATTCTTCTCCCACCCACCATATCAAAAACTGCAACCCCATTGTCTCACTTCTATACCCCAAAAGAACTCTAATCCTCTTTCTCAGCTTTATCTTTCTCCACAGTGCTTACCACTGTCTATCTTATGCTGGTTTGCATTTTTAAATATCTATTTTCCATTGCCTCTCTACCACCTCCAGAAGGCTCCCCCTGAGAACAGGAATTTTTATTTGTTTTATTTTCACCGGTACTTTCCCAGTTCCTACAACAGAACCTGGCACATTGTATATACTCTATCAATATTTGTTGAATAAATTAATGAATAAAGAAATACAACATAAGTGATAAAATATCCAAATGATGATACAGCATATGAAAATATTTGGAAACTCATTTTCTTCCTTTTTTTTTTTTTTTTTTGAGATGGAGTCTTGCTCTGTGGCCCAGGCAGGAGTGCAGTGGCACAATCTCGGCTCACTGCAACTTCCACTTCCTGGGTTCAGGTGATTCTTCTGCCTCAACCTCCTGAGTAGCTGGGATTACAGGCGTGCACCACCATACCCAGCTAATTTTTGTATTTTTAGTAGAGACGGGATTTCAACATGTTGGTCAGGCTGGTCTTGAACTCCTGACCTCGTGATCCACCCGCCTCAGCCTCCCAAAGTGCTGGAATTACATGCGTGAGCCACCAGGCCTGGCCTGTAAACACACTTTCTAGATCCAAGAATCTGTGTTATCATTCTGATGATCCAAAAAAAGACACCTACAATTCTAAGCCTCAAATCTCAGAAGAGACCAGTATGCAAAGCCTCTCACAAAATGTCTGGCCCACCTTAATTTGGGCAAAAGAAAAAGAAAAAAAAACTTTGGACAGGTATCGCACCCAATATTAGAGGAGGCAATCCTTCCTCTTATAAAAAATACACTCTCTCGGTCGGGTGAGATGGCTCACACCTTTAATCCCAGCACTTTTGGAGGCTGAGGCAGGCAGATCACTTGAGGCCAGGAATTTGAGACCAGCCTGGCCAACCTGGAGAAATCCCATCTCTACCAAAAATACAAAAAAAATTAGCTGGGCATGGTGACACGTGTCTGTAGTCCCAGCTACTTGGGAGGCTGAGGCATGAGAAGGGAGACTGAGGCAGGATAATCACTTGAACCTGGGAGGCAGTGGTTGCAGTGAGCTGAGATTGTGCAACTGCACTCCATCCTGGGCGACAGAGTAAGATGAAAGAAAAGAAAGGAAAGAAGAAAGGGAGGGAGGGAGGGAGGAGAAAAGGATGAAAGAAGGAAAGAAATAAAGGAAGAAAGAAAGGAAGGAAGGAAGGAGGGAAGAAAGGAAAAAGAAAAAGAGAAAAGAAGGAAGGAAAGGAAGGGAGGGAGGGAGAGAGAATGAAACAGAGAAAGAAAAAGAAAGAAAGACTCTAGGAACTAATTTATATTTTTAAATATTTGATTCTCTTCATTAGTGACAATTTCAAGGAGTAAAGTTAATAGTAGGTGCTGTTGTACTATCAAATTTTTTAATATAGTTAATTAGATTAATTATCTTGAATATCCCATTAGTGCCAAAATGCAATTTAGGCCATTATTTCAAAATAATTTTATGTATGCTTATCAGGACTCCTATATTTATCTTTCTAAACAATAATTGCCTGAAAAAATGTTACAAATTTACCTGTTGGGGCAAATATTGCTGTAAAAAATGACGTTTTTCAACACACACACACACACACACACACACACACACACACACACAAACTGCTGCCATGATAATAGTAGGGATTGTAGTTTTGATAATGGGTTTTCCTTTGCTTCACACCCTTACTCATCTGCACAGCTTCACCCCTAGATTATAAATGCTCTGTTTTACGTAATAGTTTTTAGTTCCTTTGCCATTCTGCTGCCTTCCTTTAAATATACTCCCCAATTTGCCTCCTTCACATTTGAAGTATGGTTCTCAGAGCCAAGCAAAATATTCCCAGAGGTTTTGAGTGGCCAACCACAGTGAACAAACTACCATATTCATGTTCTTTGTTCTGCATTTTATATTTTTATTAATACTGATTGAAAGTATAACAACATTGGGGGCAGTTATATATCAGTGTTGACTTGTTCATTCATTAATTCAGTGGACAGATATTTTTGAAGACTTACCATGTGCCAAGCATTGAGCAATGGGATGGAGATATAATGAATAAGACACAGTCTTTGTTCTCAAGTGACAAAGAGGAGACAGATATTAATCAATAATCGTGCAAATATAAACTCAGAAATTGTGATAAATGTTACGGAAATACTATGAGAAGTTTGAGAATGTATATTACGGTGGTTAAAACAATGGCCTTCAAAGTTGTATACATTATAATCAATGAACCTGTGACTCTGTCACCTTACATGGCAGAAAGACTCTGTAGGTGTGATTAAGTTAAGGCTTATCAAATAAGATTATCCTGAAATATCTAAATGGGCCCAGTGACATCACAAAGGTCCTTAAAGGAGGAAGGCAGAAGGGTTAGAGACAAATGTGGCAAAAGGAGGAATGGGAAGGGTTTGGTGAGAAAAAGATTTGAGGATGCCACTTTCTGGTTTTGAAGACTGAGGAAGGAGTCATGAGCCAAGGAATTTGGGCAACTTTAGAAGCTGAAAAAGACAAGGAATTGGGTCCTTCCCAGAGTCTTCGGAAGGGAGGCAGCCTTGTCAATATATTGATTTGAGGACTTCTGA
Organism: Cebus imitator; assembly: GCF_001604975.1. Taxonomy (NCBI): domain Eukaryota; kingdom Metazoa; phylum Chordata; class Mammalia; order Primates; family Cebidae; genus Cebus; species Cebus imitator. The sequence goes on from NW_016107337.1 coordinate 4,587,321, forward strand.
CCTCCAGAACTTTGAGATAATATTTGTGGTTTAAAAAAAAATTTTTTTTTTTATGTCTCACTCTTTAACCCAGGCCAGAGTGCATTGTTATGATCTCAGCTCACTGCGACCTCCACCTCCTGGGTTCAAGCAATTCTCCTACCTCAGCCTCCCAAGTAGCTGGGATTACAGGCAACTGCCATCATGCCCGGTTAATGTTTTCATATTTTAGTAGAGACAGAGTTTTACCATCTTGGCCAGTCTGGTCTTGAAATCCTGACCTCAGGTGATCTGTCCACCTTGGCCTCCCAAGATGCTGGAATTACAGGTGTAAGCCACTACGCCCGGCCTAAATTTGTACTGTTTTAAGCCACTAGGTTGATGCTAATTTGTTAAAGCAACAATAGGAAATCTGTACATAGAACAAAGAACCTGCTCTATTTTGGGGCAGGTTCTAGACACCTCCTTTGAGAGCTGAAAGATGAGGAGATAACCAAGCAAATGTGAGGAAAGGAGGAAGCATTCCAGACTATGGGACTGGTCCCTAAAGTTGGGCAGGAAGACAACTGGCACGTACAAATAATTAAGAGATCAGTGGGGACATGAAAGGAGAGAGTAGTTTTAGATGTGGGAGAGAGGGAGGTAGGAGCTGAGTCATTTTTATAAGCCATTCTACAGAATGGGGATAATAGTATCTAAAAGTGTTGTTGTGAAGATTAAATAATTATTTTAAGTGCCTGGTACATAGTAAGTAAAAATAAGAATTGCAGCTGTTATTATTAAAGTTTAAATTTAGAATCTTCAAGATTTGATTTTGAACATGATATGCAAGATATCCAGAGATGAGAAAATGATTCTGTCCTGTGAATTATGGAGTATCTCACTTTTTATTTGTTTTATTTATTGCTTATATATGAGTCAGATATTGCCATGATAATGCTGTATAACAATACACCCCAAAACCTCAGGACATACAACAAAAGGATTTATACTCATACTCACAGACCTGCAGGCAAATGAGATTTTGCTGGACTAGAAAAGACTTGGCTTGGTAGCTCTTCTTCAGGCTGTGGATTGACTGAACTTGCTTCCAGGTTGTGGGCTGGGTTCAGGTGTATTCCACATGTGTTCATTCTAGGGCCCAGATTGAAGGGCACTTGCTACTTGCCTCATGTTCTTCTCATGATGGAGCACTAGAGTATAAGGATCAAGCCAAACCTCATGTAAGGCCTCTACCTGGGTCAAATTGGCCAGTGTTCTATAGATCAAGGCAAGTTACATGGCTAAGCTCAAAATTAAGGAGGTGGCAAAGTACACCCTGCCCTCAGTGGGATGGAAAGAGAGATATTTGCTGACCTATAATTCAGACTCACACCTGCTAGTTCATAATACTTTTAAAATTTCATATTAAGGGATAATAACCTCAATTAACAACTATGCTATTTTATCCACATTTACTAATATTATATTTAGCAGAAATTTTTCATGTGAAGAATTTAAAATCTATACATAATATAACTTATAGCAAATAAGCTCTACAATATGGAATTTTAATATAAAATCACTGGCTTCTTTTCAAATGTATGACAACACATTAGGCATTTTTCTCCTCTTAATTTTAATTTTTAAATGTCCTTCAGCAATCATAACTTTTATTAAAGGGTAGTCACTGAGGATAACTACAGAGACTAAGTTTATGCCTTTTTTTGTTTTTTTTTTTGAGATGGAGTCTCATTCTATTGCCCAGGGTGAAGTGCAGTGGTGCTCTCGGCTCACTACAACCTCTGCCTCCTGGGTTCAAGTGATTCTCCTGTCTCTGCCTCCCAAGTAGCTGGGATTAGTGGCATGCGCCACCACGCCCGGCTAATTTTGTATTTTTAGTAAAGATGGGGTTTCACCATGTTGGTCAGGCTGGTCTCGAACTCCTGATCTCAGGTGATCCGCCTGCCTCAGTCTCCCAAAGTTCTGAGATTACAGACATGAGCCACAACGCCCAGCTAAGTTTATGTTCTTTTGGTAATGCCAGAAAATTCAAGCCAGAGTTAATTTCTATTGTAACCAATTAAAAAATAAAATAGGACATCAGTATTCCAAATATATGTCATGAGTGAGTTTGTAACATCCTTAGCACATTAAGTGGAGTCACATGTAATTCCCTATTGCTTCGCCTAAGCGTGTCAACCCTTAATTAAGATAATTTCTCATTTCTGTCACATTACCTTTAAAGAAACATTTTTTACTGCAAAACATAAAAAATCTGTAGAAAAGTGCATAAACATATAGACAGAGTTTTACAATGAATATCTATATAATAACGAACTAGGTCACAAAATAGGGCATTGCCAACATCACGGAAGCCTCCACTGCCTTCCTGATCAAAACCTGTATCCCTTCCTGATCAAAACCCTGTATCCCTTCCTGTATCCCTTCCTGATCAAAACCTTCTTCGTCACCGCCACAGGTACTCATACTTCTGTATTCCATGGTAACTGTTGTCTTGACTTTTCCTTATAGGTATACCACCTATATGTCTCTATCCCTAAACAATATAATTGAATAAAGCCTCTTTTGAACACTATAAATGGAATGACATAGTATGCATTCTTTTGGGTTTTGTTTTTCCACACAGTATTATATTTTTAAGTTTTATCAGTGTTATTGTGTGCAGTTGTAGTTAATTCATTTTCATTCAGGTAAAATATGACATTATTTGGCTATAGCACGATTTGCTTATCTTTTCTACTATTAGTTTGCATTTGGTTTATTTTTAGCTTGGGCTGTAACAAATAGCACTGCCATGAGCATTCTTGTATATTTCTCCTGCATTCATAGTCCCTCCATTACATAGCAACATTATTCTTTCAGATGATTAGATTGTGTGATCACTTTTCCACTCTAAAACGAAAAAAAAATTACTCTGTCCTCATAAGATATAAAGCAAAAATCTAAATTTCAGTTTATTATTTCACAGATTTACATCAAATGTTTATTATGAGGTCTAATGGCATCATGGTAGATTGAAAGGCTTACAGTAATGAACAAAATGTCAATTCAACCATCAAAGAGGTTATAGCCTAGTGAGGGAGAAGATATGCATAAGAATAATTATAATGAAGTTTGTAATAACTAATAGAAAGGTACAGAAAAAAATATAATAGGAGTCCAAAAGAAGGAGTGACTACTTCATACTGAGAGGAATGAAGGAAAGCCTTGGAGAGGAGATGAAATTTAAATTTTACCCTCAAGGACGGGTCGGAATTTGGTTTGTATAGATAGAAAAAAAGACATTCCGGGCCGGGCGCGGTGGCTTAAGCCTGTAATCCCAGCACTTTGGGAGGCCGAGGCGGGTGGATCACAAGGTCAAGAGATCGAGACCATCCTGGTCAACATGGTGAAACCCCGTCTCTACTAAAAATACAAAAAATCAGCTGGGCAAGGTGGCGCGTGCCTGTAATCCCAGCTACTCAGGAGGCTGAGGCAGGAGAATTGCCTGAACCCAGGAGGCGGAGGTTGCGGTGAGCCGAGATCGCGCCATTGCACTCCAGCCTGGGTAACAGGAGCGAAACTCTGTCTCAAAAAAAAAAAAAAAAAAAAAAGATATTCCATGGCAGAAAGACAAGCTCAAAGACACAGAGGAAAGTCAGACAGGGACATGTATATGAAATCTATAGTAATTACAGTTGGCCAGTGCATAAGATAATTAATAATATGAACAACGAGAACACATGGAAACAGGAAGGGTAGCATCACAAACCAGGGCCTGTTGGGGAGTAGGAAGCCAGGGGAAAGAGAGCAGGGGGTGGGGGAACTGGAGAGGAATAACATTAGGAGAAATACCTAATATAGATGACAGGGGTGGGTATGGATGCAGCAAACCACCACGGCATGAGTATACCTATGTAACTATCCTGCACGTTCTGCATAGTTACCATATAACTTAAAAGTATAATAAAAAAAATTTTTTTTAAGAATATTTTTTTCACTTATTTTTTCCATAAATATTTAACATCTGAAAAGTAGCCTCAGGTCAATTATAATAATGGACAGCAAAAAACAGACACGCTTTCTTGTCTTTGTGGAGATTACAGCTTAGGCGGGGAAACAAATATTAATCAAATAACCACATAAACATGCAAAATTGAGTCTTTGACAAATGCTTTGAAGAAGATACAAAATGAATGTAATAACAGCAGGATTTGTTCTAGTCAGAGAGAACAAAATAATTTTTAAGGAAAGGATACCTGAGGTAACAGATAGATGAAAAGCTAACAGGAAACTAGTTGAAATAGGGGAGGGAAGAGCATTCCAGGTAGAAGAAATAGCTTGTGCAAAGAGCCTACGGCTATGAGGAACACAGAGTGTGAAGAAGCATTTGAGAGACAGTGAGTGAAAGGTCAGGCCAAGGTTTGAGACTTTAAATGCCAAGCAGAGACAATTCTTCCTAGACTATGTGAGCTCCTTGAGGTCAGAGAACCTATCTTATTCAATTCTGTATCAGACATAACATAGCATCTGATATGGAGTAGATGCCCAAAACATTTGCTGAATTGACTTGAGTGCAGATTTTATTTTGTAGCTAATAGAAGCCACTGAAAAAAAATTGGTGGGGGATAAGCTGGGGGATAAGGGGAGGATCAAGTAAATTATAATAGGCTCTGGTTAGTGATCGTAAGAAAAGTATGTAGGCCGGGTGCAGTGACCCACACCTGTAATCCCAGCACTTTGGGAGGCTGAGGTGGGCAGGTCACAAGGTCAGGAGACTAAGACCATCCTGGCCAACACCATGAAACCCCATCTCTACTAAAAGTATAAAAAATTATACTGGGCATGGTGGTATGCGCCTGTAGTCCCAGTTACTCGGGAGGCTGAGGCAGGAGAATCACTTGAACCCAGGAGGTGGAGGTTGCAGTGAGCCGAGATCACCCACTGCACTCCAGCCTGGTGATGGAGCCAGACTCCCTCTCAAAAAATAAACAAACAAAAAAATTGGCTATTTTATTTTTCTTTCTATGGTGAAATTGTCATGGAGCCTGGATATTTCAGGTTCATATGTATGCATGATCAGTGTCCCACTGTGGTCAAAAACATCAGTGGACTTGGTGAACTTGGATTCCTGGGGCAGCTGTATTTATTAACAAGCACACTGCCTGATTCTTATTTTCAAGAACATTTGAGAAACCCTAGTATAGAGAACATTCTAGCGGAAATGAAAGGCATGTGCAAAAGTATGAATACATTACAGAACTAAAAGGCATATTCAGGAAATGGTTGGAGAGCAGGGAGTCTGTGGGGAAGTGATTATTGCTGAGGCTGGAGAGGGATTGAGGTCAGATCGTGGAAAGGCTTATTAGGCAAGCAAAGTAATCTTGTGAATAATGGGGAACCAATGGAATATCTTAGGCAAGATACTGTTTTGAGGGAAAAAATAACCAGAGAAATCAAAGAGTTCAGGTTTAAGAGACATTTTTTTTTCTTTTTGAGATGGAGTTTCACTCTTGTTGCCCACGCTGAAGTATAATGGCACCATCTCAGCTCACTGCAACCTCTGCCTCCTGGGTTCAAGCGATTCTCCTGCCTCAGCCTCCCCAGTAGCTGGGATTACAGCCATGCACCACCATGCCCAGCTAATTTTGTATTCTAAGTAGAGATGGGGTTTCTCCATGTTGGTCAGGCTGGTCTCAAACTCCCGACCTCAGGTGATCCGCCCACCTTGGCCTCCCAAAGTGCTGGGATTACAGGCATGAGCCACCAGGCCAGGCCTAAGTGACATTTCTGAGGGAGAATTGATAGTGTTTAATGGCCACTTCCACAAGAAGTAAAAAAGGAGAGGTGGAGGATGAATCTAAGATTGGTTGAATGAAACAAGTATGTGGTAGGCTGCCTTTGCTACCAAGGGATCCCATTTTGGACTTAATACACCATGACAAATGACTGTACATAGATAGATCAATCAGACAGTTGGAAATAGCTACCTCATGTTTGGTCAAATGTTCTCAGGGCTGAGAACATGAGTTATGAGAGTCTTTAATATAGAAGCTATGGGAATTTCACTTGTATGAGGATGTAAATTGGTAAGTGGACCAAAGACATAAACAGAGTGAAATAAATATGTTTAAGTAGCACCTAGAGAAGAAATCAGCTAAGGAGACTAAACAGAGATAGCAGAGGTAGCAACTGCAGTCTTGACTACTCTAAATCATCAGATGTTCCATGAAGTGTACAAGAACTGAAAAAGTAAACATAGATCCATAATGATTGGACTGATAAAACATATATTTGCCACCTATCTAGAGCATTCCAAACACCTAGTAAAATTCTAGAAAGTCTGTTATCGAATGACCTGATCAACTTAAATAAACGTAAAACCTAGGTAAGCCATTGGTCCCTAGATCCAAGAACACCAGAAGTCTTTAGTACTTGCATTTTTTTGTCCTGGTTCATCCACTAATTTGAGCCAATCATTTAACGTCTACAAACTGTTTTTCTCCTCTTAATAAAAGAAAAGCTATGGAGTCTGGGATTGTCAGATGACAGCATAGGTTGCTTCCAGCTTTAAAATCTAAAGTCTCCAGAGACCCAAGCAATTCTGAGATGGAAATCTTAAATAGACTCAAGAGCAAATGCTGAAGTAATAATTCCTCTTTCCCAGTGTCACCCTTCCCCCTTCCTCAATGATTACTGATTGGGATTCCCAAAAGTATATAGGAGGCATAGAATACTTCTCTAGTTCCTGTCATGAGTGCAGGTGATTGTCACCCATTCACTCTGAATGGTGCCTGGCATCACATTGGTGGAATGGCATTCATGTGTACCTCACCCAGAAGAGCCTTCCTTCAGTACCTCTGCAGTGGCTCACCAGGCACCTGATACTCCCTTACATCCCAGTGGAATGCCATAAGCTTTCTTCAGGTAGTTATGTTAAATGAATCTGGGTTCTCTGAGGAACTCTGTAAGGTTCAGTACACATTCAAGGGCTCAGTAGGTAAGGCTTTAAAAAAAAAAAAAAAGACTTTTTTTTTTCTCCCTACCAGAATTTTAAAGAAAGAAAAAGGTAACAAGATAAAGAAATATTTACTTTTAAAAAAAACCTAATTACTGTTTTGCAAGGGGCATGTATGTTACACTATATAATCAAGTAAAACTGGTTGAGGGACGGCTCAGGACTTGGATAACCCATGTCTGTCTCTTTTGCTTGATTATTGCAACACCGTGTGCCAGGCACTGTGCTGGTTTCTGGAGTTATATTATTTTTTTAAAAAAATAGACAATTCCTGTAAACCCGCTGCGGATTTTCGTGGCCGCACGCAGGAAACTGCGGTACGCAATATTTCAGAATGGCAGGTGAGTATTTCTTTTTTCTTTCTTTTTTTTTTTTTTGAGACGGAGTTTCACTGTTGTTGCCCAAGCTAGAGTGAAATGGTGCGATCTCGGTTCACCATAACCTCCGCCTCCCGGGTTCAAGCGATTCTCCTGCCTCAGCCGCCCGAGTAGCTCGGATCACAGGACAGGCATGCGCCACCAAGACCGACTAATTTTATATTTTTAGTAGAGACAGGGTTTCTCCATGTTGGTCAGGCTGCTGTCGGGACTACTGACCTCAGGTGATCCGCCCGCCTCGACCTACCAAAGGGCATTACGGGGCATTATAGGCGTGAGCAACAGCGCCCGGCCGCAGGTATTATTTTTTTGGGGGGGTAGGGGCTTTCCGGCAAAAACCAGAAAGCCTGCTAGACAAATTCTTCAAGAGCTGTAATTCTTTAAGGACTAGGCTGGAGGCCTTCGGCTCCGACTAAAACACTCACTGAAAAGCTGCTCTTCCCGGTCACGGCGATCGCACCTAGGACACAGGGAACAGCTAACTTCCGGGTCCCGCCCCCACTGTGACTCCGCCCCTGGGTCCGCCACTCTCCCGGCAGGCGCCGCGCGCGCTCATTGCCTCGCCCCTCAGGCTGTGCCCCGCCTCTTGTGGCGCGGGAGAGATGGCGGAGTTGGATGTTGGGCAGCACTGTCAGGTGGAGCACTGCCGGCAGCGAGGTGATCGGGGAGCCCCCAGCCCGCATCCCCGGCCGCGGGAGACAGGAGCTCCGCTTTGGCTCCCCGGATGGTGGCGGCGGGTGAGGGGAGGCCACAAGGCTGGGCAGAGCCTGAGGAGCGGGTTGGGAGCTTTTCTTCTGGGTCTGCAGTGAGATCTGTTCGTGCGTGTTTTTGTTGGCCGTGAGCCTTTGAAATGACATGGGGTCTCCTTGGAAGGGAGCCATGTAATTCCTGAAAACGTACCTTGCAGTGTTCATTTTGGTTTTCGAGTGTGCTGTGTGCGAGATGTGCACGGAGCCCACTGCTGCGTCGCGTGGCGCACACTTAGTCTGCTGACCGCGGTGATGCGGACGCGTAGGGCTGGTCTGGGGGAGTTCTCCTTTGGCTTTGCCACTGCGACCTGCAGCCAGCCGCTTTCCCAAACTTTTTGTTTACTTACCTGTTACTTAGTTGTCAGAAGGAGTTGGGCGAGATCAACTCTTCCAGCTGGTGTTCTGGTGCAGGTGTGTCCCGCAGAAGGCCCTTCCTTAGCTTATTATTGTTTGAACAAACATTTACAGATCATTGATTTTGGTGCTTGGACCACATAAGGGCGTAAACTACAGTCTTTTACACAGAAGACCGTTCCAATAGAAAGCTGCATTTAGAGAGAATTAATTATATGGCGGTGAGCTCTCCCCATTGCACTGAGAGACCTTGGGATATACCTAGTCCAAGGTAATGTGGCACTGGCTTCAGTATGTCATACACCTGGAAAAGGCAAGTTTTTGAAGCATTAGAACCACACAGACTGCTCAGTCATTGGTACTAGTTTTCACTCCAAGTGTGTGTCAGATGTAATGACACACACTACATAAGGTAGCAAACAGGTTTCATCTCCCATTGCAACTCCAGTCATTGATATCAAGTGCCTGAATCACTGTGTCAAGGACTTTGAGGTTTAGCCCAGTTTCATAGTGATGTCTGCTGTGGATATATGTGATAGGATGAGTGACACAATCCCTGCTAGGTTCTGGTTAGCCCTCTATATATGTATCTTTCACTACTGGCTGTAATCACAGTCCGTGTGATTCAGAGTGACTTTTTTCATATAGAAGCTTAGCCATGTGAGTTTCGACTGTAATTTATGTATATCTGGTATGCCTGATCCCCCACTAGAGAGTCTAATACACATTATATGCCATTCATGATGTGGCTCATTTTCCTTTCTAGCTATATATGTGTTTAGTGTCAATAGCTGAGATGAGGCCAGGCCTATCTGTTTGGGACTAGTGGAAAGCAGTTAAGATTTAGACTATATCAAGTGTATATCCTAAATTTTATCTACCTTCTGGAGGGATTTAAGGATGGTATCAGGTGCTGAGATACTGTCTTGACTTAACTCTTTCCCCTAGATCCTTCTAGTTTGTGTCTAATACTTTATTATCAAAAGTCTCAAAATAGTAAGCATCTCTACCCTGTCACTGCAGTATTGTTCTTTGTTTGTTTGTTTTGTTCTGAGATGGAGTCTGGCTCTGTTGCCCAGGCTAGAGTTCAGTGGCGCAATCTCAGTTCACTGCAGCCTCCACCTCCTGAGTTCAAGTGATTCTCCTACCTCAGCCACCTGAGTAGCTGGGATTTACAGGCATGTACCACCATGCCCAGCTAATTTTTTGTGTGTGTTTTGTTTTAGTAGAGACAGGGTTTCTCTATGTTGGCCAGGCTGGTCTTGAACTCTTGACCTCAGGTGATTCGCCTGCCTCAGCCTCCCAAAGTGCTGGCATTACAGGCATGAGCCACCATGCCCAGCCCCTGGCAATATTGTTCTGAGTTGAGTATACTTAAAAGAAGTTAATAGTTGTACCATTCTTATTAATTATAGTTACTGTATTACTATTCTGATCTTTTACGTATATCTCATTTGGTTTTTGTAATTACCTTGTAAGGTCAGTGTGGCATACAGCACAGATACAGATATAGATATATTGACACGTGCATACACACACATATACATATATACACAGGAAAGATGTGCTCATATGTTTATATCTATTTGTCTCTGTATCTACCTGTCTGTATCTTTCTATTTTTGTTACTCAATGAGAACTTTGGTTTTGTATATGTTTATTTACATACATATATAGAAACACACACATATACTATATATAGGTGTACTATATATTACATCAAATATATACATTTGAAATACCATAAATCTTATAAATGTATATATAAATATAAATATATTTGAATAGTCAAGCTTTGGAGATATATATATATGTTCATACAGGTATATATTAGTACACAGATATATGTATATAAATATATTTATTGGAGATATACACACACACACACACACACACACACACACACACATATCTGCCAAGCTTTACTGTTAAGTAACTTGCCTGGCATTGTTAGATTAGTAAACAGTGGAGTCAGAACTGAATCCCAGGTTTTTAACTGCAAATGCGGAATTTTTGCAGTATACAGTCATCAAAAACAACACCTAGTAAATCTGGGAAACAAAAGAAAAAAGAAAAAGAAAACCACTAGAACTTATTTTTGTCAGATTTAGTAAAGTTACAAGTAACATCTATTAATACCTTCTGTTAATCCAGTTAATTTCTGTCACAGTTACTGAAGTTGTGGTTACTTGTGTTAGAGTGGTTACATAGTAGCTTGCTACACTAGGATGTTAGTCAAAATGGGAAGTTTTTCCATAGAGGTTGTCTTCTTGCTTAAGAAAACTAAATCGAAATCAGATACTGACCAGTACATACATTTACCCTCAATTTTAGATTTTCTTCCATTTGTGTGTGGTGATTGTTCAGGAATATTTTGGTAAGTTAAGTTTTTATGCAGGATTTGGGAGTAACTTTAGTGTTTAATAATATGGAGTTATTTCTGGAAAGTAGAATGGTTTAAAATAATTGTTACTTTAGCCATTGATTATTGATATTCAGTAAAGTAATAGGCTCTGATTACTTCTTTGTATATGTGACTAATTCTTAAACTTCCAAAAGTGGGGTTATATATTTGAATTTTATATTAAAGTTACATTTTAGTCTTTTAATTACAAGGAGAAAATAATATTCATAATATAAGTATTATGGTAAAAAAATCTAGCTATAATTATTACTCTTTAATTAATAAAATAAAAAGAGCCTAACCTATAAATGCCTAAAACGGGAATCACAGCATTTGAGTACATCACATGCCAAGTAAAACCTGGGAATTAACCAAGAATTTTGGAAAATGAGTTTTCCTTACAATTAAACTTTAAAATGTCAAGCATTTAATTTATGAAATAGAGCACTGAAAGAATAAATTCCTTTCAGAATGTAATTCAAAATGATTTCTTGGAAGTAAATAAAAGTAATATATGTTTTTAAATTATTTGGAATTAGAGCACTCTTTGCATTTTACTATTGATGATCTTTTAGAAATAAAAAGAACTGAAAGATTTGTTTATATTTTCGTGTACCCTAAAGCATTCAAAGTCAATGTAATTTAGGGTGGTGAATTGTTTTTACTCATATTGAAGTGGAACATTTGAGTTTTAAAACTTTTGAGACTATAGATGCTCCATCTTTATCTGACATTTCAGTTTTTCCGCATATTCAAAGTTATTAACACATAATGTTATTAAGCATAATGTGTCTTAAGAATACTGAACATTAAAATATCACAAATTACTGCAGTTATCTTTAAGTATGTTATTTAAATAAATGTTTATTGTTATTTTTTAAGCCTTGAACACAGAAGCAGGGAGTCTCATGGTTGTCCTGAGGTATGTTAATATTTTTCCAATCTGATAAAAATGTATTTATATTTACGTACTTTCATTCAGAATTTGATTAGATTTAAAGCCAGTTAGTGTCACAGAGATTAAAGTTTGGCATACTAAACTGATTATGTAAAGAGTCTTTTGCTTCATTTATATTATTTTTCTCTGTTTGAAAGAAAAATTGTTTTACTTGGTATTTGTAAATTTTTATCCCATTTCTTATTCCTCAACATTTCTGTTTAGGTAGCCCACTTACAGCATAGGGCTATATATTTATTTGTTTGTATGTTTTGTTATGTTTCGAGACGAAGTTTCGATCTTGTCGCCCAGGCTGGAGTGCAATGGCAGGATCTCAGCTCACTGCAACCTCTACCTCCTGTGTTCAAGCAATTCTTCTGCCTCAGCCCCCCACGTAGCTGGGCGTACAGGCATGAGCCACCATGCCCAACTAATTTTTGTATTTTTAGTAGAGGTGGGGTTTCACTGTGTTGGCTAGGCTGGTCTTGAGGGAATGTGTTTTTTTTCCAGGTTCATGAGGGGGCGTAGTTTTAAGGGCAAGAACTTTCTAGCGCCATTCCCTCCTTCCATTTCTTTCTATCCGGGAGATTTAAAAGTTTATGTTTAAATTTTGCTGATGCGAGAAGAAACTAAAAGTTAATTACTCCAGCAGAAGTTTAAAGGAATTCTTTTCATTGGCCAAAGGAACTTGGGAAGGTGGGAATTTCTTCTATGATAAATTCCTCTGCTCCTTTACCCACGCTGGATTTCCAAACATCAACACCCCTATTCCAACAAAAGTTAAATTTTCCTGTTCAGAAGGGGGAATGAGGGAATGTGTTCTCTTTCCGGGTCCATGAGAGGGTGTAGTTTTAAGGGCAAAAAGGTCCCAGTGCCATGCCCCCCTCCTATCTCCATCGGGGAGATTTAACCATTTATGTTTCAATTTCCCCTGCACGGGAAGAAACTAAAAGTCAATCACTCCAGTAGAGGTTTAAAGGAACATCTTTCATTGGCCAAAGGAACTTGGGAAGGTGGGAATTTCTCCCAGGATAAATTTCCTGCTTCTTCATCCACACCGGATTTCCAACTGTCTGAAATCCCCTCCCACATGGTGGGAGCTCCTCCTGGGATTTCCCCTCTGGAATCGTTTTTCACACTCTTCATGGAAGTCTTTCTCTTCTTCTCCTTTCCTTCTCTTTTCTCTACCTAAATAAAAACACCTTTCTGCAACACTTCTTGGGTCCAATATTTACTTTTACAAGCATATGGCGCACCTGCAGTGGTCCCAGTGCTTATTCCTTAAAAGGTTGAAGGCCAAGAACCCACAGCCTTCTCCTAGGGGAGCTGTGCCTCGCCAACACCCAAAAAAACACCCGGTTACAGTCTCAAACTCCTGACCTTGGGTGATCCACCTGCCTCGGCCTCCCAAAGTGCTGGGATTACAGGTGTGAGCCACCACTCCTGGCCAAGGCTATCTATTTATCAATATACACTAAAGTGAATGTTCTCCTTATATATTCCCTCCAGTTTACTGTGTCCTTTACTGTTGTGTTCATTTTCATTGATGCCTGCTGACAGGATCTGTGGTAGTAAATCATTCTGGTTCAGTCAGCCTAAGACCACCAGGAACAAATCTATAGTCTAATAAAATTCCTACCCTATTTTGCACAAATCATAATTTAAGAAAGATCTGGCAGATAGAAGTCAAAATATTACCCCTATTACTGGTAAAGATAAGTTGAATGATAAAGCTAAGCATAGAGCCAAATGGGTTTACATGGAAAATCCAGAATTAAGCAGACTTGCCCAGCAGTCATGGCAGTATTGGATCAGGTTAGGCTTTCTCCCTGAAGGCAGTTCAGTTCCAAGAGGAAGAGAGAAAGCTAAGTCCAGCATGTCCAATGTGCTCTACACTTTTCAGTGGACATTTATTCCTGCCCATCATTTACCAAGTGCTTTACCAAGAATTTTCACATCTGTTCTCTCAGTTATAGAAAGTTAAAGTTGCATGAGGTTCTGTTGAAATCTGATTCTTTCAAGTGAAAACAATCAGTCAAAATCGGACTCTTTGAAGTTTACGTGATCTATTTGTGGAACATTAAAATTACCTAGCATGTTGATTTTGTACAGCATTAATTGGAGGAAATATTTAGTCATACAATAAAACTTACTGATGTCTCTTATAGTTTTTAAATCTATCCTGTGTTTTCTTTTTTCTTAGGATATAATGTGATTTCTCTGAATGTCTCTCAGATAATTAGATCTCATTAATTAAATACTGAAATATCATTAGACCATTGCAACAAGTTCAAAAAGATACTTAATTCCAACAAGATGTGACTATTATTTATAAAAAGGAATTCACTTTGGTTGTAGTTTTCAAGCAATTATTTCCCTAAGTTTATTCATCTTTAGAAACCTGGTTTCTTAATGCCCAGATAACCTGACTGATCTAGATCTTTTTTTTTTTTAAGTCTTTCAAAATCTTTTCTTCCTGTAATGGAGTATTTGCTGGTAATAAGAATATAAAATAAGGCATAGAGAATAATATATGATTATGAAAATTGTCTTTAACCTTTTATCTCATGAATAAATAAGTAATTTTTAAGTGTTTTATTCTCTGAGTTAAGTGTTTCATCCCCTAAAATTAGAGTGGAAAGTAGGTTGACTTGCCATTTGAGGGTTGATGAGATAATTACCTGAGCATGTTATAGGGGCATCTTTGTATGAGACTGTTACAAAGCAGGTTAATATCGTAGAGAGTAATTAAATAGTCATTTTAACTTGACTTAGAAGATAAATATACCACAGTAGGAAAATTATGAAAATGTAGAACAGTCAGCATAGTAATCATTTGTCACACAAAATATTTGTTATAATCCTTATGTGAGAGTAAGTAACTTGCTCTAATAAATTTAAGCAAAAATAATATGAATGCTGCCTTCTAGAATGGACATATTGATTTGGTTTTGGTCTGAAATGTAATACATTTCCTCCTTTTTGCATTTTCAGGTGACTGTAATCAGTGAGAGACTAAAGACAGATCAACATACATCTTACCCGTGCTCATTCAAAGACTGTGCTGAAAGAGAACTTGTGGCAGTTATATGTCCTTATTGTGAGAAGAATTTTTGCCTGAGGTAATTGCTTAACTGTTCACACTGTGTATATCTGTTTAAGTCATATACAAATACATGAACTAGTGTCACTTTTCTGTTGCTCATAGACACCGTCATCAGTCAGATCATGAGTGTGAAAAACTGGAAATCCCGAAGCCTCGAATGGCTGCCACTCAGAAACTTGTTAAAGACATTATTGGTAAATATCTAGAAAGCCCATTTTTTTTTTTTTGCTTTTCCTAGTTCCAGAGCTCCTGCTTTTTATGTCTGCTTTTCAGTTATGGGAGGCATCATTAATAGCCCCAGTGGTATTCGTATTAACTTGTATTTTGATGATATTCTTGTGACAGTATTTCTTACAAGGTCTACCTGACCAATGAAAATGTGAAAATTATTTGGAAGTACTCCACCATAAATATTTATCTCTTTTGCTGAGCCACCTAGATTAGCTAGTTAACCATCCAGGCTAGAAGTGGTATTCATGAGATTGAAGTAATCAGTTGCTTTCTCTATAGACTAAACTCTAAGCCTAATCAGCTGTGCTGTGAATGCTGCTGCTAATAAGAGATACCAGGAAAGAATGTATCTGTGATGTAAATCATTCTCTCTGTTGGTATGTTAGCTCAGAATTTTTATCCTATATTAAGGATAGTACCTTTATTAAAATCTTGCATAACCAATTCTTAAGGTTGTCTGTAGAAGCATTAATGACTGCTTTAGGTTAACTAGGCTTAAGTTGGAAAGAAGCACATTTTAGTGAATTTTTTGATGTGGAGATTGCTTGGATCAATCTCAATGATATTTTTCCATTGACCATGTAAATATAATACCTGTACAATGAATGTGGTCTCTGTATATCTCTCTTGTGTGTAATATTTTTTTCTTTTTGAGACCGAGTCTCATTCTGTCACCCAGTCTGGAGTGCAGTGGCACAATCTTGGCTCACTGCAACCTCCACCTTCCAAGCTCAAGCAATTTTCTGTCTCAGCCTCCCCAGTAGCTGGGATTACAAGTACCCACCACCAAGCCTGGTAATTTTTTGTATTTTTAGTATAGACAGGATTTCACCATCCTGGCCAGGCTGGTCTTGAACTGCTGACCTTGTGATCCACCCACCTCAGCCTCCCAAAGTTTTGGAATTACAGGTGTGAGCCACTGCGCCCGGCCGTGTGTAATTTATATATGTTTCAGGGTCATAATTAATAAATGCTTTATAATAAAACTCTACTTGTAATGTGAAAGTTTTATGTGATTACATGCTTACACTTATTTCTTAGATTCCAAGACAGGAGAAACAGCAAATAAACGACGGAAAGGTGCCAAAAGTAGTGAAACAGCTGCAAAGGTTGCATTGATGAAATTAAAGATGCATGCTGATGGCGATAAGTCATTGCCACAGGTTAGTCTTAGAGATTTTTAAAAACACATAAACTTCAAATATAGTTGAAGTCCTCTTTTTATTCCTCCTTCCCATCAATTAACAACTAACCTGAACCTGGTATGTATCATTTTTGATATTGCATGGTATATGTCTGCATAAATAATACATAGTTTTGTGAGTTTTTTCACTTTACAGATATGGCAGTGAACCATATATATCCTTCTTCTAGTTGATTTTTTTTTCCCCAGTTGGCATGTGCTGTTAACATTTATCCATGCTGAGACATTTAGTCTTGCTCATTTGTTTTGATAGCTGCACATTATTCCATAGTATTAATATACCCCAATTTATTCTCTTAATAAACAAAATTCAGATTTTTTCATTTTTTTGCTATTATAAACTGTCTATGGTGACCATCCTTGTGTATATGTAGAAGAATTTCTCTAGGACTATTCCTTTAGAACTTCACAATATCAATTATTTTATATAACAACCCGATATATATACATACCTTAACACAGTTTAGTTGAGTGGTACTTACCGTTAATATGTGTTATATATTATGATATTTTTATTTTCTATTTTAAAGACTGTTAGTCAAACCTGTTAGGTTGATTTTCAACCCTTGATGGATTGAGACTACCAGTTTAAAAAATGCTGCTTTAGGGAATATACCTAGAAATAGAAAACCTGGTTTATGGACTTTGCTGATCTTCAGCTTTACTGCATATGATCAGCTTCCTGTTGTCAGTGGTTGTACTTATATGTGTCTTTCTAGCAGTGCTTTCAACCATGTCTATTTTTGATCATTTATTCCTTCATAAAAATTTTAGGATCACTTTGCTGTGTACTATGAAATTATGATTTTGATAGAAATAATGCTGAATTTTAGATTAGAGACAGTTGACATCTTTAGAGTTTGACTCTTCTCATCTATGTCTGTTGCATATCTTTCCAACTTTCTTTCTTTTATGTGTAATTATAGAAGTAAGTTTTTATAATGCTTACCATGAGTATTTACATGCCTTTTCTTAGTTTTATTCTTAGGCTTGTTATAATTTTTGCTGTCATTATAAATAATACCTTTTTTAAAACATCACATTTTCGCCAGGCATGGTGGCTCATGCTTGTAAGCCCAGCACTTTGGGAGGCCGAGGCAGGCAGATCACGAGGTCAGGAGATTGAGACTATCCTGACCAACATGGTGAAACCCCATCTTTACTAAAAATCCAAAACTTGGCTGGGTGTGGTGGTGCATGCCTGTAGTTCCAGCCACTTGCAAGGCTGAGGCACAAGAATCACTTGAACCCAGGTGATTACAGTGAGTGGAGGTTGCAGTGAGCCAAGATCATGCCATTGCACTCCAGCCTGGTGACAGAGTGAGACTCAGTCTCAAAAAAATAGAAAATTACATTTTCCTAATTATTGTTGGTTGATGTTATATGTCCTTCTATTCAGCAAATAAATTCCTAATAGTTCCCATATACTGTAGATTTTCTGGGCTATTTTCTGTGTAGTCATATCTTCTGCAAATACGAATTTTTGTGGATTTTTTTCTGCAGATTTTTTTCTTCTTTTCTTTATATTATCATTGTTTGTCTTAATGTTGAGATCTTCAGAACAATGTTGAATAATATGGGCAATAGAAGAAATCTTCATCATGTTTCTGACTTTAATGCAAATGTGTCTAAAGTTTCATCAAGTATTAGATATACTGTAAAAATGTGTAAGTAGCCTTTTTCATGATACATTTCTTTCTATTCCTAGTTTGCTAGGAATTTATATTATGAATAGATATTAAACTTTACTGTAAATTTTTTTCTTACATCAAGTAAGATTGTTTTTTCATCATCAATGCAATAACTTTTATTAATCAGTTTTTCTGTCATTAGGTCATCAAATATTCCAGGATAAATCACTTGACTCTGGCATATAATTCTTTAAAATGCACTGAGAAATTGATTTGCTAACATCCTCTTTAGTGTTAGTGACATTTATAGCAAGATTATGCTCAAAAATTAGTTGAGTAGCTTTCCCTCTTCTATTCTTTGAGGTAGTCGTAAAGGGTGGGAATTATTTGTTCTCGAAGGTTTGATAACACTTAGTTGTAATTCTTCAAGAATTTCTAATACCACTCCAATATGTTACATCTTGGTTTATCTGGAAAATGTATTTCTTCTGAAGTCAATTTTGGTAAATATTTTTCCAAAATATTATTTGATGTAGATTTTTCAGTTTATTGTTATCAAATTGTTCCAGTTATTCTTGTTATACTTCAGAATCTCTATGTGCCTTTTGTCATTCTACTTCTTTCTTAATATTTTTCATTTGTACATTTCCCTTTTCCCTTTTCCCCTTTAGACAAAAAAGTTAGAAGTTTATCCTTATTTTTTCTTAGTGTTTTCAAATAACCATGATTTGGATTTAAAGACTTCTATGTTTTGTTTTCTGTTTCACTAATTTTTGCTTTTCTGTTATTTCCTTCTGCTTTGTTTATATTTTTCTCTAGTGTCCTTTTTCCAGCCTTTCCCATAGAATGGTAATGTATTTATTTTTAATATACTTGTTTAGTTGTAAGAGTATACTTGTTTGGTGCCTTTATTTTGATACCATTTCAAACATAGGCAAGTTACAAACATAGTACAAGTAACTTTTCCATATCCTTTACCCAAATGTACCAATTATTTACATTTTGCCCTGTTTGCTTTATTGTCTACTATCTTTCTCTGCCTATATGTACTATATATGTATATGTGTGTGCTTAATTTTTGGTCCACTTGATTTATCAGTTTCTCAGATAGGTTAAAATCTCCCACTATGGATGTGGTTTTGTTAATTTTTTTATATAACTCTAATGGTTTCTAGAGTTATATATTATCAAGTGCATAGAATTTCTTGATTGTTATATGTCCTTTATAAATTTTGCCTTTAATAACATTTTGAATTATAATATTGTTTCACCAGCTTTCTTTTGGTGAATATTTAACAAGTATGAAACTTTTTCATCCCTTTATATTTCAACTTTTTTTGTTATTTTGTTTTAGGATGTCTCTTGTAAGCAGCATATAGCTGGACTTTGTTATTTTTTAAACCAGTTTGATAGTGTCTCTCTTTTGTAGGTGAGTTGAATCCTTTCTTGTTTATTGTGGCCATTGGTGTATTTGAACATATTTCTTCCATCATATTTTTTCTGCTCATCACCCTTTTTCTTTGACTCTTCCTCTTTCCTTTTGTATTGATTGAATTTGTTCTGATGGCTTTGAAACCATTGATTACAATTTTTTATTTAAATGACTACCCCTGATATTTTCCTTTTTTGAAATTTTATTTTATATTTTTAAAATTGCAAAGATAGTACAAGCTTTTAAAAAGTGTAACTATCAAAAGATACATATGGAGAAAAAACATACACTCTCCTATGTCTCTCATCCATTTTCATCCCACTAAAGCAGCAGTTCTTAACTGAGAGCAGTTTTGCCCCCCAAGGGGACATTCAGCAATTCTGGATACATTTTTGGTTGTCACAGTTGGGAATGGGGTGCTCCTGGTATTTAGTTGGTAGAGGCCAGATATGCTGTTAAATTCATACACTGTAGAAGACAAGGCTGACAACAGAGAATTTCTTGGCCTAAAATGTAAATGGTGACCAAGTTGAGAAGACCTGCCCTAAAGTATTCAGTAATACTTATATTACTTTGCAATTCTTCTGTTACTTAAAACATAGCAGTAAAAACTTCTACAAGACTTACTCTGAGACACTCTTCTAACACATTTCATCCTTGCAACAAGCTTATAAGGTATGTACTTTCACAAAAAGAGCAACTTTTTATTAACGTAGCTAGTAGGTGGAGAACTATGAATTGAAACTAGGCAGTCTGGTTTCACAAACCATCTTCTTCACACACTTAACAATATATCTATCATAAAGCATTCTATACGTTTGTAGATAAAAGATTTTCCTATATTAATGTTTGTGTGTATATAAATATAGATATACTAGCAGTATATGTGTGTCTATCTGTTTATACATACTTATATGTATAATATATATATGTGTAGTATATACACATATGTTTAAGTGTGTATTATATGTGTGTGTATCATTTTACATCAACACACTTAAAAAAAAATACTTTCTATATACTAAGCCCTGAGAGTACAGCAGTGAAAAACAGGGTCCCTGCCCTTATGAACCCAGAGTTCCTGGAATTTATATGCCACTAGGCTGAGACAGATATTAAATATAATAGTTCATGTAGTGATTAGGGCTGTAAATAAAACTAAAACAGGTTTTGAGTAGATGACATATCCTTCTCTCTTTATATCCTACTCTGATTAATGCCTAGTAGAAATTCCCTCAAGTGAGTTCGTGTGACTCTAAATCATTTTCTTTGCAAACTGCATCCTTTTCTGTGGCGTGGGTATACTGTGGCTTATTTTGTCATTTTTTCTATTAATGAGCATTCACTTTGTTTCCAGTTTGGGCTACTGTGCTAATTAGCCTATGTGGTTCCTTTTCTTTCTGTGAGATAAATTCCCAAGAACATGTTTGCTGTGTCAAAGGGTATGCATATTTTAAATTTTAATAAAAATTGCCAAACAACTTTACCAAGAAATTGAAACAATTCACATTTCTAATCAAACTTCATTGACTGATTGCTATACTAAGCATTGTTTTGTGGCTCTAGGTGTTTAATCACCTTTAGTACTTACAAATCTTCTGAGATATATTTTTATTCTAATTTTACAGATAAGTAATCTGAAGTTAAGTATTTTTGAGAGCGCTAACTTGGTAAGAGCCTGCCATTCTAACCAGTTCAACATACTGCCTCTCGTGGCCAAACATGAGAGTACCCTTTTCCTTTATGGTTTCCAGTAGCTATTAGCATTCTTTTTAATATTTTACAGTCTGCTGGCTATAAAAAGATATTTCATAAATGCTTTAATTTGTATTTCCCTGACTACTGTTCAGGTTGGATAACGTTAATATGTTTTTTGGGCATTTGGAATTGCTCTTCTCTAAATTGTTAATATGTATCCTTTGATCATTTTTCTTTTGGGATATTCGACTTTTTATTTTGTTTGGTCAACTTATAGGAGCTCTTAGACTATAAAGGATATTAATCCTTTATAATCGTTCTTCTTTATAAACTTTTTCAAATCTATCAATGTATTGATTTTACATATATTTCTTATTGACATATCAATATTTTACCTTTACATTTTCCAAGTTCTGTCTTTCCTTTCATTCCTGTTATTGTTTTCCTTTGGGTTTTGTGTGTTTTTGTTTTGTTTTGCATTAGCCTTTTTTTTTTTTTTTTTTTTTTTTTTTTTTTTTTTTTTTTTTTTTTTTTTTTTTTTTTTGAGACGGAGTTTCGCTCTTGTTGCCCAGTCTGGAGTGCAATGGTGCAACCTCAGCTCACTGCATCCTCTGCCTCCCGGGTTCAAGTGATTCTTCTGTCTCAGCCTCCTGAGTAGCTGGAATTACAGGTTTGTGGTACCACTCCATCTAATTTTTGTATTTTTAGTAGAGACGAGGTTTCACCATGTTGGTCAGGCTGGTCTCAAACTCCCGACCTCAGGTGACCCGCCCACCTCAGCCTCCCAAAGTGTTGGGATTGCGGGCGCAAGCCACTGCATCCAGCTTGTTTTGCATTAGTCTTCAACCCACCTGGTTTTTTTGTTAGCATGTGACATTAGCTAAGGGCTTAATTTTATTTTCTTCTAGTTGTTTAGGTAGTTTTGCCATCACTGATTAATAAATTATTAATGTTTTATTGGATCGAAATACCAAAATATTATGTTCATGAAAAGCTGAACATTTTATTTTCTGCATATGCGTTTATTTCTTAATTTTCTATTCTAGTCTACTCATTTATTTTTTATTCATAAGTTAATACCAAATTGATTTGGAACAATAGCTTTATAGAATGTTATATATCTGATCATGCAAGTCCCATCTATACTTTTCCATTTTTTCTTAGTACTTTTATTAGCATTTATTCATCCATCTGAATGTTCAGATTTTGAAAAATACCACTCTTAGGATTTCTAGGTTATCATAATGGGGCAGGGTTGTGAATAGTAGCCTTCAACATAGCCTGTTAAAGAATTTAGACTCTTTAAAAGCAAAACTGTGGAAACTGAGAATATGACTATAAAAAGCAACACTTAACAGCATAATCTTAGACAGAAATGTGGGTTCGTACATCCCCTCATGTCTCCCACAGGATTTGATAAGTGAACACTGCCTGGAGGAAATGAGGATTTGATCATTTGCTTGAAGGCCGCTTTGCCATTCTCCTGGGGATATTGTACCATCTTGGCCTCCTTTTTTATGTCCTGAGGCTTCCAGCCCCTTTCCTGCTCATAAGATTCCAGTAATTGATGCAAAATATCCTTTATGAATACCTGAGTGGCTTCTATGAAGTTAGGTGAAGTACAGTTCAAATTCCCACCAGTATCTACAAGCAAGTCTAGGCTTTTGACCTGACTCAGAACCATTCCTGAAGGATTCACATTGGATTTGCTTTGTACGCTATACATTAATTTTGGAAGAAATGACATTTTTATGACATTGTCTTTCTATAAGGACCTTGTATGTCTTTATTTATTCAGATGTTTTATTGCCTTCTGTAACCTTTTTTTTTGAGACAGAGTTTTGTTCTTGTTGCCCAGGCTGGGGTGCGATGGTGCAATTTTGGCTCATTGCAACCTCCATTTCCCAGGTTCAAGTGGTTCTCCTGCCTCAGCCTCCCAAGTAGCTGGGATTATAGGCATGTGCCACCAACCCTGGCTAATTTTGTGTTTTTGGTAGAGTTGGGGTTTCTCCATATTGGTCAGGCTAGTCTCGAACTCCGACCTCAGATGATCCACCCACCTCAGCCTCTCAAAGTGCTGGGATTACAAGCGTGAGCCACTGTGCCTAGCCCTCCTTCTGTAACATTTTATGTTTTTCTTCTTTTAGGTTGTATTCCATATTTTCATTGCTACTTATTTTATGGGTTTTGTTTAGATTAGAAACAGAATATTTTCCTCTCTTCTATTGCCAAGTACTTATTGCTAATAAAGAGAAAAAAATCTTGAATTCTGTATACTCGTATTATTCAGCTACATCACCAAAATCTTCTATTAATTTTAGAAGTTTTTTCTATTAGTGTTTTCCATTTTCTAGTTAAAAATGATACCTCATTAACAAATAAGAATAGCTCTAACTTTTTCAATAATTATACTCATTATTTCATTTTTCATGCTACATTACCTATAATCTCCAGTATAATATCCTAAAATGATAATGGTGATAACAACTATGTGCTCACATTCTTTATGTATATAATTAAATAGCCTTTTTTCCTCAAATTCTAAAGTCAGTTGGTATTATATCCTCCTGAATACGAGCTTGAAATGCTTCATCCAGTTGACTATCTCCTATCCCATCATCTTACTTTAACATATAAAAATTAATTTTAAATTAATAGCTATTTAAATTTACCAATACGTCTTTGTTTTTTGTTTGCTTGTTTGTTTAGTTTCTCTTTCATTGGGGCTCACTTTTATTTTGGCTAAAGTACATTCTTTAGCAGTTCATTCAATAAAGGTCTCTGGTAATAAAATTACTCTATTAGTCTTTTTTGTTTGTTTGTTTGAACATGACCTTATTTTGCCCTTACTTTTAGCTGGATTGTCTATTGAACTTTCTCAACTCATTTAATATACTTTGTCTTCTATTATTGCAGAAATATCTGTGTCAGTCTTACTCTATGAATAATCTATCTTTTTTGGTAGCTTTTAAGATTTCTTGTGATATTTTCCAATTTTTGTGAAATGCTTCTGTGTGTGAATTTATTTCAATTATTCAGTTTGACACATTTTAAATTTTGATTTTTTGGAAAATTGTACTCATTTTCTCTCTAAATAGTGCTACTTTACCACTTCTTCTTTTCTGAATCTCTTGTTGACATATTTTGGGAATCTGTAATTGTTTTTGCTTTGAGACAGAATCTTACTCTTTCACCCAGGCTGGTGTGCAGTGGCGCAATCTTGACTCACTGCAGCCTCCACTTCCCGAGTTCAAGCAATTCTCGTGCCTCAGCCTCCTAAGTAGCTGGTACTACAGGTGCGTGCCAGCACACCAGCTAATTTTTGTATTTTTAGTAGAGACAGAGTTTTGCCATGTTTGTGAGGCTGGCCTCAATCTCCCGACCTCAAGTGATCTGTCTGCCTCAGCCTCCCAAAGTGCTGGGATTACAGGTGTGATCCACTGCACCCAACCTATAATTGTTTCTCTCTTTGTATCTCTTTATGCAGTGTTCTGGATGACTTCCTTGTATCCATCTTATAATAAATTAAGGCTTTTTATTGAGGATTATAGAAACTTATCTATATTAAACTTTGAGTGTTTTACTCCAGAAGCTATATTTTAAGCTGGATCTTCATGTATTTTCTTGTTTTATTTGTGCCTGCTTTGACTTTATAACTGTTTGTTCCTTTTTATGGATATTATCACTTTTTTAATCTAATTGTACATCCTAAATACCTTATTTTAATGTCTTTTTAAAGTTCAGCTGTCTTCATTTTCCCATAGTCAGTTAACCTTTAGTTTATTTTGAAATTTCAGTTACTGAATTTGACATGTTCATCTTGAATAGGAGGTTCTTCCTATATCTCTCCTTCCCCTCACTCACAGATCCCTGTCTAGTAATTTTGTACTTAAGTCAGCATTCAGCAGTAACTTCTTTAGCTGCCCTTCCTGGAGCACAGGTCCCTCACACTCCTCTGCTTCCAAGTAGGGAGCCTGACCCAGAAGTTTATACTTATCTCCCTGTGGTACTGTTATTTCCCACTTACCTTAAGCTGAAGTTACCTCTTCCTCTTCTGGAGCCCTGAAAGCCTGTGGCTCACCCAGACTATCACTTTGAACCTCATACATATTTTTCTTTCTTTCTTTTTTTTTTTTTTAAGATAAGGCTGTATCTTTTAAATTTTCTCTTTCTCTATCTTCTTGCTACTTTGTTTTTGGAGCAGGGACTGTTTGATTACAGAGGTGGCTCACAGTTTGAATTTCCAGTGGTTTCTTGTTTTTTCTTTTAATACTTCTTACCTATAATAACAAACACCCATGCCTTAAGGCTGAGATGGGAATTGTGTTGAATTTATTATTTCTCAGAATAATTATCCTCTTTCCCCCACAAGTTAGAGATGCTCCAGTTATGCCAAAATTTTTGTTGTAGCAAGAATTGATCTGTAAAGCCAGCACTTTTAAAAAGCAGTTTTTAGGAATCAGTGAAGATCAAAGGACAAACCTTTTGCTCCTATTCATTCTTGCCTGCCTTTTTTTTGTTTTGATTTGTTTTGTTGAAATAGGATCTTACTCTGTTGCCCTGGCTATAGTGCAGTGGAATGTTCACCACTTACTGCAGCCTCAACCTTCTCGGGCTCAAGTGATCCTCCCGCCTCAGCCTCCAAAGTAGCTGGGACTACTGGCACACACCACCCTACTCAGCTAATATTTTTGTACTTTTTGTAGAGATGGAGTTTCACCATGTTGCCCAGGATGGTCTTAAACCCCTGGGCTCAAGTAGTTTGCCTGCCTTGACTTCCCAAAGTGCTCAGATTACAGGCATGAGCTGTTATGCTCAGCCATCCATTTGTTAATTAGGCAATAAAATACAATGTAAGGAGAGGGCAGATAGGATATAGAATACCAGAGAAATCCTTTTCAAATTCCTTCTTTTGTTGATAAGGTACTTGGGGTTTGAGGGTTTTTTTCTATCTTTTTTTTTTTTTGACGTTTCCTTGTTCTGAAAAGTCCTTCTGTCCCAATGTATAGTGAGGTATTTCACACAAAAAGAAATGTTATCTGTGTTAAAAATCTTTGAATTGTAAGTGATAAAAACTCAATTCCAACCAGGACAATCAAAACAAACTTTTTCCCTGATATAATGGGGAATAATGAATTGATCTGGTCTTGGGAGATGACCAAATTCAGGGACTCAGATTATGTCAAGTTTATGTTTTTTTGTTATTTCTCTTTCTACACTGACCTCATATTTTCCCATTTGAGGAAACTTTTTCCATATTGGTTCAGGAATGGCTATGGGTAACAGGGTTCACTGTAGGCAACTCCAGGTTTAATTTGATGAAACTTAAACACATTAAGGAGAGGCCGGATGTGGTGGCTCATGCCGGTAATCCCAGAACTTTGGGAGGCCTAGGTAGGCAGATCACCTGAGGTCAGGAGTTTAAGACCAGCCTGATCAACATGGTGAAACCCTGTCTCTGCTAAAAATACAAAACTTAGCCGGACATGGTGGCGCATGCCTGTAATCCCGGCTTGGAATGCTGAGGCAAGAGAATCACTGGAACCCAGGAGGCAGAGAATTACAGTGAGCCCAGATTGTACCATTGCACTCCAGTCATGGCAAGAAGAGTGAAACACCATCTCAAAAAAAAAAAAAATTAAGGAGAATGCTGTTTGTCTCCTAAGCTGTTGAACGTAAAATCTCAGAAACAGACCTGATTAGCCTTACTTAGGCCCCATGCCTGTCTTTGCACAGATCACCCTGGCGAGGGTCTTGGTCCCATGCCCATGCATTTATGTGTATTTTTGGCTACTGTGATTGATATTCCAAACAGTAGATACATTGTTAGAGGGTAATTCTGCTCTGAACAGAAGAAGAGCAGAAAGGCTGGCACCAGACAAAAACTGATGTCTATTTTGTCTATGTAATGGTTGTTTTAACTTTTTCTTTTTACAGACAGAAAGAATTTACTTTCAGGTTTTCTTACCTAAAGGGAGCAAAGAGAAGAGCAAACCCATGTTCTTTTGCCACCGATGGAGCATTGGAAAGGCCATAGACTTTGCTGCTTCTCTAGCCAGTCTTAAAAATGACAATAACAAATTAACAGCTAAGGTAACATCTCGTTATGACAATATTTCCATAAAGGTTTTATGATGCTCCATTCAAGCATGTTTATTTGTTAAAGTATGACTTACTTCCCTCTTCACAGAAATTAAGGCTGTGTCACATTACTTCAGGAGAAGCCTTACCTTTGGATCATGCTTTGGAAACCTGGATTGCTAAGGAGGATTGTCCTTTATATAATGGTGGAAATATAATCTTGGAATATCTTAATGATGAAGAACAATTTTGTAAAAATGTTGAATCTTACTTGGAATAATTATTCAAGTATTCAAGTCAGAAATCACAAGGAAAATTCTATTACATGTTTAAGCCCATTTCTTTTACTACAAATACTATTTTTGTAATTTTTGTAAGTTGCCTTTTAACTTATCTCCCGCTTACGTCACATTTTGGTTATGAGTTTTCTATTAAATTAGAGTGTTTTGATCTTAAGTTTAACTCAATTATTAGCAAATTCTTCTATTTAATTAGCTTTCATTAGGTTCTGATGTAATGACAACAGCAAAGATGTGTTTCCCAGTGAGTGATGTTTCCTGTTGACTGACTCTGGCACCACTCTGTGTCATCTTCTCTCCACGATCAAAGGTAAAGGAAGGGCCCTCTTTTGGGACATTGTCATTGTTTTAGCAGAGAGAGAAACAGATGAAATGCACTTCAGTTTTCTCTTAAAAGATGCATGTATCATATTTGTTTTAAGCAAGTCATGTGGCCAAGCCTAGCATCATGGAGCCGGAAAGTATAGCCTGCTCTCTATCTACATCATGATGTATAAATTCATACATGTACATGAATTATAGAAACTTAGAGGTCATCTTTATTCAGTCTTACAATTTTTACATGAAGAATCTTAGGCCTAGGAGGAGAAAATGATTTTTTTTCTACTACCTGACTAGATTGGCAGATATTTCTGATAAAGACCCACCTCTAGTGAGATTCTTTTTTGTTTGTGGGACTGTATTATATGAGAGGGAAGATGGGGTAGTTCAACTTCATTATATACCAAAGCAAAACCTGTGCCAAACGATGACTACATTTTACCAACAAATTTAGATGAGTGTTCTTGATTAATGTTTACTTTCTATACCCCCAAAACTACTACTATATAGACAGAATAGAAATTATTTCTATTGTCCTTTTTCTTTCTTTTTTTTTTTTTGAGATGGAGTCTTGCTCTGTCACCAGACTGGAGTGCAGTGGCACAATCTCGGCTCACTGCAACCTCCGCCTCCCAGGTTCAAGCGATTCCCCTGCCTCAGCCTCCCGAGTAGCTGGGACTACAAGCATGCACCACCAGGCCCAGCTAATTTTTATTTATATTTTAGTAGAGATGGGGTTTCACTATGTTGGCCAGGATGGTCTCGATCTCCTGACCTCATGATTTACCCACCTCAGCCTCCCAAAGCCTTTTTCTTTTTTCTGCTCTAATTGTCATGAACATATGTAGTAGCTGTAGGGTTACTTAAAAAGAATCAACTTGGAATGCTCATTTGGTTTCTTTTCTTTCTAATTCTACATATTATTTTTATGTGAGGAATGGAGATAATTTCCAACTTTTATTGTGTGCTTATACTTTCATTCATTAGCATAGTTATTTGAGTTCCCACTAAATGTAGGGATTTGTCTCTAAAGGCCATGATTAACACAATGAAGATATTTCAACATCCCTACATTTAGTGGGAACTCAAATAAAAGGTATACCTTGGAACTACTTTGGGTTCAGTTTCAGACTACTATATAAAGCAAATATTGTATATTGAGTCAGACAGATTTATTTTGTTTCCTAGAGCATATAAAATTATGTTTACACTATACTATAAACTATTTAGTGTGCAATAGCATTATGTCTAAAAAAAGTGTATACCTTAAATTAAAAAATACTTTATTGCTAAAAAATACTAAGAATCATCTGAGCCTTCAACATTTTGTAATGTTTTTGCTGATGGGGGATCTTGTCTAATTTCAACAGCTATTGATTGATTGGGGTGGTAGTTACAGAAGGTTGGGGTGCCTATGACAACTTCTTAAGGAAGACCACAATGAAGTTTGCCACGTCGATTGACTCTTCCTTTCATGAAAGACTTCTGTGTAGCATGCAGTGCTTTTGATAGCATTTTTTCCTGAGTAGAACTTCTTTCAAAGTTGAAGTCAATCCTCTTAAACACTGCCACAGCCTTATCAACTAAGGTTATGGAATATCTAAATCTTTTGTTACCATTTCAACAATGTTCATAGCATCTTCACCAGGAGGAGATTCCCTCTTAAGTAACCACTGTTTGTTCATCCATAAGAAGCAACACGTCATCCATTCACCTTTTGTTAAGAGATTGCAGCAATTCAATCACATCATCAAGCTCTACTTCTCCTTTTTGTTCTTTTGCCATTTCCACCACAAGTATAAGATCACTAATTGCAGATCACAATAACAGATGTAACAATAATGAAAAAGTTTGAAATATTGAGAGGATCACTAGACTGTGACACAGATACACAGAGTAAATGCATGTTATTAGAAAAATGGCTCTGATAGGCTAGGTGTGGTGGCTCACAGCTATAATCCCAGGACTTTGGGAGGCCAAGGCAGGTGGATCCCTTGAGGTCAGGAGCTCAAAACTAGCCTGGCCAACATGGTGAAACTCCATCTACTAAAACTACAAAAATTAGCCAGGCGTAGTGGCAGATGCCTGTAATCCCAGCTACTGGAGAGGCTGAGGCAGGAGAATTGGTTGAACCCAGGAGGCAGAGGTTGCAGTGAGCTGAGATCGTGCCACTGTACTCCAGCATAGAAAACACTGGATTAAATTTAATTGGATGCACAATAAAATGGAGCACCATAAAATGTGCTATGCTTGCACTTATAATAAAAAGTAGTGTAACAGGTGCTAATTTAGTAGATAAGTATGGCTATGTTCCAATAACTCTTTTATCAGAAAGAATTATACTTAAATATATTCCCAGATACCAATAAGTTTTAATGTAAACTAATACCATAATGTTTAATTACTTGCACATAGTAGAAGATCAGCACATGGTCATGCAGTTGACTAAAACTATGCCGTAAAAATAATAACTGGAAGTTGAGAAGTGGCAAAGTAAAGTTGAAAGGAATTGAGTTAAGCCTAAGGAGACTGAAGTCCTATCAATGATTAGGTAGAAAAGAAACAAAGAGCCAGGCATGGTGGCTCAGGCCTGAATCTCAGCACTTTGGGAGGCGGAGGAAGGTGGATCACGAGGTCAGGAGATCACAATCATCCTGACTAACACAGTGAAACCCTGTCTCTACTAAAAATGCAAAAAATTAGCTGGGCGTGGTGGCATGTGCCTTTAGTCCTAGCTACTTTGGAGGCTGAGGCAGGAGAATCACTTGAACCCATTAGGTGGAGGTTGCAGTGAGCTGCGATTGCGCTACTGCACTCCAGCCTGGGCGACAGAGCAGCAGTCTGGATGGAAGGACTTTTATTATTGTTGTTGTTGTTGTTGTTATTATTATTATTATTATTATTGAGACAGAGTTTCGCTGTTGTTGCCCAGGCTGGAGTGTAGTGGTGCAATCTCGGCTCACTGCAACCTCTGCCTCCTGGGTTCAAGCGATTCTTGTGCCTCAGCCTCCTGAGTAGCTGGGATTACAGGCATGTGCCATCACACCTGGCTAATTTTTGTATTTTTAGTAGAGATGGTGTTTCAGCATGTTGGCCAGACTGGTCTTGAACTTCTGACCTCAGGTGATCCACCCACCTCGGCCTCCCAAAGTGCTGAGATTACAAGCATGAGATTACAGGCCACCGCGCCCGGAGGAAGAAATACATTATGAATATTAGCAGGCTTACTGGTGGTAAGTTAGGTGTGGTGCCAGATAGTGGAGCAAACTAGTCTGGGGGAGACAGGAGCTAGCATCCTTAGTATTGGGGTTTGGTTGCTGTGGCAGCAGCAGTCTCCTAAACAGAACAAGGTGTGGGAGAAAGAGGAAAGACCCAGTTTCTAGCTCTCTATTTCCACATTATTCAGAGAGCAGACAACTGTCTCAGGCTTTCTATTAGGGCTTTCAGTTGAAGATTCTTAAAAAAATTTTGAAGATTCACTCTCCCCATTCCACTCTAGCATCCTTCCACCTACTTGCAGATAAAATTGTAAGTAGGGAATCCACAAAGAGAATAAAAATTTTAAATTTACATAAGTAGTGGAAATAACAGTATAATACAAATGAGTTCTAGTTTAGAAAATCAGGCAGCAAATACGAGGGAACTTCAAAAAGTTCATGGAAAAACTGAAAGATAAAAATAGGCCAGGGCCAAGCATGGTGGCTCACACCTGTAATCCCAGCACTTTGGGAGGCCAAGGTGGGTAGATCACTTGAGATCTGAAGTTCAAGACCAGCCTGGCCAACATGGTGAAACCCCATCTCTACTAAAAATAGAAAAAATTAGCCAGGCATGGTGGTATACACCTGTAATCCTAGCTACTTGGGAAGTTGAGACAGGAGAATCATTTGAACCCAGGAGGTGGAGGTTTCAGTGAGCTGGGATAGTGCCATTGCACTCCAGCCTGGGCAACAGAGCAAGACTTCATCTCAAAA